>NC_080043.1:80280223-80880223 GCF_012489685.1 Lotus japonicus | reverse complement strand
GACTAGAAGTTCTCTTTTGTTGAGTCTTTTATCTTTTTTCCTTTACCACTTTGAGGACTATTTGATTCATGTTTCTATTTTCTACTTCAATTTCTGGCAATGCAGTATCCCATCTTGAGGTGAGAAACAGCAGCTGCACTAGAAAAATGTAGACAGATTCTTTATTTGAAGCAAATTTAATTTTAACAGACCATTGATAATACCGTGTTCCATGTGATGTGTTGTGCAGATTAAGAAGGAATTTACCATTGAAGTATCAGAAAAGAGTCGTCAGGCGATAGCTCGAAATAAAAGTTCAAGAGACAATTCAGAAACCAGAAGCCATCAATCCTCTAATGTCAACAGAAAGGTTTCTTTCATCTTCCCAGAGACATCTTCATCAAGCCAAAGCCTGTTGCCTGACACGGTATATCTTGTTAACATAGTTATAGGGATTATGATCTTCATAGTTATTAGTTTGGATGTGTTATCATATGTGAAAGGCTGGTGAGGGATACCATGGATCCTTTTTCACTGGTGTTGCTACTAGGGCTAGCTTTGTTTTAGTACTTTCGTCATAATGAGATAGGTAGCTTACTGCATCTTTTTTACATAATGAAATATCTACATAACATTTGTGTCTTTCTTTATAGTCACTAATTAATTTAGGGTCTTCAAATTTATCATGATGTGAACCTTAAGGCTATATAATTTTTTTGTCTCTTAAAATTAACAATTGTATCAAAACAAAATCTCTTGCTTATAAAAAAAAAAATCAAAACAAAATCTCTTGATGCTTGTATGTTTTTAAACGACCGGTTTCGCGTGGTAAACTTTGACTCTATCCGTGGAAAAAAATCTTCAATGGAAGATGTTGGAAGAGATTTGAACCATCATAAGGTATTTTCCTTCAGAGTTGACAGAAAAGCTCTACAAGTTAACATCTGATTTTCATGACTTTTGAGGGTGGGAAATTCTAGCCTCATTGGAAATTATCTATATCTAGGAGAAGTGGAATCATTCCAAACAATCGAGTGTTACCTTGAAATTGTTACATCCACTACTATTTAGCCATAAATAAAGTATCAGAAGCATTAAAATTCTATCAGTCTAAAATAAAATTATTTCTATCTTTTCACATGGATCATGTAAGCATCCCAAACACTTAGACCCAAGAGTAACAAGAGTTAAATCAAATAGTTTATTCTAAGTCGAACAATGAAGATCCAATTTGAAAAAATTAGGCTTCTTGCTCCTTAACCTTTGCCATAAATATGGTTTAGTACCTTGCCGGCGTAAATATGAGGATTGACCCCAAATTTTTTGACAAATGATTAGGTTTGGTCACTTCGGCCGTTTGGATCAACACCGATAATCTCTTATATTCTATTCGCTACATGTATAAAATATTATACATAGTTTCAATTATATTTTGTCAGTTCCTGAAAGATAACACAAGTGTAAGAGCTGAGGGACGTATGAGCTGGGATGGGTAAGGTCTAAGAATCAATCTCTGAAGCCAAGAGAATGTAATTTATTTTTCCAATGTACAAAAAAAAATTATATTTTGTCATACTTTTTAATAATTTTATAATATAATAAATGAGTGAATGTTTAATTGATTTTTTATGTAAAATTATTTTAGCAGTTATTAAACTCAAGAAATGTTATGCATGATAACTTCTGAGCTACGCCAAAAAAAAGACTCTGTGACCAACTTCAAAGTCATTGACTCATAGTAGTAAGGAGTGAACTCACTCACATACCAAAACCACAACAGAACCTTTCATTTCTTCACTCTCATTCATTACCTGCTTCTTCTTCTTCTTCTTCTTCTTCTTCATCTTCTTCTCTTTTTTCTTCTGTTCGTGCAATTGCAAACTGCAAACACAGTTGATGAAAAACAAACAACAATGGATTACAACATACACATACCCGTTGGATTCAAATTCCATCCTACAGAGGAAGAGCTCATAAGTCACTACCTCAAGCCCAAGTTGGAGGGTGATGATATCAACATCATTCCTGAGATTGAACTTAGCAATGTTGAGCCTTGTGATATTCCAGGTAAACCAAACAACCCCTTCATCTTCTTTTTCAATTCAATGTTCAATTGCCACCTTCATTGATCATTCTTTTACTTTCTTGTTTTCAATCTTTTCATATTCTTAGCCCTTTCGTTGATAAAGACCGACAAACCAGAATGGTTTTTCTTCAGTCCTATTCCTCTTGGCAGTAAACAGCTTAGAAGGGCAACCAGGTTTGGGTACTGGAAATCTCATGGACATGACAGTGTAGTCAACGAAACGGGCACCAACAATGTCATTGGGTACAAGAAGATTCTTGCTTTCTATGAAGGCCGCCGCAACCGCAAGAATGAGACCATAATCAACTGGGTTATGTATGAGTACCATGCTGCTGCTACCTCAGAATATGCCCATCAGGTTTCATCATCTTTCTTTGCACTGAATTTCCTGTCTTTAGAATTAGAAACGAGTATAGCATGAAATTTTCAGTTTGATCATGACCAGTGTTATCAAATCGCAATAGACGCTATAGACGCTATTTGATAACACTGATCAGGACAAGATTAATTATGCTGTTCATGACATGGTTTTCTTAACCAGACTTGTTTGATGTCAAGATTCATCATCAATTTTCATATAATGCTGTTAATTTCTGCTATGTAGATTGAGTTTTCATTGAACTGTATCCATCTGTGATGTTTTGCTGCATGATCATACCAAGTAAATGTTCAGGAAACAAGTTTTGAGCTATGAAACTTCAAATAAACAAGTCTTGCCTTTTTAATTTTTTAACGAATTATTATATAAAATAGATGCTGATTATCCTTTAAATTTTGCAGAGGAGCTTTGTTTTATGTCACTTGATGAAGAACGCTGACAGGAAAACTCAATGGGGGACCGGTGCATTGACATGTGATAAAGGGGAGACCAGTAGACGCGCTATTTCTGACTGTAAAAACAAACCTGTAGAAGAAGGGATACCAAATGTAAGCTCCATGATTTGCATGTTTGGATTACTTTCTATTTCTTCATAATCTATTCTGGCACTCAAAAGTTACTTCCAGTAATTGAACCTTCTTTTAGATTCAATTGTAGAAGGCTTTCCAAACACGTACTAATTCTTGGTCTACACTTGGCATATAAAATATGCTGAGAACTGATACTTGTTTTGCAAATTTTTCAGGTACATGGTCTTTTGCCAGAAGTGAATACGGATTCAATCGTTCCGACATGGCATCAGGAACAATCTTACAATGCCAATCCTAGAAATGAAAACAGCAGTAGACAGACTCCATTTGAATATACAGAAGGGATTAAAGATGTAAGGGCAGGGGGCAGCAGAAGCATCCATGATAGACATATTAAGAACTAGTTGTTTGTCTACACTTTGCCATATAAAACGTTCTGAGAGCTGATACTTGTTCTACATTTTTTTAGGTAGGTAAACGCATTTTTCTAATACTAGATTACATACCCAAGGGATTCCGATTCCGTCCAAGAGAGGAAGAGCTCGTAAGTCACTACCTCAAGCGCAAGTTGTAGGGTGATGATGCCTCTGTGATCAACATCATCCCTGAGATTGAACTCTGCTGTGTTGAGCCTAGTGATATTCCAGGTAAAGCAACCCCTTCATCTTCTTTCAATAACAATGCAATCTTGTTTTCATTGATCATTCTTTCTAATTTATTGTTTTCAATCTGTGATGATATTTTTAGCCCGTTGTTTGATAAAGACCAATGGACGAGAATGGTTTTTCTTCAGTCCTCTTCATTACATGAATGCTGGTAAAAGTAAACGGGTGAAGAGGGAAACCGAGAGAGGGTTCTGGAGAATCACTGGAAATGACACTGTAATCATGGAAACGGGCACCAACAATGTCATTGGGACAAGGAAGGCTCTTCATTTCCATGAAGGCCGCCGCAAGAATGAGACCATAACCATCTGGGCTATGCATGAGTATCATGCTGCTGCTACCTCAGATCATGCCCATCAGGTTTCATCATCTTTCTTTGCACTGAATTTTCAGTTTGATCATGACAAGATTAATTATGCTGTTCATCACTTGGTTTTCTGTAATCAGTCTTGTTTGAGGGGAAGATTCATCATCAATTTTCATATAATGCTGTTAATTTCTTCTATGTAACTCTCTTTGAGATTGAGTTTTCATTGAACTGTATCAATCTGTGATGATTTGCTGCATGTTTTTGTCTTGTCTTTTTAAATTTTGCAGAGGAACTTTGTTTTATGTCGCTTGATGAACACAGAAGAGAAGAAAACTCAACAGGGAACCGGTGCATTAATATGTGATAAAGGGGAGCCTAGTAGACACAAGGCTTCTGACTGTAAAAACAAAGCTGCAGAAGAAGGGATTCCAGATGTAAGCTCAGAAGCATCCATGATTTACATGTTTGGCACTCAGAAGTTTCTTCCCATAATTGATTTTTCTTTTAGAATAAATTGTAGAAGGCTTTCCAAACACATACTAATTCTTGGTCCACACTGCACTTTGTTGTGAGCTGATACTTGTTTTGCAAATTTTTCAGGTACATGGTCTTTTGCCAGAAGTGAATACGGATTCAATCGTTCCGACATGGCATCAGGAACAGTCTTACAATTCTAGTTCTAGAAATGAAAACAGCAGTAGTCAGACTCCATTTGTATATACAGAAGGGATTACAGATGTAAGGGCAGAAGGCATCCATGATAGACATATTAAGAACTAATTCTTTGTCTACACTTTGCCATATAAAACGTCCTGAGAGCTGATACTTGTTCTACATTTTTTTCAGGCATTTGGTAGTTTTCCTGAAATGAATGAGGAATCAATCCTTCAGATAATGGATCAGAAAGTATGCCCCTCAATCCAACAGTCCCGGGATATCTTTGATGAGGAAGTGTTTCTCCCAAAGCTTCCATCTCACAATGCCAATTTTAGAAATGAAAATAGCAGTAGGCAGGCTCCAGTGGAAATTACTGAAGAGGAAGATGAGTATTTGAATTCAGATGTTCCAGATGGGAAATTTGTTTTCACCGAAAAAAGAAGAAACGCTTTTGTGAAGTGTTCCACACAGCCCTCATTGAGAAGGGTTTACTATGAAAGCAGTGACACAGATGCTGAAGTAGTCTCTGCACTGGTAAATATATCATGTTGATGTGACTTTTGCCTCATTTTTGCACAATTTAGTGATTTTTCCCCTATAGATAGTGAAAAGTTTTGATGTTCTGTTATGAGTCTAGTGATGCATAGCACAACACTGTCACTTTAGTACATTCTTGGTTGAAGTTAAAAGTTGAGAAAGGGAAGTTAATGTGGATAAAACAATCTATTTTCATCGCCCAGTTTTACTCCTCTTTCTATCCATTCCCCAAACTAGACCTTAAGACTAGAAGTTCTTTTTTGTTGGTCTTTTAAATTTTTTATTTTAGCACTATGAGGACTATTTGATTTCTGTTTCTGTACTCCATTTCATGCTTTCACTTTTAGTTGCAGAATTCATTTTGTTCTCTATTTTCAAAATTTTGTGTATGAAATAGGTTTCCTATACAAAATGTAGGAAACAGGAATCAAATTGAAAACCATGTTGCATTTTTTGTAATTAGAAGTTAAAACTTAAAACTAGAAATGAGAACAGAAAATGGTTATGAAAGAAAACAGACCCTTAAGAATTGACTTCATCTGTTTATGTTCTTTCTGAAATTGTGGCAGTGTTTCAATATTGTGGATACTTCAACAGTGCGTGACGATCATCCTAGTTCAGGTGAATATCATGCATCAAAAATGTATAAATCCTCACATGGAGTGAAGGCATCATCCTGTGACTCAACTGCAGATGAAGCATTGAAGATCAATTGTATTGGAAATTCTGGTTCTCTTTCTCAAAGGAGATGGAAATATCAGTATCATACCAAACCATTCATATCACAAAGATCTGCTGCCAGGTATCAATATCAACCACAGAGGAAGCTTTCAGGCAATGCAGTATCCAATCTTGAGGCGAGAAAACCAAGCAGCTGTACTAGAAAAATGAAGAAGCCAGAAAAGGATCACGTGATAGCTCGAAATAGTAGTTCAAGAAAGAATTCAGAAACCAGAAACCATCAATCCTCTAATGTCAACAGAGAAGGTTCTTTCATCTGCCAGGAGACCGCTTCATCAAGCCCAAGCCTATTTCTTCTTCTTGCTAACATAGTTTTAGGGATTTTGTTCTTCATGTTGTGCACAGTTATTTGTTTGGAACTGTTATCATATTAGAAGTGCTGTTAGTGCATGTAAAAGGCTAGTGAGGTCCCATGGATCATTTTTCACATGTTATTGCTACTAGCCTACTAGCCGAGCTTTGTTTCAGTACTTTCACTTTCATCATAATAAGATGGTGGTTAAGTGTATATACTTCACATTGATTTTCCACCTTATGCAAGCTTACTGCATCTTTTTACATAATGAAATGTCTAGACAACATTTGTAGCTTTCTTTATAGTCACTAATTTTGCAATTGGTTCTTCCAAGATTAGCTTGTTATTGCTTTAGTACTTTCAATATTCTTCTTATCAAATTAGTTTCTCGAAAATACAACATAGTTGCCAAATATGTCTTTCTGTGCTACCACTTTAGTTTTTCGGAAGGACAAATGTGGTGACATTATAAATCTGAAAGATCAATTTGAAGGATCAATTTAGGGTCTTCCAATTTATCATGATGTGAACCTTAAGGCTATATAAATTTATTCTGTCTTTTAAAATTTGAAAATTGTATCTAAAGTCTAAACAAACTTTCTTAGAGTGTTAGACATGTCTAATATATATTTGGCTATTTGGCGATTCTTGAAAGCAGTGGGGGAGTCATATAGACAATTACATGAATATTTTGATGGTGTCATGTTGGCCTTTCCTTACAATAATTTGATGCTGTCCACAGTATGCTGGTCTCTGTGTCAGATCAATTGTTCCATACTAAGTCTGCTTCAGAAACCTATTTTCTCATTCAATAACATATGCAGTAAAGGTCTAAATATAATTAAAAATGAAAATTAGTTGAAGATCTAGTAAAAGGGTACTCTTTTGTCTATACAACAAGTAGTTTGTTAGTTTCATCTTTGCTGTTATTAGTTTATGTTAGTTTCAGGTATTACAGCCTTTTTACTTCAGGCACTTAGTATTTGGCAGGAAAAAAATAATATGTGGGGTGAGAGAGGCTCGAACTCTCGACCTCAGGATCACTCAACAAGCTATGAGACCTACGCGCTAGCCAACTGCGCCACCACCCCAATGTGATATTTAGGTATTGATTTTTTAATTTATAATGAAAAACATGCAGCTTTTCATCAAATTTTTTTCTTAATATTTTGATTATTTTCCTTCCTTTTTAAGTTTCACGTTACGGTCAAAAAAAAAAACTGGCGTTAATGGTCCCAAAATACTTACAATGTTATACAAATTGTCAAAGGCACCAAAGTGATTATCTCAAAAGGTTTATGAGGAATGATACTGCTCTTTTAAACACATTCTTTACAATTGTTTAAATTTCAAAAAATATGTTAATTTTTTACGGAATAAACCAATTGCAAGGAGTGCATGAAAAAAGTGTTATCAACCTTCTAAAAAACCAACAAGATATTAGTTCAAGTCATACATGTTTGGTTTCCCTTAAGCATAACTCTCGGGTTCGAGTCTTGTGAATGGGAAAAATCTCATCGAAGAGTTAGTCCCTCATGGTATGGATGTTATCGATTCAAACAACATTGCATACATGAAAGGAGAAAAATAAATAAATAAACTTCCTAAAAACTCCTTGATGGGAATAGAAAAAAAAAAGTTGTGTGGAGTATGTCACAGCTCACAGGTAAATTTTGACCACCAATTCAGCGTAAATTTTGTGCCCGGCCCAGTAGTATTCTCTTTTTGTCACTAAACAAAGATTTTTCGGGAAAAAAACAAGGGCCTTATTGAATCCTGTACCTAAAGTTAGTGCAAAATCCACTTGTAGAGCCCTAGGCCCTTTGGGCCCAGTGTTCATACAGTCTACACTGTCATATCTTAAAACAATTAATTGGGTTGTCAAAATAATCAAATATTTACTTTCCTTGGGTGGGTAAAATAATTGTAACTTAGGTAGCCCAATACTACTTTGACATATGCCTTAGAAAATTCTAGCTGTGTGGAAAACTTAAGTACAGTACCAATTATGTTGTTGGTACTGTTTTCTAACCAAATCATGACACCTGTAATATTATTTTCAACACAATATCTGGAAAAAAACTAACATGTTTCCCTCTCATCTCCAACCCCTCGGCCCTCACAACATGCGAACTTTCTTGGCCCTCTTCTGCCATTTTCAAGATTGAAGCTTCTAGCCCTGATGCTACGACATGGATGGCCAAGAAATTTCGACCTCCTCAACACGGTGGTGTTGAGCAAGAGCTTGGTGGCAGTAGTAGGACACTAGGACTCTGAAATCATGGTGGAGTACATAATCAACAGAATCAATTTCACAATTTCTTCCTGCATCATTGCAATTTCTTCATACAAAGCCCTCTTTTGAATTTGTTGTGGTTGGGATTTTGAAATTTTACATCTTGATTTCCATGGTTCTCGATAGTCACTCCAGAGATGCTTGTGTAGAAATATAGATAAGAAACAGAGTTTACCATGATGTTTTCGCTAATTGCTTAACTTGGGATGGGTTTTTATTGTCTTTAAAAATGGAGATAACCCATTACATGAGAGAGGAGATATGTTAAAATGTTAAATCTTCCATGGAAACAGAATGGGGAATTGGAGGTACCAGAAATAAAAGAGCCAATGTGAAAGAGTTAATGGGGTGTCCACGTGTCGTTTTTTGATTGAAGAACAGTACCAACTGCACATATGGTACTGCATATAAGTTTTTCCCTTATATTTTCTGCTAGTACTTGAGACTCATAGTGAGGAGTCTATTCCTAATGGCACACATTTACAATATTTCGATAAATCTCACAATACAGGACACTATTATTTTAGATTATTTACAATTCTTAATTCATATTATAATCAACATAATACATCATCATCATCTTAATATTTTGAAGATTTAACTCAACCTATAACAACAACTCAACCTATATCACATATTATAATGCTAACAAATTATAAGATTAATGGAGGTTGTGGCAAAGAAGGCACGACAGCGACAACCAAGTGACAAGAGAGACTATGACAACAACTAGACGACACTTGAAGAGACAACATTAATGGAGGTTGTGGCAGGCACTAGAGGACCAATGGAGGCGGCATCTAAAGTGATATTGATGGAGGGACAATAAACGAGAGATGTAGTGGCCGAGGGTGGCGGACGTGAAGGTTTGTGAGTGTGAGGGTGGAGATATATATGGGGGCGAGAGAAGATGTTTGTGGTAGCAGCGAGTGGAGACGGTTAACTAGCAAGATAGGTGGTAGCTGAGGAGGGTGATGGCAGTGAAAGTTACGGTGATGGAAGAGGGTGAGGGCGACGTGGGGGTGGAGAGGCGGTCGATGGAAAGAGCGTCGGAAGAGGGTGAGGGTGGTGTAGGGGTGTAGATGCAGCTGATGGGAAGAGTGTGGGGCCGGGCGATGGAGGAAGATAGCTTAATTAAAAATTAGAAGTAGGGTTTGAGAGATAAGAAATAGAAGCAAGAAGAAAGCTTATAATTGGGTGGGGCGGAGAAACTAATAACGGGTAGCATCGGCCAGGTTGATGCTAATCGTAAAGAAACGTTGCTCGTGGCACGATGTCAAATTAAAGCTAATCAAAGGTGACATTAGGCCTCAAGCACCGTGCAATGAAATCGCGCAATTACAACTTTGTGTCGGTTGGCCGCAACTGACACAAGGTTCACAAGCAAAAGTAGCATCACACTTAGGTCGCCGCTACACATCCAGACCTCGACGCTAAGTTGGTTGATGAACATGGCGGTGACTTTAACCGATAGTATTAATCACAAAGCCGAAGCGATGTTGTGTTGGCTCGACCGACTAAATGTATAAGTAGCATCTTTTAGCTCTTTGCATCTATTTAACCAACTCAACCCAATTTAGCATCGGTGTTGTGGTCGACACTAAATATAAAATATAAACAATTAATGAGCACATTCTTGTAGCGGATTACATGCATGAAGATGATGGGTTGAAATGTTTGTTGCTTTCTTTAAATTTCCTAAATATCAGAGATGTTTTGTTCAACTTTACTTTGATGAGTGACTAAAACCAATACTCACAATAACTGAAATTTTACTTAATCCTATCTTTTTTAAGGCAATGCCTCAAGTTGATGAATCATAATAATTGATGATTTAGTAACTTTTATAGAAAAGTAATAAATGTGATATATATATATATATATATATATATATATATATATAATGTGTTATGATAAGAAGTGACAAATAAGTGTTTGCTGTGATACCTTAAGCCAGACTAAAGTATGATACTTAAAATGAGTTGACATAATAATAAATTAAGACCGATGTATCATATGAGTCGGCAATTGTATTTTCCCAATAATATACCTTAAGATTAATGGCGTTGAGGCTATCGGTGTTAGGCATCTCCCTCAATGAAACCATGTCGCTTAGGCTCAATGCTAGGATATGATTGAGATTCGCAGCAACCGCTTCAAGGTCGCGATGGACGCCAGCATAGTTCGCCGGAGGATAGCTGAGTTGCTTAGTGAATGAGAACACTATTGCATCAGAATTATAACAAGAACTATAATTTCAATTACTACACATATCATTAATTTGCTGAACCACCTAATGTGAGTATCACCTAAAATAAAAATTACGGTACCATAGAATTCACCAAACAAATGAAAAAGTATAAAATTAAGGGTTTCTATGAATCAAGAATCTTGACGAATTCTGAATTCTGGTTGTAAAAAACAAGTGACTATTCACGTGGTTATTAATAGTTGCAGGATATCTGGCGGGACATGATTAAAGAAAAGCAACCAATCCATGAAAAGAACTTCCAACTACGATCCCAAGGGAACCCTTCTGATCAGAGTTTCTGCCCAGGAAAAATTGTAAGTAGTATTAGCTAGATGGATGGAGGGTGGTTCCAAACAAACTTTTGTTCTCTCTGCCGTACTGTGCACACATTTCTTTCCATCAATTAACATTACTCTGTCTTTTCCAGCTCGATGGATCGATCGCATTACTGGCATTAGTACTCTATTTACCTAACTGCAATCAATCGCCATTTACGAGAGAGATCCAATTTCCACATGCACCTGTTCTACAGTACTCACTCACTAATGCCAAAACCACCACGACAACATTACACTTACACACACGCACACGCGCGCTACATGTACATTATTCGAGGACCTTAGCTATATATATAGCCTCTGAGACCAGGCCACATCCCAAAGTAACAACATGGGTGCCACTAAAGAAGCTTCGTACACATTACATTCTCTTGTTCCTTTCAAATGTGTTGCAATTAAACCAAAACAAACAAAACTGATCACAACAATCGCATGTGTATATGCAAGCAGTAGCTAGCTAGCTATACCTATGTGTGTAGATACTTGTTCAAAAGTCTTACATTCACAAAAAAAAAAAAATATGATTGAATAAGTCCATATAAATGTTGAGCAACAAAGAAATTAAACTCTAACCTAACTTGACAAACCTTCTCGTAACTAGAAACCTTGTTGCTTAGATTTTTAGAAAACATGACAAGAGGGAAAACCTTTATGCTGCATAATTTACAAAACCACATACTGATTATGAATAAAATCTGTGTAAATTTCTTTACATAATTAATATCTATCTAACTAGGAACTTATGCGGATCGCAGTGGCTAAAAGTGATTGTTTATATTTTAGAAGACACGTACGGATATCTTTGACTTTTATCACACCCGATCTAGTCGAATAAACTAATAAAACCGGGAACTTGGCTATGTGTGGTTCATTGGTTTTCTTCTCTCTCTGGTCCTCTCACTCCTTTTTTAGCTGCATGGTCCTTAAACGAAATCAATGGGCATGCATCTGATCTGTTAACTTATCATCTTGGGAAACATGGACAGCCCCAGCGACGAAAACTTATATAAAAAGGATCTGTCACTTTTGGGCTTCACTTCTGTCGTGGACACTCCCATGATCTTCACCCTCGATCATTCTCTTTCTGGTCCTCCACTACACACATATATATGAAATATTTTTCATCAAAGTTAATGCTCTTCTCTTTCAAGAAACAAAATGTTTTTTCTAATTTTGGTTTGTTTTTGCAGGATGAGCTGTGCATGGCGTTTTTGTCTGAGTTTATTTTTTAATGATTATATATTGATCACGACCAATTTAACAGTTATTTTGATATCGCCGTCCACTTTATATGCATATATAGAATAGAATAAAATGAAACTAAATTTTCAGATTAGAACTATCAAATTATATGCTCAAAACATATAAAGCTGCAGGAGGACCTTAAACATTTACTTTTGGAATAAGTACTTTCTATTATTGTGTTTTAGGGCTTTGAAAGTTACTAGCTATACTGCTTACTAGCAGCTAGAATCAGCCGGCCTCTAAACTTGTGACTTTAATGTCCCTGATTAAGTTAAGAAAAATGATTTGTAAATTTTGGTATAATGCATACATCATCCAAAAGACATTCAAAGTGAAAAATGATAAGAAAATATTACTTATATATGATAGAAGAGAAAAATTAGAGTGTCAATGTACTGTTAAGTTACTTTTGACATCTTTAACTTTAAAAAAACTAATATATTAGACGTACAAATCTGACTCCGGCCATTTGATTTAAAGATGGGAATTGTCCTTTTATTTTAAAATAGTTCATTATTTTTAAACACATTCATGGAATCATGGTGGGACTAAACAATGAATGTTCCTTTCATTTATATTTTTTACCCATTAGTTAGTGAGTGTGTGAAGGTAACAAAGTTGTTTATTTTTACACATATATATGACAAAGTGGCATGGAATCGATGGAAGTGGTCCATTGAGGTTTTAGTACAATTATAATGATTTGGATTGATCACTGATATACACTGCATGCGTCCAATAATCGGATTTTCAGTTAAATAATGAGAAAAAGGGTGAAGAACTTCTGCTGCTGATAACTTTATGGTAGTACAATCTACATTAATAATGCAACCTCACATCCTATTCCTCTTAATTACCCTATTCTTCTTCTTTTCTCAAATTAATTACCCTATTCCCTGTCTACTTTTATAGGGTGGAGGTACTCTTTATTCAAAAGCCATTTCAGGTCCCCAACTACTCGCTATATAGGGTTATCTTACCAATAATATCTATATACTCCTTCTATATATATTTACTCCTTATATTATACTCCAATATTTGTTTCACGAATATATTTAATTGCTGATAAAAAAACGAATACATTTAATTCAAAACAACACAAAATCCGAAGCCAGTTTAAATGCAATGGAAAATCGGACAAGAAAAAAGTATTTTAAAATAAAAATTTTATCACAACTTTTTTCCGAGTAAATAAGTTTTAATTTTTTTTCTTTAAAGATGGAAGGGCCAAAACACCATATAAATGACACTTCTTGTAAAGATAAACCCTATTTTGATCATATTTTAGAAAATATTTTTAAAGAAAGTATTTTCTAAATATCAACCAAACACATACATTTTTTCAGCATGTGTTATTCATGTTGGCAACTTTAAAATTAAAAGAGCATGATGACGATGACAGACCTCGACTCGCATGATGACGATGACAGACCTCGACTCGAGGGAGACCACCCAAACAAAGCTCAACTATGTAAATTGTAGCGTTTAGGATGAACGCAATTTTTTGCTTTGTGCGTTTTGGGGGTCAGTGTCTTAGTCGATCATCTCTGCTTCTTTTGCTTCTGCTTGGTGAGGCGGATCAGATTTGAGTCGTTGCTTATACTGGATTGTTGGGGTTTTGGTTCGTTTGGGGTTTTCAACCGTTTGCTTCCTTGTCATTGTTGCTTCTGATTTGGAGTTGCGCCTCTTTGCCTCTTCGTCCCCGATGGAGTCTCCCTTCTAGGTGTTTGTTTGGTTTGGGTGGCAGGGTTTAGGTCTTTTGGGCTTTAGATGTTCCACTATCAGGATTTTGATCCAAGGGTTTTTTTTCCAAGGTTTTAATGCTTTATATTTGGTAATTGGAAGTCTTATTCTTCTTCATGGTAGTTTGTACCTTGTTGGGGGGCTTTTGTCGACTCTTTGGTTGACTAGGTAACTATACCCATGTTGTTGAGAGGGGTTGTTTCTCAACATTTCCTATTTAATATATATATATATATATATATATTTCTCCTTTCAAAAAAAAAGGATGAACGCAATTTCATAACCTGTATAGTTTGTTCTCTTTTCTCTTTTCTTGTTGTATTGGGTTGGGTCACCCCTAGTGATCCCATTTAATACAATCTCTTTTGCTGAGAAAAAAAAAAGGATGAACGCAATGGTGAGTGTGGACTCACAACAAGGGAAAGAGCAATGACATCTGTGAGAACAAGGAGCAAACAAGAAGCAACACCATGTTTGATGTTAGAAACACATTTACCTCAAGGAGCGGTGAACAAGCAATAAATTTGGTCTCTCAAAACTACAGAAATAGGCTATTGTAGTAGGTCAAAATATGCCCTAACTATATCATAATTCTTAAAATTGAAACTTATTTATGTCCTACTCTTTGGTCACCCCTTCTCCTCCTCCACCCATAAACACGCACTCCATTTGTTTCTATTTATAAGTCAATTTTTTTGAAGTTTTTTGTGCCCATTTGTATATATAACAAAGCATTAAACAAAATTTCAAGTTACTCTTACTAATATTTAATGCTTCATATTGAATTATTCAGCACTTATCAATTATTCTTTTAGTTTTCCAATAAGGGATAGTTTGGAAAAATTAATATATTTTTGATAATCTTGAGACTAATCATTAATCTTAACTAATTTTCTGAATTTTGCAAGTTAGTTTTAAAGAAATTATAAATAGGATCTGATGAAGCATATATTATACTACTAAATTAAAATAAATCAATCTTCCTAATCAACCATTTTCTATATACAAAATTTGAGTTTTTCATTTGGGAATGTGAAAAATTCTCATGGATTTTTTTTTATCTTTGACGGATGTCGTGACCCGTTTGAGAAATGGTTGTCTATCCTTATGATATATTTTTATTTTCAATTAATTTGTTCGTTCAATTATTTTTCTAGAAAGCAGAAACCTTTATTAAAAAGCGGTCGATAATACAAATAGTACTCAATAAAGTGGGCAAAAACCCGCCAATACACCCTAGGAAAACATAAAAAAAAAGCAATTTAGGACAAGCTAAACTGCTACCCGATGATTCATAGGGCAAAAGTCTCGGAAACCAATTTTTTAGGTGCATCCAAAGATAAAACTATAAAAGAACAGCACCTAAGAACTACCTTCGTTGCATAGATTGCAAGACAAACCCTAGGTTACATTAACAAGAGGACTCAATCCCGGATCAAGCAATAAAAGACCAATAAGAAGGGACATCTACCGGGGACCGAAAAGCGACGAAGAAACAAGTTATTAAGCACCATAGTATTTTTAAACAAAAAAAAAACTATTAAAATAATAATAATGTTGAGAACAATCCTCTCACTTTATGGTTTTTTCACAAGGATTAAGAAATAGTTTTAATGTTCCTATTTTTTTCTTAAATAACTTCTAACTTCCTAATATACCTTTTATCTCATTTACTAGTTTTGACTCTTATTTCTTTGTTACAATTTAGAATTATTTTAAATTAAAGGTATAATTGGTAAAATAAAATTATTACTTGAAAATAAAAAAAAGTGACCTATAAATAATATCAAAAATTTCTCAAGATATTGACGGATATAGAGGAATAAAAGAAGTAATTAAGTCAATTAAGAACCATAAAGTTATCACGTGTATTAAGCGATAGAATTACAATGGATGGACCACACACATAATGTTCCTTTAAGTGAACTTAGTTAACAAAAAAAATTCTACTATTAGTGTTAAAATCTACATGATTATAAATTGTACACGAACCACAATAAGACTAAAATTTAGTATTATTTACAATATGCTTTTTATCTATTGAAATTAATTTATAGAGTGACATTTTTTAACTTGTGAATGTTTTTCTTAAATCCACACTAGACAGAGCCCTATAAATTCATAAATTTAAATTTAGATAGTACATATAAATTGAATAACACATATTGTGGTGTGTTTTGTGTGTAAAAATACGCAAATTATATGGTGACCATATTAAAAACCGATCAGATGAGTCGTATTTTCACTTGTAATAAAATGCAACATTTAGTGCATGATATTCACAATATGTTTTATGTGTTACAATTAATTAATTTGCGGGTAAATTCAAACAAACAAAATAGAAACAAAAGCCTTATCATGATCCATATAAAAAAACAATTTTTATACTCCAAATTAAATTGATATGTTTATGGCGTTAGAAGTTCAGAAACTAATTAAAACAATACATGATTTATGTTTCTATAATCTATAGAGGCTTTTCCTGATTTCCAAACTTAATGTATTGTGACATTTTCTTATGGTTCATGCATTGTTATAACTATCAGTTATTCATGGGGGGAATTATATATTGATTTTATAATATTAGAGGTGAGTTTAATTTGACGACGGCACGTACTTGCAAACATGATACTCTTACCTGTCAACATTTCACAATGAAAATAGGGGTTGTGTACACTAGGCCACTTATAATTTGTAAACATAAAATTGTCATAAATTTTGTAACAATAAAAAGTTTTAAACAATAATATAGTTACCAAATAGTTACGAGTGGTGGCAGTGTACCATATACACCCCCACAACCCAGTGAAAATATACTACTGAATTAGATCAACCAGGCACTTAAAAACAATTATTGTCTACATCCACCTTTTTAACAGTGAATCATATGTGTGTGCCCATTTTCTGTGGATTGGCAACTTGAGAGTGATTTTTCTTTCTGCATATCTTTTACAATTAAATTGAAGACTTATTTAAGTGCACACAAATATGAAAAATAAATGGCAATTGATTTGATGAGTGCAAGAATCACCTACAGCTACCCTTTGATTATCTCCAGTACGTGTTTGAAAACGTTGTTATGTTTTTAAAATCTTATTTGTGATTATTTGTTTATAAAAACTGTTTTAAAATCTAAAACTAATTTTTAAAAACATCTCAGATGTGTTTTCTATTTTGTTTTCAGTCTTCAAATTCTATATTTCTATATTGTAAAACATTTCAATCAAACAATTTTTTCTGTTTCCTTTTGAAAAATAGATTTTAAAATCTAAAACTAATTTTTTTTAAAAAGAAAACTAAAACATCAATCAAATGAGCTCCTAATATCTTGACTCAAATATTAGTAAGTGAATTTCTTTCCAAAAATATTAGTAACTAATGATTCAAGTGGTTAAAGTTGGAGATATATGAGAGTGAGCTAGAAACATAAAAGATTAGAGAAGGAAAAGTCTAGAAATCAATATCTTAGGCAAAATTTGGCCGATTAAAAAAAAACCTAAATGCAAGGTAAAAATTAAGAAGTTGGCATACCCTAGAGTTTAGTGCGCTGACCGTGAAATTATCGAATGTGATAAAACAATGGTTAAAAATGCCAACGATTAATTGTAGTACCTCAGTTAAATCTTACGGAGACGGCAACCTTCAGATCTTCACATCATAGGTTCTGTGGTTCTTCTATTTTTTTCCCTTCTGCACAAAACACCCATAAGTAGCAACTATTAATTAATGAGCACACACGGAAATTGAACAGAATTAATAACCATTAAAATCAATACAACCGTATAACTGACAGGAATTGCGTTTCGTACACTGTTTCTTGGGATGATCCCAAAACATTGACAACCTTCATGTTGCGAAGAATCATGAATATACTCCTACAAGCCAATTGTTTATGACAAGCATGAAGCCTAATACTCTAGTCTAGGAATGGTATTAAATTGTGATTAACGCCACACACACATAATATTTCTTGCATTTATGTGTGAAGTATAAAACCAAGACTAATGGAGAAAAATCTCATAAAAGAGTTTCTCATAGCACATAAAAAATATATTGCCCTAAAATCAAATGAAGTATGACTAAAATAAAAAATAAAGTACATATTTAAAAATTCTTCTTCTACGATGGATTATAAAGCCAAAATTAATTTTTTTAGAAGATTTTGGTAGTTTCTTCTAAGTGCTATAATTACTTTTAAAGGAAAAAACCATGCTATAAAACCGTCTATGTATTGACATGGTACGATTTTCAACTTACATATATCATCTTGCATTTACTTCTTTTTCTAACATTCAAACATGAGCTTCTCTTCCAACTTAATTTGGGTGCAGAATCAATTATTCAAGCAATTTCAAACATGTATTTAATGCATGTTTGGATACACAGTAGAAAAACATGGTAAATAAAAATAATTGGTCTTAACTTTTAGGGTGATTTTAACTACATTGTGGTTTTCACATTGTATCTAAACATGCCTAACTTTCCTCTTGATTATCATTTGATTTTCTAAACTTGGATATGCAAGATCAGATAGCAAGGGGAATAAGAGAATATGATGCAACAAAAGTCAAAGAGCAAACAATTGATTTTGAATCTTCTATTGTCCTAGCTATCTTCTCCTGCCTTGTTGGGCTCCAAGGCATCTTAAACTTGTTGATCCTCCCAACCCCCAACACAAATACCCCCAAATGAAAAAGTTCTATTTCCTGTCTCTTTCATTCTACATTAATTTCCCGCAGTCATAAGGATTCTCCCAAGAATTTAGAGGTGAGCTCATAGAAATTAATTTCACCCAAGGATCTGAATCACTCATATTATTTTAACAGAAATGCATCGCATTTAAGTCTGTGTGTTTAAAGAAAAGTCCTGCTCCTATGTTTGTCTTGTCTCCCTTACTATTCATCTTAGTGTCCTATATAATTGTAGCTTTTGGTTTCCCCATTTTACACTGTGAGAATGTAACATTCTGTTTGATTATCTCCTTTTTATGCTATCAACAGTGTATTTTGTAGCAGATGACCCTAACATTTAAACCTGGGTGATTTCTATCAATCTTTCAACCAATTAAACATGAACAGCATATATCTGAATAATTAAAATGAGATATGGTATATATCAGCACTACATTAACCAAAGTGTATTGTGCCATTATAGGAAGACAATTCTCTTACCATCCCATTCTAATGTAGATGATGATACTTTGAACTTTGAAGGAAACAATATGTCATTTAACAACAATGTATATCTTGGATGAATTAAAATGACAGTTTTTTGTATGAGAAGTTTCACTTTCTTCATACAATATAAATCCCACATTTCATATCAGCTATTTACTAGTAATTAAGTATCACAGAAAAGAGCAAATCAATATATATCACTAAACATTAAGCTGATAGTTAATTATTCACCTTGATTACCAAAGTAAAGCTCCTTGATTAATCAATGTCCAAAAGTCACAGTCGGTCGTCATTATTGCAATGCCTGACAACTCCTAAAGTATATGCAAATATGCAGTGAGTTTTCAACTTTCAACAATAAGAAGCATGTGATAAAGAATAATCAAGTGTTTATTTAGAATCTCGTTTGTAAGAAACACACAGAAGTCAAAATAATGGTGACAACAGAAGTGACTTCTCTTAGCTTTTACTATTGTCATCATAATTTTGACTTCACCGTTATTTTGAAACAAGTTTCCAAACATGTGCTATGAATTGCTAAGAATCACATAAGGAATCTAAATCCATAAAGCAAATATTTAAAGTTTTAAAGCTACATAAACTGCATCTTTTAAAATTAGGGAAAAGCCATTAAGCCAGTAAGCAAGCATGAGAAAATGGGGGAAAAGCCATTATTCTACTTACCCAAGACACGTTTGAGCACAGTGCTAATCCAGACAAGATGGCGGCTGCAGAATAGGAGAAGTCAAGAAAGCATGTCACCAGAAGAAAAAAAGTAAGTAATGGGGATTGGGGAGAGTGAGAGAGTGTGAGTGAGTGTTTGTGAAGGGGAGAGGCTGGTGTTAACTATTCATTGATAATCATCAATAAACAATGAATATATAATTACATACATCCAAAGTCCAAACATGAGCAAGTGAGAAAGGAAGAAAAAGAGAGAGAGAGAGAGAGTGAGAATCTGATGATGATGATGATGGAGATAGAGAGAAGTGAGGTGTAGGTATAAAAATCAAATCAAAACCCATCAATCAATAAATGGTTTAGGAAAGTGAGATAAGAAAAGAAAAATTTACCCTTTTACAGCCTGTGCAACTTTCTGAGCTTTATCTGCAAAGCTAAAATGCCTAACTAAGCAGCAACAGCAGGAGAAGCAGAACCAGCAGAGAGTTGTGATCGACATCAACCCAACAAGGCTAACAGAAACATTACAGGAAAAAATAGAAAGCA
The DNA here is from genome assembly GCF_012489685.1 of Lotus japonicus. Lineage (NCBI taxonomy): Eukaryota > Viridiplantae > Streptophyta > Magnoliopsida > Fabales > Fabaceae > Lotus > Lotus japonicus. The sequence continues at coordinate 80,859,767 of NC_080043.1, read as the reverse complement.
ACAAGCTTTTCTGTGTATCATTAAATGCAGTAAACGGAAAGTGAGAGAGCACAGTCTACATATATATTTATATTCAAGTAATACTAATAAAATATATGAAAGGAACAAACAAACATTTATACTCTGATAAATTAATATATATATAAATGTGTTGTAATTCTATTATACACAATTGAAGAAAAGGTCTAAATGTAATTGAATTCCAAGATTTTCATTTCCCATTTCTGGAAGGATGTTCCAATATATCTTCAGGACCCAATTAATTCATTGAGATAAAAGTTCAAACTCTAATTATCACTTCTTATCATCAGAAGAAGAAAGTTTGAAAGCACTTTCCTTTGTAGCATGAAGAAAGGGGAGAAAAAAACAAAACAAAAAAATAATAAAAAATAGTAGTAATAATAATAATGCTGCAAAAGAGAGTGTGTAGCTAGCTATCCCAGTAAACTTCAGAACTGGCATCATCTTCTTCTTCTTCTTCTTCTCCATCATTATTTTGTTTCTTCAACTTTGTTTTCATCACTGCCGATACTGCAAAGATGGGTCCAAATCAAAAAGCACTGAAGCCTCCCCTCTCTGGAGATCCCCAATCCCAAACCTTGCTGATGATTGTGAAATTGTACTGTCTTCATGAGGCACCCTCAAATTCTGTGGTAGAGAAGGAGAAGGTAAAGATGAAGATGAAGAAGAAGCACATTCCATGTTCACCCCAAATAGCCTTAACCTTTTTGCTGCAGTGTTACTACTACTAGTACTACTACTAATGCCAGCGCTACCGCCGTGTTGGTGGTGGTGGTGGTGGTGATGATGCCCAACTGGAACAGAATCAATTATCATGGGGGCAATATTGCTGCTGATTCCTCCTCCTTCTTGATGTTGTTGTTGTTGTCTTGCTAAGGTTTGATGATCAGCTATTGACATTGATGGTGCTGATCTCAGGTAATAGATTGACCCAGATCCTGAGTTCAGCTCATGGTAGGGGTGAAATGGATGATGATGATGTTGATACATGTGGTGGTTGTAATTGAGCTGCTGCTGCTGCAGAGGGTCATGGTGGAGGTGGTGGCGCGGCGGCTGTGGTGGGGAATAGAATCTGCTATTAGCACCACCCCACCTGATTGAGTACTGTGACAAGTGTGGTTGGTGATGATGATTGGGAGGAAGAAAGAAAGGTGTGAAGAGTGCTGCTGATGAAGGATCAGGGAGATGATGATCAGGCCTTCTCCTCCAATCTATGTACAACCTGTGCCGGCATAAGTCCCCGACACCGCGCTGGAACGAGACAATGTCGCCGGCATCAAGCTTCTTCTCCTTCACAAACCGGCTCCATCCTTTTGTCATCACATAGCTCTGGCTGCTGTTCCAGTACGAGTACCGGAACCGCCAGAGCTTCCCATTCCGGTCCTCGAAATTGAGAAGTAGCCCCTTCTCATTCGAGGCGGAATCGAGAGGGAAGTACTTCTCAGCGTGCTGTTTTGGTATCACTAATCGGTTCAGCTTCCCCACATCGCTCGGCGTCACGACTTTGTCAAACATGTGCTCTTTCTCAATGGGTTGTTGTTGCTGGTTTGCTGAAGAACTAGCACCACCACTTGCATGGCCATAAAGAGGAGGAGGAGCTGAAGCAGATAGTGATCCTTGTTGTTGTTGTTGTTGAAAATTGGGTTCATCAGAGAGATTTTGGTTGTTTCCAAGTGATAATTCCATGAAATCTAGCTGTTTTGTTGTGTGATTGGTGGTGAAATTGGATGTTGTTGGTGCTGATGCTGATGCTCCATCTTGGTGTAACAAGAACCCTAACCCAGATGATGAATTGTGAGATTCAGTGGCTGTGTTGGCCTCTGGAGAGTGATGAGGATCATCATGAGTCATTCCAAGCCATGAATTTTGGCTAGGAATGTTCATTACATGATGATTGTGATGATGAAGATGATGAGTGTTGTTGTAATCTGTGATTGAGGGAGAAGAAGAAGATAAAGAGAAATTAGAGGGTGAAGAAAAGGGGCAGTGGTGCTTACTGCTGCTTTCTTCTTCTTCTTCTTCTTCTTCTCTTGTTGTTGTGATGATTCCTTCTTCACCTGCTTCTTCTTCTTCCTCTTCTTCTTCTTCTTCTTCCTCTTCTTCTCTGCTATCAGAATAACCTTTCACTGCTTCTTCTTGGATCAGTTCCATGAAATTATAGACTGACCCACCCACCTTGGAATTCTCTGCTAATTATAACCTCTGGATCTCAGAAAATTAAACAATAAATAATGTCACCCCCCAGAAAGAATATAAAAAAAAAAAAACATGATGGAAAAAAGAGGAAGAAGGAAGTTAGGGAGGAGGGAAATAAATAAATATATAAGCAAAGGAATCAAATAATAAAAATTTAAAAATTCCAAGAAAGATTATATATATACCAACAAAAATATTTTTTGAGAGGAAGATATTTGAGGGTGGAGATTTGTGAGGCTGTGAATTAAGGAAAAGTAAGAAAAGCTAGCAGCTGGTTCTTAGTTAGTACAAGACAATTGCAAGAGTCGGTGCCTTCAAATTTGACTCAGGAGGCATAAAACCCTAAAGACAAGTTTATGGAGGAATCAAAAATGGGGTCAAGTTGGGGTTATTGTTGACCTAAACATAACATAATATGTGGAGTTAGAGAGAGAGAGAGAGAGATGAAGTAGGGGAAGAAGAATGATGTGAGTTTTAGCTAACAAAAATAGCTAGTTACCTCACAAGGAAGGTTCTTTACAAGTAGGAAAAAAGAAGCAAAAATGTTTGTTGCAAGCTAGTTTTATTCTTCTTATTAAGAAGATTAAAAGAAAGAGAGAGAAGAGGGTTACTACACATACGTGGGGGCCCATAAATAATGGGTGAATTGGGGTCATGTGAGCAAATGGTCGTTTTCATGATATTTGGGATAATAATCTGTACAATATATGCTTCCGGTTCAAGACCAAAAGGCCAGTTGTTCCAGAAACAATGAGCTTCCTTCCTTCATTTTGTTCATTAAATTTGCACTTTTATTTTTTTTATTGAAAGAAAATCTTAATTTTATTTAAAAAAAAGGAACTATATTATCTATGACAAGTTGTTGTTATTAGACAGAGCAGAAGTAGAGGGGATGCAATGCCAATGATGTGTAGTAAAGGAAAGAGAAGGCACAGTGTTAGGTTGTTTTGAGTTTTCTCACTTTTTTTTCTTTTAATATGTTTTTTTGACTTTTGGTGCCATTGATTGTGTGCTGTATGCTGTGTGTTGGTCCCTCCTTAGGAAAGGTAATTAGCTGAGCTGAGAGAATGAAAACAACTCTCTCTGCAGGCCACCCTACTACTACTATTGCTGCTCTCTCTCTCTACAATGAATAAAAGTTTTATTCACCCTTCAATTTAGGTATAAATAGGCGGAAATAGAAAATATGAGATATAATGAGTGATATGATCAAATGACAAAAGAGAAATTATTAAATAAATAAAATGTGGAAATTTAGTGAAAGTGTGAATAAATTATAAATTATTAGCGATACGCAGACAACAATTTTAAATGTCTTCGGATATTTCTCAATCCTCATACACTAGTTGTAGTGAAAAAGCAAACAAACTTGTTATAAATTATGATGAAAATTTGTTTATATTGAGGTCAACACGGTTGTTATTGAAACACATTTCTTTCACTTTCATTCTTGTTCAATTATCATTTCATTCTAGTTATCCCAAAATTGTTGAGAATCAAGAGATAAAATATACACAATTTGCGAAGCCACATTCAAAAGAATGCAATTTAAAGTAAAATTACAAATTGTCACAATACAATTTAAGGCAAAGATTGCACACAATAGCCGGACTCAATGCACCCAATTGACTAGTGTTCTTGTGTGAAAAAACACTCAATCTAACTATTCATATTTATAATAACTTATCACTCCTTGCTTTTTCACATTATTACTCCATGTGTGTGGGACAAGTATTCATTCTATCTGCTTCTTTCTTCTTTATAATACTACTTGATGTGTGGAACTTAGATAAGTATTCACTTTTTCTACCTTTTTTTTTTCTTCACAATATTACTCAATGTAGACTTGATTTTGGAATTCAACTATAGAAGTGTGTCGTTTATAAGTGTATGAACACTCATCCATTATTTTAAGTTTTTCTAATGAGTATGTGACTGATATCTAAATCACTTGTACACTTAACTTATTAATTCAATGCGAAGATGATCATACCGGTCAATCTCATTTGAAGGCTAGCAATAATTCAAAAATCCAATACTTGCATAATTACTCGCTCTTGTTCTGACACAACATAAGACAATCATGGTTCCCTCTCGAATATTCTTCAACTGTAAAAAATTCAGGGAGGAAAAAAAAACTGAACTAAACCATTAACTTCTTTCAAACACAGCCCCCAAGTGTAAACCAAAAAACAAAGTTCAACCCCCAACTTCACTTCAAAATCAATAGACATGCCAAACATCACCTTTTAGACAGCTTTTTAATATTATTTCATCATTTTTGTGATTGTCATCATGTGTATATAATTTAGAATTTAATGGATATGCACTGTCAGTGTAATTTACACTGACATCCAATTGAATTCCGCCAAATAAGCAAGTATACTTTTATTTTAATTAAAATTAAAAATGAATGTAACTCTCTCTCCTACGTAGCAAACATTGATTGGATGTCTGTGTAAAACTATTTTACACTCACAGTGCATACCCATTAAACTCTATAATTTATTACATTTTATTAATTTTTTTAATTTCAACGTCATGTTTTCTACTATACCTTGATTATTTTAAGCAGGAGCATCTCTAATTGGAGTTCTTGTTTTGAGTTTTTAAATTAAAAATCAGTTCTTTATGGCCTTAAACTAAAAACTATATTTTGTTTCTCATTCATCAACTGTTTATATGAATATATGAAGTATTGTGGTATTCAAGCAAAATCACAATAATAACTTATGATTGGAGCAAATCTGCATTAATTGCTTATGAGTTGCTTATAAGTTATACCATTCATGACACTTGGGCTCACAAGAGTAATGCTAGCTCTCTGTGTTTAGCACTAAGGGTGTCCATCGGACGGGTACAAACAAATTTAGGCCAGCACTTTAGTTTTGAACGGTTGAAACTATCACATAACCAAGGACTGTCGTCGTCCGACCAAGATGTTGGTTTCGTAGGGTTACAGTTCTGACGAGCTACGGTTCTAACAGGTGGGTTCAAATGGTTAGAGAAAACCTTCAGATCTAAAAGTTTTGTAAAAAAAAAATCAGATTGAGAAAGAGAGGAAATTCAGTGATTGACTAGATCTGAAACAACAATGTGATAAAAGAGATCAAGGCGCGGGCGACACTGACTACGATTCAAGTGGGTTGCTCGGTAGAGAAGCGACATCGTCGTCGAAGATCCAAGCACAAAGATGGAAGATAAGCATGAAGGACTTCGAATTGGGGAAGATCTCCGTCGAAGGTGCTGCTCCAGCATGAAGACGAGTTTGGGGGCGTCGAACAGGGGATGAGCTGAGCTCTAAGCAACAGTGTCGTTGTGAAGGAGAGATGGCTACTGGCGAGAAAGCCTTCATTGGGACGAAGAGAGAGGATGAATGTAGTAGGGTTGAGAGGAAGAGGAGGCACCACGACGTAGGGTTAGGAGGAAGAGAGGAAATGAGAAGATGCATGCAATGGTGGGTGGCGACTATAGTTAAGAAGAAGAAGAGGCGGCGTAGCTGGGTCTTGTGTTGAGAAGATAGTAGAGGATATGAACTGATGATAAGGGTTTGAGAGGTTGAGGGTTAATAGAGTATTTATATGGTTCGGACTAGGGTTAGGGGAATTGAGTCTGGGCTGAGAGGTTATTTCTCCCTAATAGCTAGTTCGGTCGTGTTGGAGCCCAAACCGAAACCGATTGGTTAAATCCACATGAACCCATAACAATGAATCGACCAAACCCATTGTCGAACCGAACCGGCCCATTCAGTTAAACACCGTTGGTTTGGTCGGGTTCGGTTCAGTTTGACCATTCTTAGATAGCCCTAATTAGCACTATTCATTTGGGCTGAAAGTGCCACATAAGATCTAAGTAAACTCATAAACAATTGATGCAAATTTCACTCCAACCACAAATTTTTATTTTTTAAATTCTTAGTATTATTCCTCTGGTGTCACAACACCGCATATATTTATATTTTTTTCTCGTAATTTTAATTTAATTAATATTTATAACAACGTGATATAATTAAAATTGGACATGGTGAGTTAAAAAAATGTGTTACTTTATATTATATAATTAAAGATGGAAAGAAAATACATAATCATTGAAAAATAAATGACAATTCATTTTAAACAAAATATACAATATCGCATAAGTATGCTCCACCAGATTTGCTTAAAGTTGTTGATGAGTTTGTCTTTGACGTATGTCGCCTATTCTTTCAAAGAATGTGTAAAAGTTGGAATAAGATCATTAGATAATTCAGCGGTTAAGATTTCATTATCTACCTGGTTGTATTAAAATTACCACTATACTCGTCGTGTTCTTCTTCAATGATCATGTTATGTAATATGTTGCATGAATGCATTATTTGCTTCATGTTATTCACATGGCAAGAGCGTGATGGACCACAACAATCGCAAATCGAGATTGGTGCACTGTAAATGCCCGCTCAGCGTCCTTTCTTTTTCCTTATTATCATTTTTCAAATAACTTTCTTTTCTCTCCTTGCGACATTGGGTTAGTCTTAACAAATGTAGCCCACTCGGAATACATACGATCAGCTAGTCAAAAAAATTACTACCCAACCGCTCAATACGAGCCCAAACGAACTAAAAATCGACTGAGCTGGTCACATTGCACCAAACACATGAAAGGATAACCTGAGATAGTAGGTCACAAACCCTAACAGCTCATTCTCTCTTCATTCTAGCATTCTCTTCATTCTCTCAAACAAACCATAGTCATTCTCCCCCAAACCCAATGGTGGCCACTACCTCACTCTCCTTCTATGCATTCTCTCTTTTCAGCAGCGACCACCACCCCTTTCTCACCTCCAAGACTCCTCATTTCTCCCTTTCCCCACCCATTCTAAACCTTCTCCCACAGATCAAAGGTTTCATCCCGATCGGAGCGATAGCCCACTTACCACCAGAACGGGGTGAATCAGAGCGTGCGACCACCGAATCGAAGCTTCCAACCATTAAAATAAGAGCTTCCAACCACATTCAAAACAATCACATGAATCATAAGATATCATCCTGTAAATTTGGTTTCCTCTATTTAAGCATTTTCATTTGGTTTTCTCTATGTAAATTTTCATTTTATAATTTTTGCTGATGTGTATCCTTCATTGTTTTTTTATAAGAAAAAGATTTAACAAAAGGGGATACTAGAGGTCCTCCAACCTTGCACAAAGAAGCCAGTACAGAGGAGAAAAGAAAAGGAGAAGGGAACAAAAGAGAAGTCCTGCTACTGCTTCTAACAGAACAAAACCAGCAGACGGCAAGGATCCCCACCACGAAGCAAACAAGACATCCAAAATCCTAATTGAATCAGCGGCAACCAAGTCTCAAATTGACAACGCAGTCTCAAAATTGCTGCAACCCGCAACCAACTACAGAAGAGGGTCACAAAACATACAGCTATAAATTCCGAAGGCAATAGGTTGGGTTCACAATCCACTCATATAGAGAACAATGAAAGCTTTTGGAGCTTGCCTTCAACCAATTCCAAGAATGCAACTGAGCTAGATCAAAAAACTTTGTTGCATCCTTCGATCCCTCTCTAAACACAGTTTGGTTTCTATGAAGCCACAAAAAAAATAGTTAGTTTGCTTCGGAGATCCTCTTCTATTTTTTGGCTTTGTTTTCCTCTTCATTTATCTTTTTCTTTCCCTCTTGTTTTAACTGCTATCTAGTCGCTATATGAGAGAGAATAAATAGTATTTTAATCTTAAAAACTCAAAAAGTAAAACATCGCAGAGGACATTTGACTTTAATTATTACCTCTTTTTGTACAATGGGTTGGAGTACCTCTAGTACTCATTTTTATACAATTTGGCTTACCAAAAAAAAATAGATTTAAGAACTTCACTTCCCCTTGCTCCAATGAGTGAACAATTTAAGATTGGGAACTCAAACCTAAGATCTACATAAGAAAAGAATGATATACATTGATTAAATATCATTATTTATTTTTTGAAAAAATAGGAAAACAACATCTTTTTTAATAAGCAAACGGATTTTATAAGTGAAATCTAAATGAGGTATAGAGGTAATAAAAGGAAGTACAAATTAATGTATGATGTAGGAATTAAAAGAACAAAGGTAAAAACGAGAAACAATTCCATGTTTTTTTTCGGTACATGGGCGGGGCTAGGCCCCAACAATTTCATGTTTTGATTCATTAATACTTTATTTTCTATTTCATCTCATTTCTACTTATTTTCTCCTTTTAACATTATTTTCATTTTTTATCACATTACTTATTATATTACTCTTTTTCTTTTTCTTCTCTCATTGAAGTGTCACAAGAACATTATTCAACAATTTCATTCTCAATAAAAAAAACACAGGCCGGAATAAAAAAAATCCATATCTATATTAGATTCGTACTAACTTTCAAAAAGAAAATTAGATTCGTACTACAAAATTTTAGCGCCAAAAAAAGCTGCAAAAATAGTTATAAGAGTCTTCTAGCACCAACACAAAATAAAAAATTAACGGAGAATAAAAAATAAAAACAGCGAAGCAGTTGAAAGTCTCTGCGTACCAACACCATCTTCCATATATATATCTAGTCCAGATATGCTCGAAAACCAACTGATAAGATCAAGGTCCAACAATGTAAATGGTGCTATGAAGAAAGTGGAAAAACCTACATTTTCATTTTAATTTACAAAAATTCAGCTTCAATTTAAAACGGACTATTCTAACTACTTTATCTCTTAACTATGAGGTCAAATATTCAATTATCATCTATAAAAATAGAATGCATTTTATGACCAGTATATATTTACCGCTTAATACAAGAAAATAAACATGGAATAGCCGTAGTTCTTACTCTAACTGGTGTATCCTTGTCGTTGCCGTAACAATGTTAAGTTAATAATAAAAGGAAGCATATGGTACATAAAATTAAGGATTGTACAAAATTAATTGTTATTCAGTTTGCAACTATCACCGATAAAACAGAATTAATAAATCGTGTCACATATGCACATAATTAAAAAACATATGCACATAATTAACAAATTCCTAAGAAGATATATTTTCTCATATGCACACTTGTTGAATTTGGATAAACTATGTAATATGGGGGAAGAAAGACATTAAAATTAATACAAGTTGACATATGTGCATGTGGTTGACCTTTAATTAGTTATACCTTTTCTTTAATTCATTATAATAATCTGTTTTATTAATACTTGAGAGGGTTGTTATTAAGATTCTTCATCATAATATTTTCTTTTCTTTCCAAAAAAAAATACATGCAGGAAAGCCGGATATTAATTATTTCAGGTATAATTAGTTTAACTTACTTTGCAGATTTGGTAGATCATGTTTAAATTCACGGAAAAGGAAAAAAAAAATCATATATTATTTGAGATGTCTTATCGGAAGTTTCCACACGTCTTGAATTAATGTCTCTAGCTAGGATTTCAAAAAAAAATGTCTCTAGCTAGACATATAGATAATGTGATCCCTTCTGCAGTTTCAAATTGTGAAATATCAAATATCCATAGAGTGTCATTAAAATCAATTCTCAAATCATTGATGATATATGAATGGCTAATGAACCGGCATTTGAGTGTTAATGTGAAAATTTTTCATCTCAATTCATAAATTTAAAAGAAGAGTTTTATTCATTTTTTACTTTACCGTATTTTTAGATGGGGTTATTTTTTAGGTAATGTGAATTTTTTAGGGAGTTTAAAATGTTCTACCTTCAAATACACTACTCTCTGAGTATTGTTTAAAATAAATCTTTATATCTATTTAAAAAAAATTAAAAAAAGAAATAAAAGAAATCTTTATATATCCATCACAATTAAGCTTCCCTCTCTCACACACACATTTTTAGTATTGAACTATTAATAAACCTAAACCAGACCTAAAACCCACAGGGCCAACTTGAATGTGTCGTGTAACATCTCAATCTGATGATCAACCTCATGATAACAACACAAATCTTCTATCAGCACACTTTGACTCACTCGCGCGCTCCTTTCGAAAATTTTCCAAGAGGTCACTCATCCTAATATTTCTCCAAGGCAATCATCATTAACCTTGGAGTTTTTGTGAGTTGTGCTCCCGAAAAGAAGATGCATATTGTTGTCATGAGTAACAGGGCCGGCCCTTGGCCTGTGCAAGCAGGCCCACAACCCTTTTTGGATGCCCGAAAATTTTTTTTCCAAAGGCTACTGTTTTTAAACTGTTGCCTAAAATCTTTAGGCAACAGTTTAGAAACCATAGCTTTTTATGAGATCTGGGTTCTACCACACTAAGAGGGAACCGTTGTCTTTTCAGACTTCTGGCCACAGTTTTTTGACTGGGACACCGCGCCCGTGGCCTTTTCTCCAAAAACTACCCCACTTTGCTAAATAAATTTTTTCCCACCCCTTTTTTTTTGCTAAATAAATATTTTTTTGCATTATTCAGAAGAAAAAAAATCTTAAGTTTTCCCAAAAAAAAAAAGTAGTTGCATTTAAGACCAGTTCTGTACTTCTCTATTGAAGGTGTTCACAATTAATAAGAGAGAATTGGAGATACAAGTAACTTGATATTTGTTGGTCATATTTAAGAGCTTAATTAGCATTGGAACGTGAAGGTTTCCTTGGGATCTTCTACCTAATTCACTAGATAAGTGGATATGACGTTTTGTTTATGTTAGTCACATTTTTTAAGTTGTTGATAATATTTACAATTTAAATAAATAATGTTCTTTAAAAAAATATTGTTAGGGGTCTATTTTTATTATTTGCCCAGGGCCTCCAAAATGTCGGGACCGGCCCTGATGAGCAATATCAATCAAAATTTGTATGACCTCCTTAGTTGTATAGTTTCATACATATACATCAGAATACCTCTCATTCAGGTGGGAGACGGTTCATTCATGTATCCCTTCGCCTAGAAGTTTTTTCCAGGATCTTCTCCTTGTTTGTGCCTTCTATGGCTTTCACTCAAGTGAATTGGTTTGGTGAGCATTCCACCAGTTTGTGGCGACACTCACTTTCAACCCAATTCACCACCTAGAAGACTGAATCTTGATATATATTAGAACAAAAAGTTTGGATAAGGGTCCCACCTCTTTTGTTTCAGCGATTGAGTAAAATAGGAGAAAGATTAATTTGATCATCCCAAGGAAAATGAATGGGAAGGGGAGTCGTCAGTTACCCTTCAGGCGCCCACCCTAGTTAAATCATAGACTGGCAAAAAGGCGCAGAAGGATAAAGTGCCTAAGTGCTAAGAATCCCTCTAGATAAACTATGGAACCAACTGGTTTCAAATCGGGGAAACAAAACTCGGAGCAATGACCCAAAAAGTTTGGAAGATGTGAAAGGGTTGATCTCGTTATGGTTGAATCAGTCAGGGATTGAGAGGCGGTGGTGCCACACATTTGACATTGACACCTGGCCTCCACCCGAGGATCTATTTATGAATTTTCAATAAAAATAAAAAAATGGAACAATTTATGAAGTTTTCTAAGAACTGTATCTTTACTTGTAGTTCCTCACTTGTTGGTAGGGGCTTTATTGTTTACTCTTCAAATGAATTCAAATTTTAAGACTAGGAAAGTTCGAACTAATAATTGAATACTTGTGTCCAAAATTTCACGAATTGATTTCCCATTTGATAGCATGCTTTATTGGAACTTCCTACGTGAGAAGGCATTCCCCTAGATCTAAATGGCTATATCGCGACCGTCGACGTTTTAGAGAATCCAACTCTTGTGTCGTAGGACTTGTAGCAAGAGACAAGAGCTACCTCACCAGACTCCATGGCTCTTATGTGTTACTGGCATGATATCTACAATTGGATTCAAAAAAGTGTAGGCCCATGGGCTATGCCTAAAAGTAATCCAAAAACACAGACTTTTATAAAACGATTTGAATGTTACTTATTTTCTTTTTTTTAAGGGAATCGACACGTATATCAGTTGTGTAATGAAAAGTACATGTAAGGCCCAAGTTTTTAAGCTTATGCTAAGTGAATAAATTTCTTATTCACGATTAGGGTTGATGTAATGTGAAGGGAAACCTGAACAAAAGTTCATTAAATGAAATATATTTATGAAGGAGAAAGTTCAGGAAAAGTTCAAGGATTGCATTATGATCGATAAAAGTTATAGCACGATCGTTATACGCTTAACCTAGGTCAGAAACCCTAGTATATAGCTAATTTTCACTTTTAGGCACGATGGAAATTAATTCCAAAAATCTTCAGAGAAATGTTAGAACTTCTCTTTTTCCATATATCAAAATCGTTTCGAGGCGAAACTCTAGGATCTACGAACGTCCGATTCCAATCATCGGAAGTTTGCCGAAACTGAAACCCTGGTATTTCAAAACCCTAGAATCACCCGACTATGAAGACTTTTTCTATTCGGAACATCAAATGAAGATTCTACACGCGTACACCCATTTCTCTTGATGATTTCAATCTTTCTTCAGAAGGAAGTTTTCTATTCCGACACCCGATGCAAAAAGCAACTTATCGGGTAAAATAGTTTTATACCGATTATGCATTAGTCGCCAAAAATACAAGAAGACCTCATTTTAGTTTTGGAATTCTTTCGCCAAAACCTATCTTAGAATTCATGGAGAATGAAGCCGGAAAAATCAGATTCGCGAAACTTTCATTTTACCGCGTTTTGCCAACCTCTATATATAGTCAAGAAATGAGAAAAAAACACAAAAACTCACCCAAAAACCCACTCAAGGCCGCGAGTTTGCAAGGAGGAGGAGAAGAGAAGATTTTGTTCATTTCTTGCTTGATCGTCGATCAATCAGTTGCTGCTTCAAGGTTTCGAGGTATAGTCGCTAATCCTTACCTCTGATCGCTTTTTCCATAGCTTTTCTGTAGACTTTTCTGAGCTGATAGTTTATGGGTTTTTGCAAAACTATCCTGAATATTTCATTTCTGATTCTAAACCTCTTCCTTATGTGCCCAAGATCACTTCTGCCGGGTTAGATTTTCCGTTATGTCGCCGGAATTCCGCCGGAATCAATTTTAGCCTTAAATACCCATTTTTGGAGTTTTTGGTGTAAAGCTTCAACCTTTAGGCTGAAAACTATCGCCTTAGCTTAGTGCTAGTAGGATTAGTTGTCATAAACGTCGTTGGTGACGTCCCTGCAAAATTTTATTTTTGGGATTTCAGTTTTGAAAATCCTAAGTTAAAAATCATGACCAAAATACCCCTGCGACAGTTTTTGATCCGATAATTTTTCCGAGTTCAGAATACCCTTAGTTACGGCTAATGAAAGCATAGGAACCAAGTTTGATCGAAGAAAAATCGAGCCCCACAATTACCAAAAGTGGCCGAACCTATTAAGGGGGGGAGGAGGAAATTTCCTTTTCCGAAAACTTGTCATTTCGCGCTAGATTATCGTACCTTAGAGTATAGATTACTTCGAGTAACCTTAGTAAGTATCGATAGCTTAGTTTTCGATAGATTCTGATAGTATTTCTGTGGTTTTGCTCTAAAGGTGATTTTGAGGAATTCCCAGAGGAGCAAGCCTTTGATTGTGAACAAGTGTTAGGAGATCGTCCTGGAGAATCTACAGGTGAGGGCTTCTCACTGAATCTCTAGTTAATGCTTAGGGTCGATGCTCTCGACATTGTTTACTGTTTATGCACTGGATTGTGTGTGATTGGAAAATGTTTTCTGAGGCTTCGGCTGACAATGTAGATGATTCATCTACTGAATGTTTTTGAGATTGACTTACATGCTATGTGCTATGTGGGTAATCTAGGATGTGTGGTGCATGCTTTATATGCTAAATGCTAAGTGTTTATAATGAGATTTATTGATATATGACATGTTGTTGATTGTGATGATTTAAATATGCTTTGCACTGGAATCTGAGATTCTGAATGGTGAGAATAGCGGGCAGGTCATGCCGATTTTATTTTGAGAGTTTTGAGAAAGTTTAATAGGACGAACGAGGTTCGGGCCTTGTTTTTGTTAGTGGATCGAGACATTCTCTGGAAGTGATTTGGGATTGGGAGATCCTGAAAATGTATAAGACTTGCGATAAGACAAAATGGAATCTATTTTATAAAGAAAACTCATAAGACCTTAAATAACCTCTAAATCTTTAAGTAATGATAACAACCTCGAAAGGAAGGCGTGGAAGTCAAATCTTAGTTTTGGAAAACGAGAAGTGTCGTCGGATCCCAGTATTGAGAAAGTTGAGAGGCTTCGAGTATGTAGATGTTGTGGTGCTGTTGGAGCAGCGTTTGTTGTTGTGCTGTTGGAGCAGCTATTGTTGTTGTGCTGTTGGAGCAGCTATGTTGTTGGGCTATCCTGGGGATAAGTCCGGGGAATTGATAGTTCCCGAGTATGTGATACTCTTGTGCTGTTGGAGCAGCTATGTGTTGTGGTGAAGCGTGTCTTTTGGTCGCAGAATCGACCGTTACCTTAGGGTAAGCTTTTAGAGACTTTAATTTACCTAGAACACGTGGCGACGTGTCGAGTGAGATTCGGAGACGTTGTTTGACTAATCATCCTGCATACATGCAACATTAATGAGATATTAACACAGGACGTACTCTGGACCTCGTCGGATTCCAAAATGGTCATAAGACCCGGATTTCCGTGTAAGAGCGTCTGTAGACGTCTCTTGTAGCAGACCGAAATGGCAGACCTACGGGTTACGGCTGATCTGGCTACCTTGGTTTGGTGTAAGAGACACGCGGGCAGAATGGTCCCACCGTTGCTGGTGCTAGGATTGATCCGGTTGATGTCCATCCCAGAGGCACGCGAGCAGAATGGTCCCACCGTTGCTGGTGCTAGGATTGACTCGTTTGATGTCCATACCTATGTTTGGTGTAAGAGGCACGCGGGCAGAATGGTCCCACCGTTGCTGGTGCTAGCATTGATCCGTTTGATGTCCATCCGTTCCGGATTGCATATTGGTTGACTGGGTTAACCTGCATATCATTTCATGCAACATGCATACTGACTTAGTTGTTGAGTGTGTTTGATACTTGTTAATTCTACTTGAGGCATGTTAACTGTGATTTACAGTCGTTATATTCTTTGTGGAATAATGCAACCCTAGGATGTTATCCCTAGTTATAAGCCTAAGTGGCTAATCTTTTATCGGTATCTATTGGTGATATTATTTATATAATTCTTTGGAGTTGACTCTCGCGTCTTCTGTGTGTGCTTTGGCGGACAAACGCCCTTTGTCAGATGTCTTTGGCGGGCTAGTTCATGATGGTTCACCCTTCGGGGGGGACTAGGTTGGGATGCTGGAACAGGAGCGCGTCGCGGTAGCGAGAGGAGGACGGATGGTGTACATAGACTAGGTCGTTCTGGATTTCAAATTCGGACGACGATCACGCTAGCATGTAGGAATGAGTGTTAGTGTGAGCTCCTCGAGATGGGATTAGTGTAGGAGTAGAGTCTTAGCTCTGAACATCATTTGCTTCTTTGGGGACAGGGTAGTTTCCCACCTATAGCTTTTTGGTGTGGTTTCCTTACGGGAATCACAGAGAGTTGGTTGGACTTAGGAGGTCTTATTTTCAGGCCATTGGGTCAGCTGATTCTCAGTTTTGAGGGATAGTGTTGCGGACACTTCACCTTTTCATTTGGTTTGTATATATTGCCTACGGGCGTTGCACTTTTCTTTCCGTCACTGGAGGTTACTCGTGACGAGGTTGCTACTTACAGCGGGGGCTGTTATATATATTGTATATTAGCTTTATTGCTTTTCGCCTTTGGGTTTTATCTAATTCAGTCTTGTCTTAGTTATTATAAAAAAAAAATATTCACGTTTTTCCGCATTAAGTTTATTTTGGTTACTAAAGTGACGCCACCGAAATCGGGGTGTTACAGTACACAACTACTTTTTTCGTCTTTTTTTGGATTTCATGAGTTACAACTCTATTGTACCGCAATTGGTGAGAGATGTTGAAGCGGCATAGATTACTTGAATGGAACTATACACTACTACATCTCTCCCTCGTTGTTGCGTTCTGTTAGGCTATGGATTACATGAACACATGTAGTTGAATGAGACAACAAATTTTTTCATTCATGGACGGCCACGTTAGGTCACCCGCCTCTAGAGGTAATTAGATTTTGTCTCGAACTTCTAAGCCTTTAGAAAGGCAGCACGGGTGAGTATGTGGCTAGCGTCCGATTCCATGCTTCCTTATGCTCGCACTAGATCTTTTGCTGCAAGTTGGTGAGAGTAATGTGATAGCTAGAGGTGTTCGAAATCAATACGCTTGGTCGGTCATGTTGAGACTGAAGAAAAGTTGAAGCCTCAACTATGTCGAAGGCACTATAACTATAGTACGCAACCTCCAAAGTCAACATCTGCAACTCTCCTGCATGAAGCCGGAATCGCTAGAAATCGTTGGTCATCCATACGACGGTAAATTCGTTCCCACCATATTAAAAGAGTTCTTTATCTCCATGTTGGACGTGATTTTTTTTCCTTATTGATAGCCAAAATTCTGACTCGCTTTGGGTGGGATGAAGCAAAAAGGCTTGATTGCCCCCTTTGGCCTCAGGGAAGGTGAATATGAATGAATTGTTTCTTTGTGGAATCCGGTATGGAGGATTTGAAGATGTGGTTAGGACCCGATAACCTAGTTACCAAATCTCTTGCATTTTACTTTTTTTAGTCATTTTCTATACTATATTTCTCTTAACAATTGAATCTTCTTATTTCGGAATGTTTCATAGGAATCCATCGCTATTCTGATCTTCACTAAACTATCGGATCCCAACATCATACCTGCCATTCAACTCGTGAATCTAGTCCCCAAAACTCTTAGAAAAAAATATATGCGTGAGCCGCTCGATTATATGCGATCTTGGAATAAAGGGATTGAGAACAAAGATTGGGCTTCTCGCTCACCACCTTAGCTTGGAACAGGAAGAGATTACCGCTTTTGTCGAGCGAAAGGTTTCACCACCTTGGCACGACATGACACCGTAAATATTTAAACTACAACTCACTATATTCTAAAATAAGAGCATAAGAGAAAAAAAAAACACAAATATAAGTTTAAAGTATTTTTTGGTGCTTGCATGGTGTGTCGTAGCAAGGAACTTGTGATATATATAGTCTTGGACTCCCCACCCTTCACCATTATTAGCAATGTAGGACTTTCCTAAGATGCTTTCTTTGACCTCTTTCTTTTTCATTTACATTAACAATCTAGGGATGGTATAGTAGCAAGTTATGATGGTTTAGTTCCAAGTGAAGTATACTCGTATGATGATTTTGTTTTACGATGGTTTAGTTCTAAGTGAAGTATACTTGTTATGGTGGAGATGATAATTTTCTTTGACAGTATAAACAATGAGAGTTGTGATGGTCTGTTAAGATAATGAGAGTTGATGCTTGGTATAGCCATGATGATGATTCTTTTATTGAAAATTTTCTTATCAGTGTGGCCAAGCAGCGTGTCCTGTTGACGCGGTGAAGCGAATGACAGTGCAAGTGTGGATAAGCTTTCCCGTAGGAGGAGCATGGTAATGCGTTGATAACTCATACTTGGGGGGGGGGAGAATATTGTTTTAGTTGAAGTCACACATTGGTTAAGAATAAGTTATGTGAAGAATGAATAAGAATTGTGACTTTTATATATATATACCCAATGCTTAATGTTTTAAGTAAAAATGTGTGGTCAGAGTTTTCTGGTATCTTATATTCTTTTAAGATTTCACCTCATCCATATTTAACCAACATAAAACTTCAATTCATAACCAAAATCTAGACATGCTGGATTTATATATTTTTCCTTCCGGTAGTTATGCTTCTTGAGACCAGAAAGCAAGCAAGCAAGCATGTCCTTGTCTCATTGATAGATGGTTGGTTATATTGTTAGGAATATATAGCACTGCATTTTAATACTTATACTGTACAATTAATTAAATTGACATTGCTGCTTAGGGATGGCAATGGGTCGGGTAGGGTGCGGGTTTTGCCAAACCCAAACCCAAACCCGAAATCAAAAACCCACACCCGCACCCGCACCCGAACCCGAAATGGGTGGTGAACTTAAACCCACACCCGAACCCATTGGGTTTCGGGTTCACCCGACCCGTACCCACACCCGCACACAACCTCAAACAAACAGTTGAACTCGGAAACCCGACCTGAAAAAGACTGTGAAGAGAGCTATATTATGTAATGTAACATTGTAATTGCCATGTTACTGTTAAATTAATATGCAAGATGCTGCACATATTGTATTGCACAAGCAGAATACTTAGGTTTCACTTATACAGATCCGGGTTCGGGTAGGGTTCGGGTGCGGGTTTGGCCAAACCCAAACCCGAACCCGAAAGTGATCGGGTAAAACCCGAACCCGAACCCATTTAACTCGGGTTTTCACCCAAGAAATCGGGTCGGGTCGGGTCGGGTGCCCATGGGTTCGGGCTTCTCTGCCATCCCTATTGCTGCTAGCTAGCTTCACACGTAATATATGACCAAGTTTATGAAAAAGTATATATGCATGTGGTCCATTGCTATCTATGTGCTTATTTTTTATGGGTTGGGCAGAGTCTCCAATCACCATAATTAAATTGAACATTTGCATCTATGACATAGACAAGCAAAAAGATTAGCATTGTCATCTGAGCTTGTAGAGTATAAAACATTAGAGGATCAAACGAATTGCTATGCCTTGGCAATTAGACTAACAAACAATAATACATGCACCAACCACATTTCATTGTTGACTATATTGTTGTTGATTACTTACAGACACCTTATTTTTTTTAGCAGTTTTGACTCCCATAAAATAAAAAGCTTGATAAGCTGCCAGAAAAATGTCGTGGGTGATTTGTACTGTAGAGTAGTCTCCTAATCCTTTTTTTTAACTAATGACATCTCGTCACTTTTCAGTTTTCATGGAAAGCCCTCATGTAGCAAGTTTGATTTTATTTGTTTGGGCACACTAATTAAAAGTGTGTTTGTACGTGCACGTTTGAAAATTAATCTGTAACGATTTTATAATAATGATAACAACCCCACAATATGATGACAACGACAGTAACAATTCTTTTAATAATCTTTCCAAAATATAATTCTTTTAGTAACAACAATAATAATAATAATATATTTCAAAAAAATAATAATAATATCGATTTATTTTCAAAAAATAATAATAATAATATCGATTTCAAAAGAAAATATCACAAGATTATAAACTTTGGATTTGTTTACCTGAATCAAGAAATTAAATATCTTATTTTTTGGTACATCGAAGATAATTGCACCTTCCAGAGATCGATCTCTGAACCCCACCCAACCGACATATATCATAGTACTTACCACTTGAGCTATTATTTAGGGATAAAAAATTAAAAATACTTACTTGTTTCAAAAAAAATACTTGAAATAATTTTAGCATATAAAAATTATATTGTAAAACATTAATAAATTTATGACTAAATCAAATTTTAATAGTATGATCCACCATTTAAACCATAACAGTATGTTAGAATGTTCGAGATTTGTCCCTTAACAAAAAGTATAATTAATTTTAAAACAGCCGTAGAGGTCCTTTATTTTCTTCTTCAATTCGCCCTATTCAGTCATCTCTGAAACAATAAATAAAAATAAAATGCCATCTTTTATTTCCTCAAATATTTATCACTTGGTTGAGAAAAGAGACCAGAAAATGAGATAATCCCATGAAAAGAGCAACACAAAGTCTGATTCCATTTCTTTGTTTGTTTGTTTTCGTTGTTGGAGAAGTGGATCGACACATGTAATGGAAAGCGATTGAAATTCAAATTTACCAACTAATTACCTGGATCCATTCAATGTAAAAGCTAATTCCATTTCTTTGCAGGTTTTTTTTACAAGGGAAAGGCTAAAAGGACAAGTAACAAAAAATATATTTGCAAAGAAACTCAATGATGGCAGGGGGCGGAAAATGTCAAACACGTCTCGGGGATCTCTCATGGGAAGCTTGCTTTACCATGAAGTTTGTTGTAGTATTTCTTTTTCTGGGAATAAGATCAATCTTGACTGTCCAGCTTCAAGTGAGTATGCGCCTTACCCGCAAGGTCGTTTCCTTTGCCCAAAAGTTGTTAACATCAACTTCGGAGCGAAACACATCCACCACGTTTGAGCAATCTTTTTTTTTTATCAGCACGTTTGAGCAATCTGAAAAACAAACTACCTCATGATAACCAAGATCCCGAGCCTGCTGGAGCCCAACTCAAGTGCCAAAACCTCTGCAAGGTACGCTCTGGCGTGACCAAAGCTCGTGCTCACGCCACAGAACCATCTACCACTCACATCAAGAATTACAGCAGCACACCCCATCGTTTATTGCGTCAAAACCCAGTTGTCGTCGACATTGACAACCATGGTGGAAGCACCCATTGCTGTTGTGGGGAGGGAGGGAACTGCGTCATCGATGACCCTAGAGAAATCGGTTACCCATTTTGCAGGTTAATTAATTTTAATTAGCAATATTATAAATAGTGCAACTTTAATGTAGATTTTGTTGGTTGGGATTGTACGTATAACGCTTCCCAAATCTGCTGGGGGTTTGGGATTGCATAGAGCCAGAGATCATAATGTTGCGTTAGTAGGAAAGCATGTCTGGGATATTCTTATTGAATCTGAGAAACCTTGGGTGCACCTTCTTCGAGCCAACTATTTTTCTGATGGATCGTTCATGGATGCTGAGATCAAGCAGGGCTCTCCGGTCTTCAAGGCTTTTGGTAAAGCTCGTGAAGTGTTGCGGTAGGGTTTTGAATTTAAGATTGGGTACGACTTGTCTTCCTTCTGGGACACAACGTGGTGTGGCAGTCAACCTCTTGGCCAACTTGTGGATTTTGTTCATTACTACGATATTGATCACCGAATTAGGGACCTCTGGGATGGAAATCGTTGGAAGTTGGAGCAGTTGTGGACTTTGTTGCCTAGTCACCTAGTTCAAACAATCTGTAAGACCTGGATTTTCAGAACAAGCTAATTTCCGACTCACGCGTAGAATCAGTGTAAGCGTGACATGAGTTTGATATTTGAGAAAGATTAATGAAGAAGGAAGTTCAGGAATTGCTTGACGAATGTTGCGGAGTTGCTGTAGGAATTAGTGCGAGTTGTCTGCACACCTGCTTTATGGCGAGCGTGTCCAGAATAGGCTAATTTCGCTTTAGCGCAACGTTTTAAGTGAGATTTCGAATCCTTGGAAAATTTAAAGATTCTCTTTATTTTTCCTTCGACCAGCGTTTCATTTCGAAACTCTGGACTGTACGCATGATAGTATTCACTTTTCGGAAGTTCGCCGACGCTAATTTCTTTGCTTCAAAACCCTAGATTCGAGCAATGGATGAAGACTTTTTCTATTAGGGACTTCTAACGAAGTTTCCGTCCGCTTGCCAGATTTGTTTCGACATTTCCAATCTTTTTCCAGTACAAAGTTTTGTCGTTTGAGCATCACAGCAAAAAGTAGTTTTTCGGAACAGACTAACTTACACCGCCTTTGGGATTTTAGATATCGTTTTTCCCAAATCTTAGATGGTTGTTTTAAGTTCTTGAATTCTGACGCCAGAATCTCTCTTAGAATTCCTCGGTGAACGTGCTGCAAAAATCGGAATCGCGAAATTTTCATTTTCCCGCGATTTCACCCACCTATAAATAGTCGAAAAAGCAAAATATCTTCATTTTCTTTCTATTTGGGCTGCGGGTTGAGGAGAGCAAGGGGGAGAACGTTTTTCGCCGAAACTCGACCGATCTTCGCGCAGTTCGTCCCTACTTCTAGGTATCGAGGTAGCTAGCATGATTCCTACCTCTGATTATTGTTTCTGTTGCGTTTCTGAAGTCGTTTCTGTGCTCACAGTTTTGAGCTTTTTGTAAAACTGTCCGATTTCTCTGATTTCTTGGTTGGGTTATGTTCCTTACGTTCCCAAGAGTCTAAAACCTCTGTCAGTAATCGCTGATTGTGATCGAGCTGTCCAGGATTTGAAAAACTGTTTCAAAACCTTTTTGTCGCACATTTCGAAACTTTATTGTCGAAAAGTCATAATCTGACTTCGTGCCTTTAGGATTTGTTGTCACGGATGTCGTTAGGATCATTGCTGTCAAATTTGTTTTCCGAACTGATAACTTTGAAGTTTTGAGCCTTTATTTTGGACCAAAATGCCCCTGGATAGTCGTATTTCGACCTGATTGTCCGAAAATTGTTCC
Organism: Lotus japonicus; assembly: GCF_012489685.1. Lineage (NCBI taxonomy): Eukaryota > Viridiplantae > Streptophyta > Magnoliopsida > Fabales > Fabaceae > Lotus > Lotus japonicus. The sequence continues at coordinate 80,837,386 of NC_080043.1, read as the reverse complement.
GACAGTTTCTTTGCCTTAGTTTACCCCTAAAACTACCTTGTAAACAGATTTGATCGAAGGAAAAGAGCCGAAGCCCTTTTTCCTTTGAGGCCGTGGGTTATTCCTTTAGGGGGGAAGTTCTCGGTTTCCAAAACTTGTCTTTTCGTACCCGATTGTCGTATTCTGAAGCTTTAATGCTTTGTCTATCGTTTATGTGTTGTATTGTGATCGAACTAATCGATATTGTTTGGATTCTGCTTTGTTTTCTCCGAGGTTCAGTTGAAGGAACTTTGGAAGGTTCAGAGCACTTGAGTGAAGGAGCTTGTGATTTCGAAGCTGGATCAGCTTGAGGTTAGGGCAACTTACTATATTAGCTATGATTGCATGATAGGCGTCGATAAATTCAACTTATGCTTTATCTGATGTTGTTTATAATGATGAGTTGATGTTATGATGCTTTTCCATAACTTGTGATATTGTGCTATTGTTGGATTGTGCGTTTTGACGCGACTTCAGAATGAGGATTCATTGATCTGGTGATCTTTGATATTTCGGGTTGGATGAACAACCCTAGGCAAGTTCAAACGAGAGGTTTGAGACTTAGCCATTTGTTGGTATTCGTTGGTTTACCTAGACTTTCCCCGGGAAACTTCTTTTGGGTGGTTGGTTTTCGGAAAACCTAGAATGGGTAGAATTTCGAAAACTAGAGACTTTGGGAGACTTAGACTTTGAGAAATAAACTCATAACCTGACTAATCCAATTCGAAACGTTTTTACTAAACGAATAATTATAGGGAACCTAAAGGAGAAAATGATTGCGAAAGACGGGGAAAAGTCGACTTTGGTTGTGGGTTTGGAGAGTTTTGGAATTGGGGAAAGCCACTAAGGTGAGCTATGGTGATGATTGAAAGTCACCGAGTACTCTAGTACTCTTGGGAGTGTTATTCGAGTCGTGCTTTATTGTCCGGTACAGACTCTAGGCTTTGTTGTGGGTTTTGTGGTGGGAGTTGTGTTGTATTGACCGACACTAACTCCGAGTCGTGTTGTATTGACCGACACTGACTCTGGCTTTGATTTTGGGGCTTGTTGTTGGAGCCGTATTGTATTGACCGACACTTAGTGCTCTTGTTGTTTGGGCTGTGTTGTATTGACCGACACTAGACCCTTGTGTATTCTTGTTGGTGGAGTTGTGTTGTATTGACCGACACTTACTCCGAGTTGTGTTGTATTGACGACACTAACTCATGGGTTGTTGAGATTGGGTTGTGAGCTAAACACTTTCGTGGTAAGGACGATTCGTTGTTTGGCTAACCATATTGCATCAATCAGGTGAATAACGGGAATGGTTCACCTGTGCATATCATGGTGAATAACGGGAATGGTTCACCTTGCATAAATGATGAATAACGGGAATGGTTCATCATATGGTGAATAACGGGAATGGTTCACCAAGGATGAATAACGGGAATGGTTCATCCAGGATGAATAACGGGAATGGTTCATCCATAGTGAAGAACGAGAATGCTTCACTTGTGGCGAACGGGAACGCGTCACAAATTCGGATTCATGATTGCATATCACGCATACATTCATTCTGACTTGGATTGTGTGCTGGTTGTTTATTGAAGCAATATTAGAGCCATAACATGCTAGGATTGTTTATTTATATATATATCAACATATATCTATACCCCATATCACATGTTGAGTGTATATCTACGTATTTCTGTGAGTTGACCCTAGCGCCTTGGCTTTGTTTGTATGTTTGTGTTTGGGCGGTCGGCCTGCTGCCAGACGTCGACGGTGGATTGGGTTTAGATGGTCTCTCCCTCGGGGGGGGGATCAGGTTTGAGCTGGTTGATCGACATGCCCCCACCGCTTGGGTGATCGATCTTGTGGGTCATCGGGCAACGTACTGGGGAAGGGTCATGGAGGACCGGATTGACGAGCATGGACGTCTGACGAAAGGAGTTCAACGACGCATGGAGCTGAGCTTCAACTTGCCGACTTCAGTTCGCTGTGGACTCTGTACTTGGAGGGTAGGTTAGGCAGCGTCATAATTTGTGTAGAGCTCTGATTCGTTTTGCTTTTGGGACAGGGTAGGTTCCCGACGCATAACTTTTTGTGTGGTTCTCTTACTGAGGAATCACAGTGAGTCAGTCGGACCATAGGGGTCTTTGCTTAGGCCATTTTGAGGCCGACTTTCTCCTTGTGGGTTGTAATTATAAACTTTCTTACTCACGCTTCTGGATCTGTATATATTTGCCTACGGGCACACTACTTTGGAGTCACTGCGAGTGCGCGTGACGTGGAAGTGCAGCTGAGGCTGTACATGTTTACATTTGACGTATATTGGTTAGTTTAGTGGTTGAGCTATGTCTTTATTTCCTATTGCTTTATTTAAAGGAATCAAACGAAAAAAAAATTACATGTTTTCCGCGTAAGGTTTATTTTTGGTTACTAAAGTGACACCTGGAAATCGGGGTGTTACACAATCAATGCGCATCATCTTCGTCTTTATCCTCATGTGGCAGATAGTATTCGATGGACAGGGCATATCACTGGAAATTATACCGCAAAAGCTGGTTACAATTAGATTATTTCTCAGCGAACCACGGGGATGGCTGATGTGTTGGCTCCTAATAGCAACTGGAGTTGGATTTGGCGTTTAAAGGTGTCGCTGATATGTGTTTTCCTAGTTTGGCTTGCTGTGCATGATTCTCTGCCAACCAACGTCTGCAGATTCAGAAGGGGTATGGTGAGTTCAGCTACCTGTGCTCTCTGCAATGAGGGTGATGAGACAGTGTTGCACTGTCTTCGTGATTGTAGACATGCTAAGGGTCGATCTTTGGAATCAGCTAGGCTAACAACTCTTCCAATTCAATGTTTCTTATCCAGAACCAGTGTATGTGGCTTCGTCATGTTTTGGGTGATTCTAATCCCATTGCGGTTTCTGCGGTTTGGTGGATTTGGAGGACTCGGTGTACTTTTTGCTTGGAGAATTTGCTGCTGCATCCTCTTGTGGTAATGACGAGTGTCACAGGGATGGCTAATGACCTCAAGTCGTGCTTTGGTGTTGATTCTGTTAGCACTCCGTCTACCCCCAGACTTGTGCGTTGGAGCCCTCGAAGTACCGATAGTTTGGTGGTTAATGTAGATGGTAGTGTTCGTGACTCTCCCACGCGGGGAGGCTTTGGCGGTTGTTCTCGTAGTCGGCTTGGCCAGTGGTTGGGTGGTTCTTATGGCTATAAAGATGAATCTCAGATTTTGCATATGGAGCTGCTAGCTATGTTCCATGGATTACGTATAGCTTGGGATCGTGGTGCCAGGGTTGTTGAGTGCCAATCAGACTCCCTTGAGGCGGTTACTCTTGTGAATTATTTTCCTCCATCGCGTCACTTATATGCTTCTTTAATCTGGGATATTAAGGTTGGCTCGTGTTTCGCTTGTGGAGGTGATCCATACTCTTAGGGAGGGTAATTCTTGTGCCGATTTCCTTGTAAAGTTTGGAGCTTCTCAGGATAGCATCTTTGTAGCTATTGATCACCCCTTAGATGGGATGAGTTTATTATTGCTTGCTGACTCTATGGGTGTCTTGTCTGTGAGACCTTAGTCCGGGATTTCCCGCTTTCTTTTTCTTTCTTTTTAAATTGTACAAAAAAAAGATATGTTAAAAATGAGTTTAATTAATTGTAAGGAACTGTCATGTAAAATAATTAAAATAATTTTGTACTAACATTCAATCATACTACATAGATAGGAGGAATGAAAAATATCATTTATTTTTTATTTTAATCAAAATAAATTCTAGCTAATTAAATAGAAATCAATTGAATGTTTATGTTTTCCTATAGAGAGCTTGGTAATATATGAGTTTGGAAGGGAAATGTCCAATGATCAATCTCTGATGAGTGCAATTTAACTTTTTAATGTACTAATCCACAACTTATAATATATTAAAATTGGTAACAATTTTATGTATTAACTTATTAATGAGGTTTTTCTTAATGTTCGGTAGATATAAAATCATGTATATATTTATATATAATATTTAGTTTTGTGTTTTGTCACCCTTTATTAGTTTCTGGTATTAGACTGCAAAGAGTTGGTAAGTAGCACTTACCGAGAATTTCCGAGGAAATGTCACATAGCAAGACATGACACATATATACATGTTGAGGACAGGACAGATAAGAAACTGCATGCCTAGATTCCAGTTGAGGTCCTAGACCAATGGTGGTGCCGCCGCCCTCATCCTTCACTTAATTTTTACCAACTAATACAATTTTAAAACCTTTGCAAATTAAGAGTGAAAAATAATGTTTTATTCACATATTAAAAGTGAAGTGAGATAAGGAACATATGAGATGTATTATGATAGATAATGTGATATAACTTTTCCGCTGTACCGAAAAAAAAAAAAAGATAATGTGATATAAATAAAGTAGAAAATTAGGAATAGAATATTAGCGAAAATGAGATTAAAGAGACAGTAAAATTTAAATTATTCAATACTCCCTCCGGTCCTATTTATAAGCAACAAAAAAAAAAATTCACATAGTTTAAGAAATGTAGTTAAACTAGATAAAATGCATTAAATTTGTCTTAAATCAAAATAAACTTCCAAAATTACCCTTTGTTATTAGTGTTGGAAAGTGGGAAAGAGAGAGAATAATTAATGAGACACATTTTACAAGTTAGAATTAATAAGTGCATCATTGGAAAAAATTAATTAATATAGCTCAAACTTTCATTTGGTTCTTATAAAAAGGACCAAGGTTTTTCTTCTCTTTCATGCTTATAAATAGGACCGGAGGGAGTACTTGAGTGAAAATTCACATCAACAAAATTAAAATTGAATTATTTTTGAATTTTGAATCATTCACGATTATTTTCTCTTTTATCTCTTTTTTACTATTTTCCATATTTCATCAACACTCTACCTAAAAAAAATCAACACTCTTTCTCACGGAGAGATCAAAGCAAAACCCTTGTTGATATTTGGGGGAGGATCGATCAACATAATTTGTGATCTTATTGTGGCAAATGATCACTAAGACCTCTAATTAAATAACAGAATCACATGACTGAGTTTCTGTCTTTCTTAATCTTGACCTATACATATACATATATAGTTAACCTTAACCAATCTAACTTTTCGACCTATTATCTGAATGTATACCACCCACCTGAAGTTCCTATTATGAAAAGAGCACTTCACAACTAACTAGAATCACTTTATAAAACAAAATCTACAACACATAGCTTTTACACTTGATGTGCTTTGAAGTATGTGCTGGCAGTGAATCCAAACACACATTAAGTTAGCGTATTATAATTTGGCAGATGACAATCATGCTATGTTAGAGATATATATATATATATATAGAGACTCAGGGACGGAGGGAGTGGGGTGACTGCCTCATGCTCCAGTCACCCCAAGTTGGAAAATTTTCTAACTAGTACTCAGTGAAAAAATATTTTTTTGCACCCCTCACTTTTAGTTTATCCAATAGGTGAAGTAGAGAATACATTTCCATGGCATAAATTCCTCATGACTGATGCATGATTAGTTTTAAATTTATAGTCCAATCACTTTTGCTAGTCACACTTATAAATTGCAGTTAATGTGGTGATCGATTAATTTGTGTGTTTCAGTGTTTAGGTACTGTTTGTGCCTTTTCTACTCTGATGTACTCAAAAGAAATTGAAGTAATATGGTGCTAAATATACTAAAAATGAACTATGATTTTCTACATGATAATGAGAAAAAAATATTCTTTGAAATAGCTTCTTTCTCTGCGATTTTCTGCTATGAAGTTACTGGGGGCTACTTTTTCTACTATCTTTTGAGAGGGTATATCCAACTAATGTCTTTTTGTCAAGTCTCATTTTTTGTTCTTGTCAAAATCCTTATGAGCTGGTTAGTATCTCTTATACTCAAACTAATTATATATTTCTCATGCTTATAAAAAATTGCTAGTTATATATGATTTTTTTGCACATGTTTTGTGAGAAAAATTAAAATTTTCTTATAAATTATATTCCTTTAAATCTTCGTCACCCCTTATAAAATTCCTGCCTCCGCCCCTAATAGAGTGGTATGAATATTGTAAGGTGAATTAGACGGGATGAAGTAATAAATGCTCCCACAAGAGACGAGAGTGGCATAACATTGGTATGGATGACTATAATTAGCGGTACGGGGCCACTGTTGTCTTCTCAAATATAGCTATAGCTTGAGCTACATGTATAGCTAGCGTTAATTTGGAGTTTGGACCACCCCATCCTATATAGTCCTACCTACAATGCATATACAGTCCCAATAGCTCTTCTTTTTGGCCTTCCTTTCTCCCTAACAGCTTTATGAGGTGCCCTCCCTTCTCTTTCGGCCTTGTGAACGGTAGGGTTGGCTGATAATTGCACACAAAGTCCACTTGTATTGCTTGCAATACTAATTAGAAAAATAGAACTTAGGATTACATAAAAATGGATGTCAGCCATCATAATTAATGACAATGTAAAGCACTTTCTTCTTGTTATAAACTCTTTTCTCGTGTGCCCTTTTTCTTGTTTAGGTGGGATTTAAAGCGGTTATTCTAACTTAAGCAAAGACTTGCATGTTTATGATATGATTTTATCAAGTTTGCATGGGAGAGGCTAATAGTGTTATTTTTATGTAGTATAGGTTTCAATTCGTTATACCTGCTTGAAAGTGAAAATTTGGTCATATAATAAAAAAGAGAAAAAGTTGGAAAAGAAGAATTAGTGAATAACGAAGACATTGATGAGAAAAAAGAAATGATGAGTAGAATTGGAAAAGGTGAATTAGAGATTTGGAAAAGGCAAGAGTGATCTTTATCAGTATTGAATTACTTAAACTGGACTGCTTTCTTAATTTGTTGAGTATCTTGACAATCCGTGAAAACTAATTTTCTTTGAAGCTTGACAACATTACAACATTTGAAGACTTTAGAGATCCTTAATTGAACATGCAATCTTGATAACTGTGAAGATGAGTAACAAAGTTGATTTACGTGACTTAGTGAGTGAACTGAGTGAAGCACTCACCTTACTTTATACATAATGAGATGTTGAGTGAATGAGTATTTTCTGATTGGATAGGAATAAATTGTATCCCTAGTGATTTTCAGAGTGGATGTGCATTTGTATCATTGTTTTGTGTTTTATTTTGTGGGTATCATATTTTTTATTTTGATAGTTTGAGCTTAATTTAGAGGATTTAGAGACCATGCTAGCTTAGCTTGCTGAATGAAAGTCATTACCTTTTGTTTGAGGACAAACAAAGGGTTAAATTGGAGGGAGTTGATAAGTGTCAAAATTACGTATTTTTCACTCCCATTATGGGCATTTATCTAACCTGTGTGCTCCGGTTATTTATCATATACCCTCATTTTATTAGTTTAGTATATATCTAGGTTTATGTTAGATTTTATGTTAATTTATGTTATGATCCCTAATTTTGATGTAGGAATGAGTTGGGCACAAAGATTCGGCTTGAATCATGAGAAAATATCAAGTGAAGAAAATTATTGACTCAAAAGTTCACTTAAGCAAACCTATAGCACTAAAAAAAGGGGAACTTCGCTTGATAGTTCTCATGAGCAATCGTTTTAGAAAGAATAATATTTTTTGCAGTGTAGTTCGCTTGAGCAAACATCAAGTTTGATTCAGCGAACATAAGTCGGTTCCAATCTTCCAAAATACTATATTATGAAGAGAGAGTTCACTTGAGTGAACATAAGATGGCTTGAGCGAACTAAAGCGGTTGAAGAATGGTTAAACATGAAGAAATGGTTTGCTTGAGCAAACTAAAGTTTTTTCAAGCGAACCCAAGGAGGCCTGAACATCTATTTAAAGTCTGGAACCTAACTTTTCAGAACAATTTTCTTTCTTCTCTCATTTTCTCTCTAAAATTATACTAGGGGAAATCAACTTCATGTAGAAATTAAGGTTCCTTGAGCTAGGTTGGATTGGTTAGAGCTTCAAGACTTCACTAATTTATAAATAGATCGAGAGATTGATATGAGTTGGTGTATGCTTAGTTAAATGAAGGTAGAATGCATATGTCTTAGGTCGCAACAATTTCTGTTAAATTTTTGCTTTCTACCATTCAAGTATCAGTTATTTGGTTTAGATTTCTATGGAATAACATGAGATCAAAAGATAACTGTGGGTTCGTTTCAAGAGAGAAACCTCTCAATGAACTAATTGTCTTATGGTGAGAATATAGTGGGTAGGAACAATAATGGATTTTCACGTGATGGGTGAGATTCTGAGTTCTAATAGGAGTTTTCTAGTGTCAACGGAGATTCACAAGCCTAGCTAGGATATATATCATTCTTAATTGAGATCGATTGGTCATTATCTTTGAGAGAATCTTAGTTATAACGTTCCTTTTAGTTTTCTAAATCGTAAAGGATTACGTCTATGAATTTCGAGGTATAAACTCACCTAAACTAAGGATAGTTAGGTGGGTAACTCTCAACATTAGAACTTAAATGAATATTTATAGAAGTGTTTGACTTGAAAACAACTAAAGAACTGAGTGAATATAATGCATTTGTGGATATGCTGTCATTCGCGAACAAAATTAAAATTTATTCTTTATTATATTGAAAATCACAAAAACATATTTATCAAATATCTTTTTATTCGGTCAAATCAATTTTTAGCTAGTTTAGAGTACTGGTGTTCGCACAATCCCCTGAAGACTAGCTATAAACATGTAGGCTTAATTGCAACTTTGGTCCCTGACGTTTACAAAAGCGATGATTTTGGTCCCTCACCTAATTTAATTACATAAATCGTCCCTCACCTAACAGTCAGTGAACAACGTTAGTCCTTCCGTCAAATTTTTAACAGAACGAGGCTGAGGTGGATTATTAGAGTGACGTGGACGACACTAGGAGAGAGAGAGACGCACATGGGTAGCACATGACCTTCCAACGGTCATCTTCTTCCCCCTTTTCTTCTATAAAACAGAGCATGGACATGAGGGGAAAGATGAAGGGTATGGGAGCTTCTCCAACAGTTGCAGCTTGCGTGAAAGGCTAAGGGAAAGACAAAGAAGCTTCTCCAACTGCTATAACTCCTTGGGTTCGAAGGTTATGGGGGGATTTAGCGAAGGTTCCTCTACCTGTTCTGGATCTGCTATAACCCCTGTTTTAATTTTGGTATCATTTTCGCAGGTATATGGCAAGAAGCAATGCAGATTCTTTAAATGGGTTGACGAAGTCGATGGTCATGCAGTGGAAGATAGGGAAGACAAGGTTGTTCGGGCATTGACAAGAAAAATTGTGGAAATGAGGAAGACACAAGGGCAATTGCAAATGTTTTTAGCAATTGCCATATTTGCATTGTTGTTTGTACTGTTCTTGTATGTAACCAAGTAGGGGGAAATGGGTTATGGGAAATAATTGTAGCTTAATCAATGTAAAAATTATGTGTTGTGCCTTGTGAAATAATTGTAGCACGAAAATTGTGAAATATAAGTTGGAGTCTCATTCTGTGGAAATTTGGTAGTGAGTTTGCTATTAAACTGGGAAGTTGCAAGTCCCTTTACAGGGTTGATATATTGTTATCTTCTGGCGTGTTGGATATAAATTAATGCTCGACTGATTCACAAACTCATTGCCTCATTGCATTCACACAGCCATAACAAACTCATTGCCTCATAATACAAAACTAGACAAAATAGCAACTGACAATTGGCAATTTTCAGAATTGGACATTCAAAATAGCAACTGCACACTATTACTAGAGAACTGGACATTTAAAATCTACAATTTAAAATCACATTCATTGGCTCATAATAGAGTCAGCAACATGACTATTACAAAATATGGATCCCAATTCTAATGGTCCAAAAAGTAAGGACAAAATATAACAGCTCAAGTACACCAATCATTAATACATCCCAAGTCTAATGGTTCAAAAAGTAAGGACAAAACATTACAGCTCAAGTACATCCCAAGTCTAATTCAAAAAGTAATACTTCAAACATAACAGCACAAGTCTAATGGTTCAACTTCTTTAGAGGTACACAATCACTTCTTAGTTCCCTTAAACTGTCCATAACTCCTCTTTTTGGTTCCATTCCCTGTTGCATCTTTTGCATTTGCTGCAGGTTCTTTTGCTTTCCCCTTTGCTGCAGGTTCTTTTACTTTTGCTTTTCCTCTCCCTGTTGCAGCTTCATTCCCAGTTGCAGCTCCATCCCCTGTTGCAGCTCCTTTTCCCTTTGCTCTACCTCTTCTTGTAGCAGCTCCTGCTGTAGCTTCATCTACTATGGCAACTCCTGGTTGTGATGGCTGACTCTGACTTGGCCGAGGCATGCCTTGAGTTAGAGGTTGAGAATCTGGTGCTTGATAACCTGGTTGTTGAGAACTTGAACCAGGTTCATTAATACTGATGCCTCCACCCCCTCTATGTTTCCTCATCTCAGGATGAAGTCTTTTTTTATTGTTCTGATATACATTAAGAAAGAGCATTAGAAAGACAATTATATTGTTCTGATATACATTAAGAAAGACCATTAGACAAATTGTTTACCCTGTTTCCTCCAGTAGGAATTTCTCTGTCAGCTGCAGCCTTTCCCTTGCAGGTCCTTTTATTATGTCCATATTCTCCACACCGCCTGCATTGTACAGTTTTGTTGTACCTCCTAAGGGAATTTGGGTTCTTTGGCTCATCATTGTTCTTCCTCCTAGCTGTTCTAGGCCTTCCTACAGCTCTTCTCATGTAAGGTGGGGTAATTGGAAGACCTGGGACATCATTCCATAACTTGGGTCCATTATTACCTCGGATGAGAAAAGAGTAAGTATCCATAAATGTGGATCTCCTACAATACAATAAGATTGCAAAACAGTTAGTAATTCTTCAAGAAAAACAATGACAACTAAATCATATGTATTCATAAGTACCTAAGAGCTATGTTCACATAATCCTCAGGTGCACGGTTACAAAACCACATGCATGCTACTGCATGGGAACATGGAATACCAGATAGCTGCCATCTCCTACAGGCACATGTTCCAAGCCCCAGATCAACAACAAACTTGTCATTACCCTTAAATACTGAGAACTCATTCATTGGAATATCCCCATCCCAAACAGCAGTCCATCTATCAGAATAATCCTTTGAGATTTCCACTTTTTTCTGAACAGAAGGGCACAATCCAGTTGTCCACCTTTGCATGAGACTTCTTTGTTTAACAATCCTATTTGTCATATAGAACTTGAGACCCTCCAGTAAAGTAATGATGGGTTTGTCCCTGTGCTCAAGTATGGCTCTGTTAAACGCTTCACACATGTTGTTTACCTGAAGATCACAACATGTGTCATTGCTATAACCAGATCTGGACCATTGAGCAGGAGGAATCTGCCTCAACTCTTGCCAAGCCTCTTCATTAAGGGCTTTCAACTCATCCATTGCAACATTAAACTCTGGAACAGTGTTTGCTCTGGCTGCAGACCACATTGCAAGCTTTAGCTCATTGCCTGGATATCTCTTCCTGAAATTCCCATACAAATGCTTCACGCAGAGCCTGTGTTCTACATTCTCACCCAACTGACGAAGTGTAGGTACTAGACCCTACGGAAAGTAAACCAACAGAATCACAATTAAATGTATGGTTTAAACAACACAAATTGTACATTGCAAATAATGTAAACAATCTACCTTTTGTTGGTCAGAAATGAAAGCCCAATTTTTTCTTTCCACACTGTTAAGATCATCAATAAGAAGATTCACAAACCAAGCCCATGAGTCACTGGTTTCAGCCTCCACTACTGCATATGCTATTGGAAACATTTGATTGTTTCCATCTTTCCCAACAGCAGTAAGCAATTGCCCCCCATATAAACCTTTGAGGAAGCAACCATCTAGGCCAATTAAGGGCCTGCAGTGCCTTGCAAATGCATTTTTTGAGGCTGCAAAACATATATAGATCCTCTCAAAGACAGCATGGTCACCTTCATCTATGGTCTTCAGTATTGCAGTCGTTCCCGGATTGCTTCTAATCAACTCTGCTGCATACTTTCTCACATGCAAATATTGATCACTACTTGCTCCTTGTAGCAATTCTGCAGCTGCAACTCTTACCCTGTATGCTTTAGCTTTGTCAATCAAGATGCCCCACCTTATTCTCACCTCCTCAATAATTCCAGCACGCTTCATGTTAGGAGTATGCCTTAAAATAGGCATCAGCTTTCTTGCAAGCCAGGATATGGTGGCTTGCCTATTCCTTGCAGTCCTACTGCATGTATGTGTAGGGTTAAATCCAACTAGCTGAAAGTAAGGCCTGGACTTGGTTCTAGTAATCCTCATGTAGAATGGACATTCTTCAGCACACTCCACAAGCACCCTAGTCTTATCATTTTTTTTGAACCAAAGATTCTTCCTTTGTTCTAGGGCAAAGTCTCTAACAGCACCCTTGAACTGAGCTCTAGAGTTGAATATTTGACCCTTCTCAAATGAAACAAGTTCACCTTCCTGAGGCTGCCTAAACATGGGAAATTTATTCTTACTGTTTTCTTCAGCATCACTGCCAGCTGGGCTTTCAAAGTGATCTGAATCCCCATCTTCATCATCAAAGTCTGAAAGTCTTGAGGGATTTGATAGTCTAGATGCATCACCTTCAAAAACAGATGGAGCAAAACCTGGCTCTGGTGGAAAATTTATAAGAGATTCAGGAGGCAGCACACTCATCCAGTCATAATTCTCCTCATAATCACTATCATCAAATGAGAAGTCAGAATCAGAATCACTTTCATTATCAACCTTAGGATTGTATTCATCATCCCCAGAATCATGATTTCCCTCAACATCAACACTGTCAACAACATGACCCTCAGCAACAACCACTTGTTCACCCTCACCAACACCAACACCCTCACCACCACCAACACCCTCAACACCAACAGCCGGAGTAACACCAACACCCTCACCCTCACCACCACCAACAGCCTGTGCAACACCAACACTCTCATCCCTGTCTAGTATCTCAACATCAGCAGTCTCCACACCATGTTGTACCTCTACCTCAGAGTCATGTTCAGCATAAACATGAACCACACCAACCCCTTTGACATCTTCCAAGAAACAAATAGTATCTGCATCACAGTTTAGTGGCTTAAGACAAGTGACACCTTCACTTTTTGGGTTCTTATACCACACACTTTTAAAACTGGCATTTCCAAAGCTCTTGACAGCGTTGCCCACCTCAATTGAACTTATCTCATCTATGCCCCATCCCTTTAAAACGTCACATGCACCACCAATATATTGAAAATTTGGTACTGTTGTCATTTTACCCCCATGATATATATGCATATCCACCTTGTCAAACACAGTAGGTCTGAAAAGCAAAAATTCAAGGATGAAAAAGACAGAAAAGGACTCAAAGGACTCAATATTCAATTCATGAAAAAGACTGACAAACCGACCCAATATTCATTCAATACAATAGGACTGACAACACATTGCAATATTCAATTCAATGTCATCAAAAGGACTGACAACACACACATTGCAATATTAAATTCAAGATCATCAAGGCTAATATTCAATGTTCAATGTATTCAACCAACAACACTAGTAGACAAAATTACCATTGAATACTCCTGTTTCAGTACAATATTTCACATAGGTACATATATAGAGGGGAAAATAAACGTGCACTGTTGTAGACCAGGATTTTGTGTGTTACATATACACTATATATAAATAAAAGCACCCATATTCAGCCACACATGCACAAAGAAGGGGAATAAAGAAGTGGAATAAACATACCTTGATACATGATTGGGAGGCAACGAATCTAAACCCCATAAAGAGCCAAATAATTGACTGTTTGTCTTAGGGACCACAGCTTCTTTTGCTTTCGATATCTCCATCATATGGTCCCTCTCCATGTGCTGCTCTGACTCAATAAGGTTACTCCTCGAGTTTGTCATCGTCTCCGACATAGGGTCCCTCTCCATGTGTTGCTCTGAATCGACAAGGTTGCTCCTCGTGTTCCTCGCGTTCGTCTCCAACATAGGGCCCCTCTCCATTTGCTTCTCCTTCTTCCTTGGCGTAATCTTCTTCCTCGAGTTTGTCATCGCTCCAGTCTTCTCCGCTTCTCACTCGTCTTATCTCTTCTTCCTCTCAGTTACTATTTCAATTTCTCTGCTAGGGCTTTCGAATTGGGGGAAATTGGGTTATGTTGTGTTGGGTCGATTGGAAGGTCATGTGCTACCCATGTGCGTCTCTCTCTCTCCTAGTGTCGTCCACGTCACTCTAATAATCCACCTCAGCCTCGTTCTGTTAAAAATTTGACGGAAGGACTAACGTTGTTCACTGACTGTTAGGTGAGGGACGATTTATGTAATTAAATTAGGTGAGGGACCAAAATCGTCGCTTTTGTAAACGTCAGGGACCAAAGTTGCAATTAAGCCAAACATGTATCTATTTTGTTATGACTGAATCTAAAGGTTTAACTCATAACAAAGGGCCAGTGATTTGTAGGTTCAGGATTCAAATTCTAGCAAATGAACTAATTTACTAACATTTACCTATAAAAAAATAAAGGTTTAAGTCAAAATCACTACAATAAAAGGAAAAAACCTTTATCAATAAACATATATCAGCAATAATCACGTTCTTTTAAACATATATCAAAAAAACCCTAGTTTATATAGTGCTGTCTTATATACATTTTCCTTTCGCTTCTAAAAAAACGTTCTTTTAAAGTTTTGTTATTTTTATTTTACTACATAAAAATAGAAATAACACTTAAAGCTTATATAAAAGGAGATTTTATAAATCCCAAAATTTAATCTTTAGTATATCACTCTAAAAGAGATAATGCTTAAAATATAAAATAAATTGTAATGCATGATTTATTATATAAATAGGCTTACATATTAAAAACAAATTAACTAGCTAGCTACTACAATTAGGCCTTGTTTTTTTAGAACATTTAAGATTCAAATTCGAATTCCTTCCCTAACCCACTTTTTGGGTTTGTACCACTTTGTGACAGAAATGTGCTCCGAATCATATGCAAATGACATTTGCCCAAAGAGATACAATATATAATTCATAGGGGGAGTAGACTTCTGTTATCCTATCATATTATATAGTAATATAGGTAATCACCATGTGGCTCTATTAATGTGAATTAATTATTTTTCGTAGGCTCTCAATTAATAATTATAAAAATTTAGGTAAAATGCTCTAAACAGCTTTTTCACCTATGATAGCAATTAATTAATAATGCAAAGAAATATGACACTATGTCACATATATAGTAATGTGAGTGCAGTTATTGTTTACACTTCTTTTTGCTGAAAAACAAAATTGTTTACAAAACAAAAATTGTGAGTGCCGTTATATATATACTACACTTTTCTAAGTTCCACTTTGTAGTCTTCTTTTGTATATATATTCTTTTTTCCAAGTTCATCATGAAATTAGGTGGGGTTCTGAATTTTCAGGTTTCCATTATCAGAGTTATGGGGATGGGGGGATTGGACGTTTAACCATATTCCAGCTGAAACATAAGGGTTTTGAATTGAAGGGGATGCCCAAAATTAGGAGTTGGGGAACAGACTATAACTAGTTATGGAGACAACAATATATGCTATGTTTCGAGTGAAATACTTTAGAGACAGTTATGGGTCATTTTACCACAAAAGAGTTAGCATTCATAACCCAACCTGAATTTAAACTTCTTCCTTGATTTGTTGTACTATTGGATCCCACCCCCACCAGCTTTTACCTCTTGCTATTAATTCAACTTTCACTTGGATGCATTATCTGTTTTATTGGTAGTAAATTTTTAGCTGGTTAATTTTGTCTATTGTACACCACTAATGCAGATGTTAACTGCTTGTAACTTTGGAAACTCTAATATGTAACTACGTGTAATAAGGTTTGTAACTCGGTTGTGTACGCAATTGCAAAATTTGAGGTTGAGGATATTAAATCCACAACTTGGGAATGCGATGAGAATAAAAGTCTTGACTCTTGACACATGATGGATTCAACTTCATATTTATTAAGACATATTAGCATGTTTTCTAGGCGGATAAATGTAAAAAGGATGAATGAACTTAATGGGGTTTTACTTAATGCATGTAATCTCTCCTCTCATGCGTCCGAAATTGGAAGCTTCAAATGGGTTGAGGGACTACCCAATTTTTTTTGGTTACAAAGAGAAAGAATAATTTCTTTGATAGGCTTGTTGTTTATACATAAGATTCAAAGTTATTTGACCCATTGGAAGAAGCGGAGCCTGTCGTTTGGTGGACGCCTATGCCTAATCACTATTATCCTCTATATATTCCTCTTTTCTACCTCTCTTTCTTTAAGGTTCATGTTTCAGGTGGAGTTTTGGCCGAAGGCATGGTGCAGCTGGTATGGTGTTGTTTGTTGTCATGGATCTGTTTTGGGCGCTTTGGTTCTGGGCTGCTCGAGGTTGGCGGTGAAGGTGGTGAAGGTTCGGGCCGACCATATACTGTTCGGGATTAGTGTCGGGTTTTGTCCACCTCATGTTTTTATGCTTTTGCTTTTCGGTTGTTGTTCTGTGTTGATTCGCATCCCCTCCAACAGTGAGAGGAGCTCTGTTTTTGTTGTTATGTGGCATTTCTTTGTCATATCTTGGTCCCCGAGAAATGTTCCTTCTCTTTGGTCATATAGTGCTTTATCCGGTTTTCAATCTTGTCAATGTCGTTTGCGATTTTTCCTGCATTTTATGTAGGGTAGGTGTTCATTAGGTGTTGGACTTCTTTTGTTATATCTTTGGGCGCACCTGAAGCTATTTTCGTGTAATATTGGGGGGGATTATGCTCATTATTGTGAGTTATGTTTGGGGAATTGTTAATCAGACCCCCCCACAGCTATTCAGACCCTAATAAATTTGTAAAATCCAAAAAACCCTTTATAAATTTTTTTGCTCGCACTTTGAAAGTCTGTCACTATAGCATTTTGAAAGTGCGATAGTCACACACTTTCAAAGTGCGAGTGCAACACAGGTATTTTTTTTTTTTCCTGTTTAATTTTTTGAAGGAATTTTGGACTGTCACTTATTAGTTAAGGTAATAGGATCATTCTAAGCTCAAATATGCAGTTAGAATCTTCAAATTCCTACACCTTCTAGTAGTCTCACGATTTTTAAAAATCATCTAATATTAATTATGTACAAATTTGCAAAGTGCGTTTACTTTGCACGTTAACAGTGTGTTAACTACACACTTCTAAAGTGCGTAACACACTTCTAAAGTGCGTTTATTTGCAGAAAAAAATAAAAAATGACAGAAACAACTCCCTAAAGTTGGATATTTTCAAAAACGACAGAAGATGGAGGTTGTGGTGGTGGTGGTGGTGGCAGCGACGGTGGTGGCGGCAGTGGTGGCGGCTGCGGCGGCGGTGGGTGGTGATGGGTGGTGGGGGCGGAAGAAAGAGGAAAGAGGTAAGGAGAGAGAAAGAATGTAAAGAGAGTGAAGATTTTTTTATTAAGGGTATTTAGGACTTTTCATACATTAATGAGGGGTCTGAATAGTTGTGGGGGGTCTGAATAACAATTTCCTTATGTTTGTACTATCAATCATTCCATCAAATAAAACTTTTGCTTTCCAAGAAAAACAAAATAAAAAAAAATCTACAAAGATATTTCCTCTGTGGGGAGTGATGAGGAGAGTGAGGATGAGATCAAAGTAGCTTGGGTTTGGTTGGGAAAAGGGTTACAAACCAAAAGAACAAGAAGGTTTTAGAAATAAAGATATTAACTCATTTTGCTAACTTGTTATTCATTTTTGAGACTTTCGATCGCTTAATGCTCTC
The DNA here is from genome assembly GCF_012489685.1 of Lotus japonicus. Lineage (NCBI taxonomy): Eukaryota > Viridiplantae > Streptophyta > Magnoliopsida > Fabales > Fabaceae > Lotus > Lotus japonicus. The sequence continues at coordinate 80,819,559 of NC_080043.1, read as the reverse complement.
ATACAGACTTGAGCGTCGAAGTGCCTTTATGAGTATTACCCTTGCGGTGTCACCGCATCACCACCATGTTGTAAGAACACTCCAAGACTGTACACCACCACCAAAATTAGAGGCAGACACCGTCAATCTGGATTTAGGAAGAACACTTAATTATATTATACTATAAAAAAAGTTACAAATATATAAATTTAGAATAAAAACTAACAAAAAATTAACAAAAAGTTAAACTAATTTATATGACTTGGAAAACACTATACATACAACCCCGTAGCAACCACACACAATTAAACTACAAAACAAATGAACAAACAATTAGAATAAAAACAAACCTAAAATGGAAAAACCAAAAACAAGAGAATATATAAAAGACATCGAATAAATGAGCTAGAAAGGAAGAAGAGAAGGTGTAAATTACTGACGAATTTTTGTTGTCAGCAATATCATCGGTAACCTATAAATATTTCAGATTATCAACATACAATATTGTTGACATGTTTACTATAACAATTTATCCCATCAAAATATGGAAAGTGTTGGACGATGGTATTTGTCAATCATATGTTGTATGTTGTATAGTTAGTGATTTTTTTTCCCACTAAGCTTCCTAAAAAACACTATCAACGAGTTGATCATCAGTAACATGGCTGGTATGGTTCATTGATCATGTTACTAGCGTTCATTGGTCACTACTTTCTCTAATTGCTGGCTTATAAAAAAAACCTCCATTGGATTTGGAGTCATGCGTTTACCTAATTTACAAGCTTTTTATGAAATATTAATAGCAAAATTTTCATCTCTCCTCACATGGTGGTCCAATTTCTTTTTGATCGAGCTTACACCCAAGTTTTCAGGTGATATATGGAGTGGAGATAGCCTTCAAAACTTTATTATACCGGCCACCAATATGGTACCTGAAATAATTAGCATTGCAACACAGTCATCAGATCTTAATCATATCACAAAACATGAGCAGATAAATGAAGTATGCATATGAAGATTTCCATCATCTCAACTATTCCAGTTTTAATAAGGGGAGAATATAAATATAATCATATATAACCCAACCAAAATACCCATTGACGCAAGCATACACAAAGGACAAAATAGGATGGGAGAGTTAGGCAGTAACCAACACATACAAATAGGACAAAATGACCCCATGGCTTAATTAGTTTATCAAAGGACAAAACCCTTGTTCGATCTATCACAGACTTGGTCCTAAAATTTAGCCACCACAAGGGATAGATAGAGGGAGACCACAGAAATACAGGGTGGGACCATATGTAAAGGAATGGGGACACATACTAATCAACCAGATTGCTAGAAATGGAAACTTAATTCAGCCGTGGCCATAATTCCATTTCAAGTATATATAAATAAAGTGTTTGAATACTAGTTGAGCACATCACCAACTATTTTCATTTTAATTTATAATAAAAGTTTTGTTTATTTTTTTCCTCCAATTAAGCACTAAGGCTCCGTTTGGTTGGAGGGAGAAGAAAGGAAAGAGAAAGAAAACATGGAAATTGAGGAGTGAATTTGAACTAATGTTTAATCCAAGTTCATTCCTCGATTTCCGTGTTTTCTTTCCCTTTCCTTTCTTCTCCCTCCGACCAAACATAGCATAAATTTCTCCATTCATAGCTAACTCACAACAATTTAGTAGCAATGTTTACATCCACTAATAGAAACCATAGATAGATTAAAATGAAAATAGATATTATATTTGCAAGGGGCCAAATAGTAGGTTCAGCCCGTAGCAGCTTATAGTACTTAGTAGGTGAGGTAGCTGTGGAAGAGTATGTAATCAGTTTCGATTTTTCAGGCTTTAGAGCAAGCCAATTTTCTTTCCTTCATTCATCTCTTTGTATCCTTCGACAAAATAATGAAAACTAACCCCACACTAGTAGGAGTAGCTACACTCTTTTACTAATATACTATTACAGCACCACCCTCTGAGAAAACCGTTGGGTTACCTTGCTGTGCTGTTAGGTCGCTTTCCAACCTTCAATTGCGTAGGTAGCCTGTAGCCAAATTTAGGCCACTAGATGCTACAGCTTCTTCCTCAACCCCTCTCCTCTTTCATTTATTCATGTATTGCAAGCATGTGTTACTTTTGTTGCTTTCCTCTGCAAAATTGTATGACCATAATTATGAGGGATTCATCTGCCAAGCTGTGTATAGCTCACTGCACTATATATGTTTTCCATTTCTTTCAATTTCTACCAACTTTGCATTAAGTTCGCTCATCAATACTCCATGTTAACATGTATGGACCAGCAATTACCTTTCCTCATAAGTGTGTAACCCAGAAGCTAGTTGTAACATAGAATAGTCCCACATAAAATAGATTAATGAGAGAATAATGGAATATATGAGTGTGTTATAAGTCCAATTGTCTATGTTTTTGGACCTACCATTACACCCAATCTAGCCCATTACACTCACCACCAAACTATAGGGGGACATTTGGGATTTGCGCTTCCATTCAAACAAGCGATATAAGAGCCCAAATAATGGTAAATGAAATCCTGAAAAAAGAATAAGAAAATATAGTTACAAAAGAAAAAGCAATGGACTCCAGCTCAGACATAGTTTCTCCAACCAGCCGACCTAAGGAAAGAACAATGATATATATGATTGGGTGTTCATGTTGAAAGTTGAAATATAAAATAGTAACACATGGGGGAGATTAATTAGGAAAGAAAAAATTGAAAATAAAATATAGATATATATTGATAAAGTTGAGAAACATTCTCTCTCAACATGGGTACATATAGTAACCAAGCTAACAAAATGTCAGCAAAACTCAACTCCTACAAAACCCTACAAGCATAAAACCATGCTATAATACCTCACCAAACAAACCCTAAAAAAACCAAAATGCAATAACGAGGACGGCATAATCAAGAAAAAACAATGATATATATGGTTGAGTGTTCTATGTTTAACCGTTTTAATGTTTTTAGATCTAACACCACAGTTCATCACATTCAACCCGAACTATAGGAGCGTTTAGCTAGGGCTTGTACTTCCAAATCCAACTTTACTCACATAAGTTTTTTTCTAAAAATTGATTCCAAATTTAGAGTCAATTGTAAAAGGCTAGGATATTGAGTCACTGACTCATATGATTCATGTACAAAATAAATAAATAAATCAAGAGGAACAATATTAGAAAAAGAAATATTATGTGGAAAATATTAGCAACTCAAGGGATGAGTCGAAAATGAAATCTTTATTTGTTCTACCTACTCTTTTTTATGAAGAGAATGAATCTAGGTCCCCTAATTTTACCACTTGAGCAATTATTCGGGGACCAGCTCCAAGTGAAATATACTCTTTATATTCTTGGAATTATAGATGTGTTAGAAATAATAATATAAGACATATATCTGACCCTTATCAACAACTTAAGTTTTTGAGATAATTGATTATTTAAACAAATAATGCATATGTTTTTTTTATCGGCCAAATTTCCATCAATAGATTGATCTCTGACGTTCACTTCATCGATTTATATGTCTCTCAATTCTTACTACTTAAGTTATCATAATTACAGATAATGTTGTTGGGGGAAACATGGGAGCTGCTATAAAGTCTTCTCTTTACCCATATTTAATTTAACCTATATGAGACTCCAACCGATGCATATATATCCCTGACCACCTGATAATATCTAATCATACTTTTATGTCATGAAAGCCAAATGTGTGATTCACAAACACTTTGAAAATAAAGTGTTGTGTGATTCTGTCTCTACCCCTCTCTCAATTTAAGCCATGAAAACCGAACGTGTGATTCACATGCACTTTGAAAATGAAGGCGTTCTGTCTCTCTCTAAAGCAATCACACACCATCACTACAACCAATGGTTATCAAGAACCAAGATCATCTTCTCTCGTTTTCCTTGTCGACGCAAAGTTCCCTTCATAACTAAAATCCAACAGACCCTCCTTTCGCAGCTGCTTTCTATATATTGAACATTAATATTATCGATCTTCCACAAAATAAAATAAAAACTGTTTTTAACAATAATTTTTAAAAATGTTTATATTAAACATAGAACAAAATTACATTTTTAAGGGAAGGCCCAGATGGTCCTTATCTTTTTGAATCGTAAGGCCCATACCAAAAAATATTATGTTGTGTCGGATTTCAAAAAAATAATACTTATGTTGTATCAATGTAAAAAAAAAATTTGTAACCAAAAAAAAGTGTAAAAAAGTTTTACAAATGTATTTAATGAGGATTCTATTTTTCCTCATTATGAAATAAAATATAAATATAAATATAAAATATATTCATAGTATATACATTTAGGAAAAGATCTCAGCACAGTCATCGCTTACTTGGCATCTACTGATTGGTTAATATCAGGAAAAATCCTACATGGCACTCAATCCTTCATTCTTCTTAACCTACACCTTTCTCCTTATCCTTCACCCATCTCTCCTTAATCACATTGATTCTAAACGCGTTTTACATCCTCTGCCGTTTCAACCTTCAATGGCGTTTACAGCTGTTTCAATCGTGGCATTCCCATTTCGCAATATCATCCTTACCAAGACTCAAACCCACACAAAAACCTGCTCCTCCATGGTATCATCGTTCTCTCTGCTTCGTCGTTCCCTTATTGATCTATTCATACTCTTGCATATGGGAGCAACCTTCAAAGCCGGTGATGGACGAGCTGCTTGCAAGGCTACCGAAGAGGTTCCATCCGGGAGCAACCTAACGCGTACTCTCTCTCTCCCAATCTCAGCGCATTCTATATAGCACATCCTCTCATCGATCCCTTCCTCTCTTCCCCTTCAATCGAATCCCTCATGGCCCCTTCCAATTCCCCTTGAATCGCATCTATCTTCCCCTCTCGGTTCCTGTTTCGAATCTGTGTAACTGAGATGTTTATGGGTGGCATAGAATTGATGAATTCGACTTTGTGTAAATCGCCCTTCCCGGCTTCATTCCTCTCAACGCCACGACGTCGACACCGCAGGTATTCAGGCCTTAATTGATGTATGTTTTAGTGCCTGTATTTTGATTTTGATAAATTTGTGGTTTCCAGGCCGATTCTCTACATCAGATACAATACCTGATGTTTCGTAGAAACCCTAAATCAGATTCAGGCAGATGCTCTACATTATATCCTCCATCAAGGTAAGAGCTTTGATGTTTATATCAAATCCTGTGTCTTTTAGTTAGTAAATTCCTCACAACCTCAGACTTTGTTTCATATCTGTTTTGTTATTTCAGGGAGATTTTGTTCCTTCTTTTTTTCTTGGCTTTGCAGTATTATTTTACTCCTGACTGAATTTACTCCTGAGCCCCAACGTATTGCTTATAGTTTACAACATATACAAATGATTCATACAGAAATCACTACGATCTAATTCTGAGTACCACTACTAGCAAATTATTTTAGAGCCTCCATTAGGATGTGTTTGAAACCGCAGATGATAAGTTTTATATGCTCTGTTTTGTACTTCAATTGCCTGTCCACACTACACTTTGAATTTCAATTGCTATATAGTTATGGACTAGATTCCCCTTATACTATTTCAGCCATATTTATGTTTATGATTTAATCAATCTCTCTATCTTGACATCAGACATAAGCTTGAGGATTCCCCCAAATTTTATTTTCACCATTATGCCTTAAGTGATATCAAAAATTGCAGCAAGTTGCTTTGGGGCTATTGATAAAGAATGCAGGTGAGTAACATGTTTGATAATTAGTGTTAATTAGTGGTATTCCAATTCATAATTTTTTAGTTTTGAAATGTGTGAACTGATTTTACATGCTTTCTACCATACAAGTAGCTGACAGGATTGTGGTGATGGATAGAGGTCATGTTGTTGAGGTTGGTATATTTTTCTATTATATTTTGAATACCTCAAATATTTTGATCAGTATTCTTTCTTGAGGTTTATTATCTTTCATACATGAGCCCCACTTTTTTTTTTGTTTCATTAAAAATGTAAAAGTTCACACACATGTTGGGCTAATGATTCTCTAACAATTCTCATTTCTTACTTTTTTTCCCATTTCTCTGTCCACGTTTCTTGCAAATTTTCACACACATGTTGGGCTAATACTGAAGGTTGAAAAAAAAGTTAATATAATTCAAAGTGAAATCATCTTGAGCCATAAGATATTTTCTACATTATAGTGTAGCTATTTCAACCATGGCGATATGTCTAAACAGTATCAGTAAATCAATTGGCAAAAATCATTCAATGTGTGAAACTTCCATATTATGATAACAATGCTTCCAAATATGCCTTTTGCAATTTCAAAAACTGATTCTATTAATCAGTGATTTGACTGTTATGTTTCTTTTATAACTTAAATGTCTTTCTGGCTCTTCACTACAATTAGGGATGGATTGGTAAGTAAAAGTCTATGATGATCATGATTAAAGAAAATCAATGGTTATGATTTAATCAAGTACCATAAATGCTGTCTGCATAATCAGGGATTTGAATATTTGATTCTATTAATCAGTGTCTTGGCTGTTATGTTTCTTTGACTTTATTCAGAAATTAATTAAAAAAATATAATGACCCCTTATATTAAGGAGTGAAGTTTGATGTCAATGTAAGACATTTGATGTATGATTTAACCACGAATTATCCTGTCCTCTGTCCTATATATCCTTCACTGATTCCTGTTTGTTCATCCAATCTGTTTAAATCTTATTAATAATGCAAGTCTAAAAATTAGGCAGTAAATGCTGTGAAAGTTTGGAATACAACAATAAGATGATGGGGCTGTTCATATTGATTTAGTGTTTTGTTTTCTTAGGAGGTTTGCTGCACAAATTGCTAGCAGCACTTAGCAATCTCAAGCTGAGGTAGAGTCTTTTATTTTTCTTTTTGCTGAAATTTGCTGCACTGCATAGATCTTGAACTATTGGAACTAAGATTAGGTTGTGATCAATTTTGAACAGGAAACCAAGAAGTCAAACTTGACAGTTGCAAATTCGAATGGATTTGGGGAGTGTATGTTTGTTGATGATGAACTCAAGGCAGAAGATCAGCCAGTGCCTATGTCTCTGGAGCAAACAGTGCATAGTGAATCTGATCAAATGGTATTTCTTTTAACATCTCTTTCATTTATATTTATGTATTTCTTATCTCAGAATTTAGTTTGTGACTGTGAATTAATTGGTCTGTTAGGAGGAAGTGGAGATGGAGGATATTATTGTAGTCTGTAGAAGAGCCTATTGTGGACATCGATGCCGGAGATGCGAATAATACCCTTGCAGTTACTGATTATATTGAAGGTCTTTATTCCTACTACAGAAAAATTGAGGTACATTGGGAATTAAGATCCACCAACTATTATTGACCCCATTATAACTTGCAAAAACAATATTCAATTTATTGAATTAGCATAGACTTGCTATGAATTAGCACAGTTCACTGTCTATGATTTTGGAAATCAAAATTGATTTCAGAATGTCAACTAATATGAGAATGCTTTCCTATCAAATTTTGGTAACTCAAGGTTTTTACTACTTGCAGAGTACTGGCTGTGTCTCACCAAATTATATGACACAACAATGTGATATTAATGAAAGGATGAGGGCAATACTGATTGACTGGCTTATTGAGGTATATTAAATGTTCCTTCCTGAATCAATGTGCCATAAAAAATGCTAATAACTAGCATTAACTTTGTTTTCAATCAATCTAAGGGTTTCCATATGAAGATACAGTAATTCTCTTTACCTTGATTATGTTATATTCATTTTTTTTTGTGTTGCTCTTCTTTCATACTGTCATTTAATCTTCATTATACTGTGATGCATCTGAAGACTTCCACGAGTCTATCTCGGTTTCACATACACACTAGCACAATCCTTTTGTGTTATGTTAAATGTATGCTTTGGTTTCCAAACAAACTACGGATTGAATGAAAACAGAGAAACGAAAGGGATAAGGAAGAGAATGGAAGAGAGTTAGGGGGTTATGAAGAGAGTTACGTTTTGTGATTGCTTGAGGTGGCTCTGCTTCAATTCTAATGTGAAACTTTTGGAGATTGCACGAGATGGCTCTGCTTCAACTACAAAATATTTCTGCATATAATTTTAAAAATAGGAGGGGTATTGGGCAGAGTTCTGAATAATCAACATTTCTCCCTACCATTGCATCACTAAGTTAACTGCGTATATAAGAATTGAAAGATTGTTTTAATCTCTTCTAAATTATCTAGCATCCATTCTGCCTTTTTCTTATACTGATCTATTCAGTTTGACTTTGTTTAAATTAAATGCAACAATATTTACTTAGGAGATATTGATTAATTAATTCTCTTATTCTGTTGTCGTGGTTCTTCATGTCATAATCAATTCTGTCATTTTACATTTTGTAGGATGATTTGGCTGTGTGAAGTAGGACCAAAAGCTACTTTAAAGTAGGATTAAAATCAACATGGAGCTGAGGAATATAGATAGTTCTTGATATCCAGGTTTCCAAAACAATGCTCATGTTACTAAGTGTGATTTTTTTTTTTCATTTCTAAAGTTCTGATTTTTGTTAGTTTAGTCACTGCAACCTATTAGGTTACTACAAAATGAAGCACGATGTACATTCGTTTCAGCTTTGGGAAACAATGTCACATAAGATGTGTTTTGTGGTGGAAGTGTTGCTCCAATGTGCTGTTTAATTGTAATTAGATTTAGTATTTTTTTCTCTCTTACTGAATACCTTTTCAGTTGGAGTAATTACAAAATCAACCAGATACAAGATAACATTGGTGTCTTTGTGAGCATTGTGAGCACCAAAATCCCATTTAAAGGAACTGGAAAATGATACATTGGATATGACATAATCGAGATTGGTTCTGCTGTCAAGGGCCTGAGTTTTCAATGCAATAACATTTAATTTTATCAATGTTAAGTAAGCTAACAATATTATTTTTCTCCAATCTCCAGTCTGCTATTCCGTAGTGTCGCAGATGCAGGCCCGTAAGCAGGAGGAGAGGAAATGAAATCTGAACAGGTATTCCGGAGTTTTGTTGGGATCAGTAGTTTATTGATCATAAGTTTATTGAGCAAGCATATATCTTAAACTCATGTGATTGGTTAAAAAATAAAGGATTAGATGGAAGTTTTAGAAATTGGAACCTCTTGCATTTTTATTTTATACAGGATCTTTGCTATATGTTGTTCAGAGTCAAATAGAGCTAGATTTTCAAGAGCCTCTATGAACTTTTCTAAGTGCTCATAACAATGCACATTGCTGCCATAATTCAAACTCAAATATCTGCATTTCCCTAACCTTAGTTTTGGGTCTGATATCTATCTTTTTGTTTAGTAGCTAAGTCAACTTTCTGGTGCTGATAATGATCTTGGACTTCAATGGAGCCAAAACTTTTCTCAGTCGTAATATTTTGTGCATCTTCAGGCATTGCCGATTAAGAGGAGCCAAAACTCCAATTTTGTGGTTGCCATCCTTCCCATCAGGTATTTGCTTCTTTCGCACAATTTCTCTCCTCTTCCAAACCTGTAAATCTCAGATTCACTCTAAATTTTAAATTTTATTGCCAGGATTTTGATTTGGGGAATTTGGGTTTTGCAAGACAGTGTAGCCTTTACAGATGCCATTAGGGTTCTTTTTTGGCGAGTTCTTCTATGTTTAAGAAATTCGCGACAAGCAGCAAGTGGTCATACATTGAATTATGACATTAGTTTCTTTTTCGGCGAGTTCTTCTATGTTGAAGAAATTCACGAAAAGCAGCAAGTTTCTATATAATGATAGGCCTGCATATTCATGTCGTCCTTGAAGAGAACGCAATTGTTGATGTCTACTATGTGTGATGCAACATTGTAGAAGACACGAAGGGCAAGTTCTGAATCTTCTTAGAGAATCTAGAACTGAACGAGCCCACCAACAAGAAGTACCTCTTCTACATGTTAGGTTTGAACCATATTTTCTCTTTCTTGAGACTTTATGTTTGGTTTTTTTATTTGGATTTGATTTTGTTGTTAGAGTCAGACTTTGGAGATTGTAGTTTGGAGGTGTTCAGAACTGCTGAGATATTTGTGATCTTTTTCAAGTATCAACAGGTAATAGAGTTTTGATATGTATTCAATAATAATAATAATTACCATATACACATTTGAATAAACATTGAGTTCATTAAGCACAATGCTTGCTATTCAATGTGATATAGGTGGATTGTGATGAGTGCAAGAGATTGTGCAGCAAAGGAGTCTCTGGTCAAGGTCAACGGGGGGAGCATCTTGAAAAAAGAAGGGATACATGAACCTAACGGTACAACTACTGCTATAAAATATAAAGTAAAATGGAAGAGGTTTATCATATCACCCTTGAAAAATGTAGGTGTTTTGAATTTTGGAGTGTTATCCTCTCTTAGTTTGTGCTTATCTATGGTGTTATGCTGGTATTTATCTATATATTACTAGCATGGATGGAGTGATATAGACTCAATGACTTTTAAGATGACCTGAATTATAGCCTTTGCATTGGTATCTATAAATGAAGTTTCTCTGAAGTCTAAAGTTGTATGCTTGAATGTCGGTCTATGCATCTTATTTCTTGATATATCTTTTAGTTAGCTTTCTGCAATGCCTCCATCAAGCTTTATGGCTTCAAGTGTTGATAAAGTAGCTGATCTGAATGCCTCTTTAAAAGACGGTATTCATTCTTGCTCTTCAATGAGCAATGAAAAGATTGTTGTCTCTTTCCTTTTTTTGTATCATAAGTTGCTATATTGTATAATTTATCACATATGAGCCGTTTTACATTGTGCAAGGTTCCGCTAGCAAGATATCAACATTGTTAAATTTACAGGTTAAACAATGCAGAAAATATCAAGCATTGTGGCTCCCTAGCGGGTGAATATTGTAAGAAGATTGTACTTCTGCTAGGTACCATTATGTATAATGGCTAGAATGATAAGATTGTTTGTTGACTTATGACTTAGGTGGCATGATTCTTAAGGTGAAAATATGTGTGTTAGTTTATAACATTGTAGTTTATTATGGTGGTATGTGAAATTCAATGCCCCTGCAGTACTTTAAAATGAAATTGCATTTGACATTTTCCTACATTTGACTCCATATAATGTGAAACCTATTAATTACGTTGCTTTAAACTGCTTCTTGAGAGATAAAAAAGAGAAGGTGAATCAGGTCAAGGGTGTATTATGGTTTTTTAAGTGATTCTTGAAACCCAGTTCTTCTATATTGTATCCTTATTTGGAGTATGGTTTATTTCTGTTTGTTGTCAACTAAGCATGTAAATCTAAGAGCTCAGGTCTGTCATGCCTAATGAAGTTTTGAACTTTATGCAGTTTTCAATTTTTGTCTGAATGGAAGAAAGAGGAGCTCAATTTTGTGATCTTCATTGCACCAAATTTTGCTGGCTATCTACAGTGGCGAACTTTATTTCGGTCTTTTCCTTGCCATGATGATAGTAGTGTAAAACAAATATTTTTATGGGTCGAATATTTATTTGTACAAGTGTACATTAGAGCAGGTTTTTTAGAATGCTCTTGGATGCTTTGATATAAGGCCGATAACTTCATGTACTATTTTTTCCAATGACTTATAATGCATTCCTAGAGTTTTATTGTAATTGATTTAATATATTAGTTGATGGTCATACCTACGGAGATGGTGTAAGGGATGTGTTCCCATAGGTGTGTTTATCGTTTGGAATGTTGTACTTATTGTACTTACACGAACTGCTCAAACATTTATGGTGCACTCAAAAACATTTACTGCATTATTTGTCTCTGATATGATCTTCCTTATCATTTATAATGATTTGAACTGATTAAATGAAACCTTTATGATGTGCACTGACAAACATATGGTGCTTCTTAGGCAACAACAGGAGGTCTTTATTAGTGGTTGTCATAGAATTATCAGGCTTAAAATTTTAGAAGTGTCCATTCTAACTGATGTATTTCATCTTGAGCATAACATGTTGTCAACTAGGTTTCAATGGCTGAGTTTCTTAGAAGTGTCCATTCTATCTGGTGCATTTCATCTGAGCATAACACCTCTATTTGATGAGGTCGGCAACTTTTAAATGGAGTTTTTCTAATACATATGGAGAGATAGAAATAATTGAGTGATGGGAATTCTCAATCAAAATGTGAAGCTTGGTTTTTTGAAGGAACTTGAATGTATTTATGAATCATTGACATTGTGTTAACGTATAACTTAGGAAAGCTATTTACCAAGATGCTTATAGATGTCTAACTAGAACAACAATTATATAAAAGATGTTATTTAGAAAATTCAGTGAAGAAACAATGTAGTGGATTATAATCATTGATAAAAAAATTTGTTTCACTAAAACTCTATACCCGACGATCATGAGACTAATTCCCTTGAAACTCTGAGATTACAAGTAAATAAACCTCCATGTAGGTAGACCTTTGCCAAAAAATCCTAAAATTTCGAGCTTCGCATCTCTTTCTCTCTATATAATAACCAATATAAATATTTGTTTATATAATTTAAGTACTTTTTTAATATTTTTAATAACGTTGAGTAAACTACGGGAGTAAATTATGGGGATTAGCAAACATTAATATGTATATATATATAGCTTAAATTTTATTTATGTTTAAATAATGTGATTAAAAGTTCCTGCGGGGAGAAATATTTTACATGAAAGTAATTTCTCGTGTAAATAACTTTAAAAACAAATTTTAATAGTTTTAAATTTTTAAAATAATTTAAGAAGTAAACATATTTAAAGTATGAGACTAGATTATGAGCATATGTCGTACATAGATTCTTAAGTGTTAATGAATATATAATCTAATTTATTTATCTTTTAATAACATTATTTAAAGCTCTCACATGGAGGAATATGCATGAAAATAATTTCATGTAAAAGCTCATGCGTGACTGAATATTTTACGTCAAAATTCTTTCATACTTAAACTAATATGAAATATATTTTAACATAATTCAAGTAATTATAGTATTTTAAATAATGTTTGGAGTTAATATGCATAAAATATGACATATATTCAGGTTTTACTTAAAATTTTAAATTTTCATCTTTATATCTTCAACTATATATTATGCTTTTATGTGTGTTTAAGAAATTTATTTTCAACTAACATATTTTAATATGAATATGCAATACATTTTCACCTTATATGTATATCACGTGCATTTTATGTTACATCTTTTGGTGACTACAGACAAATTATTCCGATCATTCCAAAAGGAGATAGGCAAGACATCTAAACATGATTTCAGTTTTAAAAAATTCCGGACTGGATCCGCAAAAGCAGTGATGGTAATTTCGATACAAATGAGCGTGGTGAATCAAATATATAAATTCCAGCAGATCTTTTAATACATGATAGTGAAAATCCTCTTCTCGATTTGGTTGATTTTGCTTTTCCCAATTTGTTGTGAAACATGAAGCATGACAAGTTTTTGGAGGAACGACGCATATTGTGCCCTACTTTGGAACTACTTTCAAGTAATACTAAGAAGTACTTAAGCTCCGATAGCACTTGCAAATCTGATGAAGACACCGGAGTAGAGTGAGAGTGGTTCACTCCGTAGTTCTTAAATGATATTATATGCTCTGAAATTCCAAATCACAAAATAACTTTGAAGGTAGGTTCTCTGATAATGCTTTCGAGCAATATAGATCAAGCAACCTGTTTATGCAATGGAACACGACTAATTTTGGATAATCTTGGAACAAATGTTATACATGCCACTGTAATAAGAGGAAACAAAGTTGGAGATGAAATTTTCACTCCAAGAATGGACATGGTGCCATTTGACTCAAGTTACCCGTTTAGGTTTAAAAGACATCAATTTTCAATCAGTTTGTGCTTTGTCATGACTCTAAATAAAAGTCAAAGTCAGTCATTGTCTCACGTTGGCCTATACCTTTCTCGCCCGGTCTTCACACAAGGCCAATTTTACGTAGCTCTCTCAAGGGTAAGGTCAAGAAAATGACTCAAATTATTAGCTCTAAATGAAGAAGGAAAAGTGACAAACAAAACAAAGAATGTAGTTTACAAAGAAGTGTTTGACAATATATGAGAACTATAACTGCTTTTCAAATTTAGTAATCCAATTGTTTATTTTCAGCTGAATTATCAATTACAAATTAGTGATATTTCAAACTTTCACAGCATTTACGGCCTAATTTTTAGACTTGCATTATTTATAAGATTTTTACACTTGAACCTGCAAGAACATGGAATGAATAAATTGAGGGAGGGAAACCACTATGTAAATGGAACTAATTGATTCTATAAAAAGCAAAATCAATTCAGCTGAATTGTATATGTTTATACATAGTGGTTTTACCTGATATTCCAAGCTGTTGATGGATGTTGCTGATAATACTGGATCTGCAACTTTGACAATTTTTTATAGCGATGGTTGTCATCTGATCAACAAAAAAAAGTAACGAAATTTTGAAAGAAATAGAAAAGGTAAACATATAAAATTCAAATTAAGCACTTTTACATTGAAAAATTAATTCATAATATATGAATTTATGTCATTTTATTATAAATAAATTCTAGAACAACTGCATGGAACACCCACCAAAAGAAATTGTTGATTTGGTGCACAAGGATTTCTTTTCAAGGTCGAAGGAAAGATAGATTCAGAAAGTGGTTTAAATCAACATTTAATGTCCTGAAAATTTGCATGGACCCACAAATTATTTCAAAATTCAAATCTAATTTACAAGTGCACATATGATGAAGAAGATCAAGGTGGAGAAGATGTAGTACCATTCCCTTAATGTTGCTTACGCATAAATATCCTTTGTGCTAAACTTTGCTTTGTATTTCTTTATCCGCATTGAGAATTTCTACTTTTTGGGGTATATGTTCCTCGGTGGTCAATTTGAATCATTTTGACAATTTTTAATATTTCATATATTTACCACGGTTGTCATTTTTTCAATAAATCGCCGTCTGTTTGAAAATCTTCGTGCATAGTAATATATATGTGCTATTCACCTAAAAACAAATTGATATGAAACAACCACAGAACAATTGTCAATTTTTTGGTACAATACGCCTATACACTAAACTAACAAAATAACACCCAAAATTCTTAAAAAAAAAAGAACATAATTGTATTTAATAAATAAATATTAAAATATTTGTACAACAAATTTTTAACAAAAATAATCGAAAATAAATTCCCCGTGCAAGGCACGGGTATAAAACTAGTATACTAAAAATGAAAGCATGACAGTTTTTTTTTTTTGAAGGTACGTAGCATGACAAAGTTATAGTTTGTAAATTGTGTGAGTTAAAGAGTCAACGTCATTTGTCAACAAAATCTGGGGTAGTTTGTAGATAGTTGAATTATGGAAATCTTTTTATAACGACAATTTAAAACAAACAAAAAAATTTCTAAACTTAAGCAATTGTAGTTAAGAGGAAAATAGTAAAAGTATAGATGAAGGTTTTTTTGGACAAATGATGAAGGTTCATATCACAAAGTTCAGGGCTGGCCAATATATATCCATAGGCCCAAGAGAATCCTACGCTGAAGCCCATATTTTTGTACTTAGGATTTAGGAATATAAAACAAAACAAAGCCCTTTATCTGAACTTATCTTTTCAATGTTTTGTGATTCAAAATTATTTCTTTTGTTATCAATTATCTTTTTGAAAGATCCTGTTATTAATTATTCAATGGCGTTTAACTTTTTCCAAGCAATATTAAATATACAGCAATAAGGTTTATTTGACTAACTAATAAGCTCTTCAATAAGGTTTTGATGAAAGAGATCTCAATAGCCAATAGCATCTGTTAAAATGTTATTTGATGTGGTTCTTATATTCTCGGAGTCCTACAATATGTTAGAGTGTGACGATCTAGCGACCGGCGATGTAAGCCACCACCTGTGCACGGTGATCTACGGCGGAGTGTGAGGCAGTCACAACGGAGGTGCTTGCTCCGTTTGAAGCTCCGGTGGAAGTGGACGCTTCTTTCAAGGTGATGGCTGGAACGAACGGTAATTTCCCAGCTTCGTTACCGGTTCTTGACGGCAAGACTGATTGGGAACGGTGGAACACCCAGATGCTCGTAATTTTCGGATTCCAGGACGTTCTTGAGATGGTGACTTCTGGGTTGGAGGCTCTACCGGCGGAACCCACGGCGGAGCAAAGCGCTGCTCATAAGGAGTTGAAGAAGAAAGACATGAGGGCTTTGTTCATAATCCATCAGTGCGTTAACCCTGCTAATTTTGAGAAGATTGCAGCGGCGAAAACGTCGAAGGAGGCGTGGGATATTCTGACAAAGAGTTACGAAGGTGTGGCAAAATTGAAGAAAGTCAAGTTGCAGACCCTCAGAAGACAGTATGAAGCTCTGAAGATGGAGAAATCAGAGACGATTTCTAAGTTCTTTACTCGGCTTCAGACCTTGACAAACCAAATGAAGACGAATGGAGAGACTGTGAATGATCAAATGCTTGTAGAAAAGGTTCTTCGATCTTTGACTACAAGATTTGATCATATAGTCACTACTATAGAGGAGTCTAAGGATCTTGAGACTATGAAGGTGGAAGAGCTTCAAGGTTCATTGGAGGCTCATGAAATGAGGTTAAACCTGCGAGATTCTGAGAGAGAAACTGAGCAGGCACTGTATGTTAGAGGCAGTACTAGCAAGAAGAAATGGGGTAGCAACTCTAAGACCTCCAAGGAGAAGAATTGGAAGAACAAGGATTCTGGGCAGTCTTCACATGAGGATGAGGGTGAATCCAAGAAGAAATGGGATTCCAAGGAAAAGAATCAGGACAAAGATAAGTTCAAGAAAGGGAAAAGCAAGAAGAGTGTTCAGTGTTTTGCATGTAAAAAGTATGGACACTATGCCTATGAATGCAAAAATAAGAAGAAGTGTAGCAAGATAAGTGGTAATGATCAAGTTTATTCTGCTCAAGATGATGAGTCAGATTCAGAGCAGGTACTCTTTGTTGTCCCTGCTAATGATGATCATGATAGTCCTGATGAGATCACTTGTAGTATGCCTGGTGATGAACAAGTTTTTCCTGATCAACTTGATGGTTCAGAATCAGAGCAGGTACTCTTCATTGTCCCTGCTAATGATAATCATAATTGTCCTGACAAAAACTCTAGGAGTATGCCTGATGTAGTGATTAACTCAGTAGTAAGTTCTCATAGAAATGATGATAGAACTTGGTACTTGGATTCTGGATGTTCTGCTCATATGACTGGTCATAAAAACTGGTTTATTGATCTTGATGGAAGCAAGACAAGTGGTGTGAGGTTTGCTGATAATAGTGTGATTACATCTGCTGGGAAGGGTAGAGTGTTAATCAAAAAGAAGGATGGTAAACAAGCTTTTATTCCTGATGTTTTGTTTGTACCTAGTGTAAAGCATAATTTGATAAGCCTAGGACAACTCATAGAGAAGGGATACTCTATGAAGACTAAAGGGAAGAAACTGATGGTGTTTGATCCAAAGAGAAGATTGATTTTGCAATCAGTTTTATCAGCAAATAAGACATTTCGTGTTGTCTTAGATACTATCAATTCAGAGTGTTTCTCAGCTAAGATACAAGGTTCAGATTGGCTGTGGCATTTGAGATATGGACATCTCAATTTTAAGGGTCTGTACCAGTTGCATCATAAAGAGATGGTAAAAGGTTTACCTCCAGTTAAGGCTTCTGGACATTTGTGTGAAGGTTACTTACTAAGTAAGCAACCTAGGAATTCTTTCACTGATAGTATGCCAGTGGTTTCCAAAGGTCCTTTGGATGTGGTTTATTCAGATGTGTGTGGACCATTTGAGGTTGTATCATTAGGAGGAAATAGATACTTTGTGTCATTCATTGATGATCACACTAGAAGGATGTGGATTTACTTACTGAGCAAGAAATCAGAAGTGTTTGAAGTTTTCCAGAAATTCAAGAAGCTGGTTGAAAAGCAAAGTGAAAGGAGTATCAAGACTCTTAGGACAGATGGAGGTGGAGAATATGTGTCCACTGTGATGAAGAATTTATGTGAAGAAGCTGGCATTATCCATGAGGTAATAGCTCCATATACTCCTCAGCACAATGGAGTGGCTGAGAGGAGGAACAGGACTATTGCTAACATGGTGAGGAGTATGTTGAAGAGTAAGCTACTACCAATGAAACTGTGGGGAGAAGCAGTATCAACAGCTGCCTATATTCTGAACAGATGTCCTACCAAGAAGTTGAAGTCCATGACACCTGAAGAGGCTTGGACAGGGATCAAGCCAATAGTTAAGCATTTCAGAATTTTTGGTTCACTATGTTATAGACATTTGCCAGATTAGAGAAGAAAGAAGCTTGATGATAAAAGTGAGAAGTTAGTGTTAGTTGGTTATCATTCAACTGGGGCATATAGACTGCTAAATCCTACAACTAATGCTATTATAGTGAGTAGAGATGTGGTAGTTGATGAAGAAGCTACTTGGCAATGGAATGAAAATGATGACCAACAGCCTGAGACTTCAAATGATAGGGTTTCTTTTGACTTCCCTGAGCTGATCTCTGCAAGTGATACTGGGAATGCAAGAGGTGAAGATCATGGTAGAGCTAGTGGTCAAGCAACTGATGAGATACATTCTGAGAATATGAGTACTAGAAACCAAAGAGTTAGACAATTACCTTCTAGATTGAGTGACTATGTGTTATTTCCTGATAATGAAGTCACTCATGAGGGTGATTTGATTCATCTGTCACTTTTCATTGAAGCTGAACCAGTGAGTGTTGATCAGACTTTCAAACATGAGAACTGGGTTACAGCTATGAAAGATGAACTTGGTTCTATTGAGAAGAATGGAACCTGGAGCTTGGTAGATTTACCAAAGGATAAGAAGGCTATTTCTGTGAAGTGGGTTTATAAAACAAAACTGAAGCCTGATGGATCTGTGTCAAGATACAAGGCCAGGTTGGTGGCAAGAGGTTTTCAACAAAGAGAAGGATTGGACTATACTGATGTTTTTGCTCCAGTAGCAAGAATGGAGACAGTGAGGATGGTGGTTGCTACTGCCAGTTTGAAAAATTGGAGATTGCATCAACTGGATGTTAAATCAGCATTTCTGAATAGTCCCCTTGATGATGAGGTTTAATTATGTCCAACAACCTCCTGGTTTTGAGGTTCAGGGAGATGAGCACAAGGTGTATAGATTGCATAAAGCTCTATATGGGCTCAAGCAAGCTCCTCGAGCTTGGAATAAGAGAATTGATGGATTCTTGAGTCAGTTGGGGTTCTTAAAATGCATTTCTGAGCATGGTGTGTATGTGCTTAAGACCAAGAGAACTGGTATGCTTATTGTGTGTCTTTATGTAGATGATTTACTAGTCACTGGAAGTGATGAGACTGAGATAAGCAGGTTTAAGGAGAAGATGCAATCAGAGTTTGAAATGAGTGATATGGGAGAGCTAACATACTTTCTGGGAATAGAGTTTGTCAGAACTGAAAGAGGAATTTTCATGTGTCAAAGGAAATATGCAGCTGATGTCTTAAAGAGATTTAATTTGGCTGAGTGCAATTCAGTGACCACTCCAGTAGAGTGTGGTGCTATTCTAACCAAGTCAGATACAGGAAAGCCAGTGGATTCAACATTGTTTAAGCAGATAGTGGGTTCACTAAGGTACCTATGCAGTAGCAGGCCAGAAATTAGCTATGGAGTTGGATTGATAAGCAAGTTTATGGAGAGTCCAAAAGAATCACATTTTCTGGCAGCAAAGAGGATACTAAGGTACATTAGAGGAACCCTTGATCATGGAATATTGTTTCCCAATAAGGCTTGCAATGTGAGAAATGAAATTACTGGCTATGTAGACTCAGATTGGAGTGGAGATAAAGATGACAGAAAAAGCACAACTGGTTATGTGTTCTTGTGTGGAGATGCACCTATGTCTTGGTGCTCAAAGAAGCAGCCTATAGTAGCTTTGTCCTCGTGTGAAGCTGAGTATGTAGCAGCTTCTTTCAGTGCTTGTCAGGCCTTGTGGATTGGTATGGTTCTGGAAGAGATAGGTCTGAAGGTTCCTGAGATGATGAAGTTACTGATTGATAACAGATCAGCTATTGATCTAGCTAAACATCCTGTGGCACATGGAAAGAGTAAACACATTGAGACTCGTTTTCATTTTCTCAGAGATCAGGTGACAAAGGGAAAGCTTGAGCTGGTTCATTGTCCTACTGAGGAGAAGATGGCAGACTTGTTCACTAAACCATTGAGAGCTGAGAGGTTTAGTGTATTGTGCAAGAAGCTGAACATTATGTCTGCAGCTGAGGTTTTGAATTAGGAGAGAGTTTTGTGAATTCTGAATTAGGAGTGTGTTAGAAATAAAATAATTCAGAATTAGGTCCTCTTAGTTTGTTAATGATTGTATGTTAGTCCCTAGAGTTTGTGGTTATTAACCATTCAGTCCTTGTGTAATTGACTCTAAAATACGACACACTGTGAGAGTGTGTGAGATATAACAGAATATTCATTCTCTCCTTTTCTGATTAGTTTTCTGTTAATTGCATTACTTCTTCTTCTTCCTCTGTTCTTGAATGTGCAACAGTGTGTGTGTCAATGGTGTTGTGTAGCCATTGAATCTTGAGCATTCAATTAGAGGTGTTGAGTCTTCTTCATTCCTAAAGATCTAACACAATATTGTCTTGCAAAAATGATTATTAAAATTTTATATAAAAAACTTAAGTAGAACTCTGCAATTTGTACTGATTTGGCGGTGAAGGTTGAAAAAGTAGAACTTCAGTAAAGCAGTGTATTTTGACAGAAATTCAGCAGGTAGTTTTTAACTAATATTTAACAATAATTAGCTAGGAATTGGATTGCTTAAAGTTAGCAACAAACTAGTCACCAAAAACACTGCTCTAAACAAAACATAACCCCTACACAACAGATTAGTCTAATCTGGACAACAAATTTAATGCCTCAAACAATTAGACTAATCTGGACTGTAATGTTGCCTGCCAGAAGAGGTTCCTCTCCTTCCCCAATTCTGTTTGGGTTGAAGAGGATGATCCTCCGGGTCTTCTTTTGTTTAGATTGACGTAATGGCTTCTGAGCCTGTTTAATTTCCGTTTAATGGAAGTTCATTTTCAAAAAGTAAAATAAAAAATGTTGCCTGCCAGAAGTACCAACAACTCCAGAATAAAGGTTACGAGTGTATGTGCAGAATCAAAAACAGATTACCAAAGTATTAATTGGAAACTTAACAATACAAGAAAAATTTCAATCAACTAGGATTAGCATCAAAGTTGATAGTTGTTCTTCACTAAATGCAACAAACAACTGGTATATTATCCAATTCAATACAAAAAAAGTATAATAGTTTCATGACATGACAATATATTCATAAACCATCTAGAGCAGCTTATTCTGATTCATGCAAAACAGTATTATGGTCTATCGCCTCAAGGTATGCATAATATACTCTCCATAAAGATCCCTGCACCAGATCAAAGACAAGATATCAATTACAGATAATGCAAAATTGTGTTACATAAACATGGGAAAAAAAAGACAAGAGAAAAATGAAATCAGATAAGCATGGTAGAAAAATGAACAATCTATGGGACAGAAAAAAAAAAGTTTGCTGTTATAAATATACTGACATTGAGTACTGGACAGCTTCAACAGCATTAGATGCTGGCAAAAAGTCATTAACTGCAACCTCCTTGTTCTCATTCTTCTTATCTGAGAAATACGTTAAGAAATGCACTCAAATCTTGAAGACAATATAAACTAATTTAGCTTACACACACTTAGGCAACCAGTTGTTGAGAATATATTAAGGATACAATCTTCAAAGAAACGACGAATCTCATGGAGGCGGTGGGGTGGAAGTTGTGATAAGTCAGTATAGTGCTTATACTCTGGATCATCAACACATACTGCAATAATTTTATCATCCTTCTCCCCCTGTGAAGAAAAACTGTTATTAAGTAAACAAGTGGAATAAAATGGCAATTGCTTCATTGACTAAGAAGGCAAAGAGGTGTCCGGCTCCTCTAAAGTGAGTGCGGCTCCTCTAAAGTGAGTGATTCACTTTAAAGTGAGTGATTCACTTTAGAGGGTAACGTAAGTCATCGCAACCATTGATTGAGTTGCTTTATTGACTTTTCAAAGTAGGTAATCACTATTAATGGTTGTGACTTGTGATGACTTGCTTTACCCTCTAAAGTGACTCTCTCACTTCAGAGGAACCAAATCCAGCAAAGAGATACCTGATCAATCATGGGCATTAGTCCAATGGCCCTAGCTCGCAGGAAACAACCAGGGAGAATTGGCTCCTGTCACATGAGTAATTCCATTAGTTTACTAATTGATAACCTTTTTGGCATATAGTTCAAATTTTGTCATCAAATTTATTTATCTATTTATAATAAATAAAATCTGAAGCGCAAGTTGTGGTGTCAATATTTCAGTGAAGATCTTTGATTTTCTTTTTGACACATCAGAATTTTTGTTTGTGTCTCTTTTCTAATTCATCACTTACTACTCCTTTCATAAATCATAGGATTCCCTTCCTGCTATATGAAACTTGCTTTGATTTCTTAACTTAATGAAAGCTAACTATTACTTCCTTCAACACATCTATTAATTATGCAAATGCTCACAGTGAACCAGTCATTCTGCAAACAACCATTTCAAATTGTTTCCTTTATTTCGTATTCTATCTTTCTCTCAAACATTATTAGAGACAGAGCCTTTGGAGTAAGGAAGCCTAACAAAAACAAGTAGCAACCAAAATTTCTAGCTTTTATGTC
Organism: Lotus japonicus; assembly: GCF_012489685.1. Classification (NCBI taxonomy): domain Eukaryota; kingdom Viridiplantae; phylum Streptophyta; class Magnoliopsida; order Fabales; family Fabaceae; genus Lotus; species Lotus japonicus. The sequence goes on along the minus strand of NC_080043.1, from coordinate 80,796,788 downwards.
TAAAGCAAAATCATATAAAGACAGAATTAGTAAGAAGACAATTTCAGGTTAGTGTTTTTAACTTTATTTTAGTTAATCATCAGAAGTTTTTGTGATTATCCTGTAAATGCAAACTCTTTCTACAATGATGATTTATTGTTCGCTGTTGATTTTCGTATTGGCTCTTAATCTTTCTCAAGCTTATGAATGTCTACTAATACCATCATGTGATCATGTCATATAAAGTACAAAGAGAATTCTATCACCAATAAGCACCATTAGAGATAGACTTATTGAAGTCTATGGCCAATGTTTTTGTATTTTCTACCATTCAGTTTTAGCTTCAACAATTACAAATAGAGGCTTAACAATTCATCCAATTTTGACTTCACTTGTTTGATACCATTAAAATCATATCTATAAAATTCATGTATACAAAATCCCTCTTATGAAATTATTATGTTCCATTAACCCACTTACTGTCTGGTCCTTCGTCTAGTTGATTACTAATCCAGAATCATATGCATGGTTAAAGCAGCATCCTAGTTTATTTGGTCAATTTTTTATGAACTTAAGGATAATCGGGAAACATGATAATTATGTGGGTGATTAACAGAGGATTCAAAGTTGATGGGTGCTTTCCCTCAATATAATCCAGACATATCAAATTTCCGGCAGCAGTTTAGTTTACGGCTAATAAAATACTTAATTGAGGTTAGCATTAGTATTACTGTCCACTAATTAGTATTAATGCCCCTTGTATTAGTTGGGTGAATTTGTAATGGTAATAATTTACCTGCATGATTACCAAGACATCAAGTGGATCATTGTCTTCGCATAGAGTTCGAGGGACAAATCCATAGTTATGAGGATAAACAACTGATGAATACAAAATCCGATCAACCTGAGCATAATTCAGTATGTAAGAAGAATCTCATCACAGATGAGTAATGAAAACTAGAAGTCTGAATTGAAAAGGGTCAAGAATCTATTAGACTTGAAGAACAAAAGAACAAAAAAAAATCATCTTGAAGAGATTGAGTTCTTAGTAAAATATGTTTAAGATTAGATTATAGTACTAGAGACATGGCATCCAATTCAAAACGCAAGCAATAGGTTTATACCTTAATCAATCCAGTCTTTTTGTCAAGTTCGTATTTGACCTTACTTCCCTTACTGATCTCCACAACCTGCAGGTAGCAACAAAACATTGAAAACCATAAACAACATACTTAGAGGGAATTTCAGGTCAAGAATGGAAGGACAGGTTTTGCATATATTAGAATCAGAAGGTGTGAACTTACACAATTGAATATCTTGGGCGCTTCAGGTCCTGTACATGAAAATTAAGAACATCAGTAATATGATTTCTTTTTCATTTTGGGATAAGACCAGGACGAATCCCCATTTGGATATGGGCATTTGTCATGGCCACAAGATGCATTAGTGAAATGATCTAGGCTATGTTTGGATAGCCGTTGGCAGGAGTGCAAACAGACTTTTGTACTCCCTTCAACACAAAATGTGAACATAACTTTTCTTAGGAATTGGGATGAAAGCCCGTTTACATGCACTCAACGGTATCCAAACACAGACTTAATCATAAGTTGAATGCCAATGTTCAACAACAATACCGATTTCAAGATCATGCCAAGGGTGTGCAGCAACTGATCTTCTTGACAAAGATGAAAGAATTCTTTCATTCAAGCGGGGAGTTGGGCGAGTTTCATGAGCCTTTTCACCATTCTCACTCATCTATAAAGACATAACACAAAAAGGTAAGAAAATACATTTTTAATGGTTCAATGGGTAACAGACATGAATGAACCATCAATCTAGTCCAAGTTTCAAAGTTCATGATCCATCAGAACATGATTTCACCAAAAGGGTGTGCATCACTTCATGATATGTTAGATTTCACCTTAACAGTAGTCAGTTGTAATACATGCTAAATATTTGCACACTGTCTTGCACATATGAATCTACTTCTACCCCAAAAGGCAATTAATTTCTGGCTGATCATCTAATCAAAATTGGTTAATACTCTAAAAGGCCTTTTTTTTCATTGCCTGATCAATGGAATCACATAAAATAGGTTGCTTCCGGGAACACTGCTATTGTTTGTGCAGGAATTAATGGAAACACCCGATTGTACCCAGGAAAGGAAAGACAGAAAACATAACAACTTTGATGCATGAAACCAATACCATATATAACAATAACAAATTAAAAAGGCTAGATTATAAAGGTTTGGAATATATAGAGCAAAGAACGAACCTTGAAGGCTTGAACAACACCACCAAAAGCAAATAATCTAAAAAGATGGTAAAGGGCAGAAAAGAGAGATCTTAACGAGAGCAATGGTTTGTGATGTTTATATATGGAGGTCAAGGGGATGAAAAGGATGAGTTAATTGACTTAATGCCTTACCACTCCTCATGCCTTTAATGCAGACAAGTTTGCCTACCTCTCCACCTGCTACTTGGAACTTTGAAAAGGCAAATTATAGCCAATAAAAAAAAGTATCAAAGCAGACTAGATTCTTTGTTTTGGAAAAAATAAGGGACTTGTTGAATTTTTTAATTAGTATATCCAGATAAAATATTTTTTTCATTTTGGAAAACTCCCTTTTGTTCTTATTGATGATATGAAGTGTGTTACTTTTTAACTGTATAATGGCACTTGCACCCTTCTTAAACTTATCATGATACATACATGGTTACTGGGCAACAGAATACTCTGATATCTACTACAATTAACTAATAGTAGAGACTCACTTTAGTAATTGTGGAGTCTTATATGTGTAAATATTGTATGTTTGAAAACTCATTCGATTTTGTCCACCATAATTTTGATTTCGCCACGGTTTTCAAAAGAGTTTCCAAGGGTGCACTAATTGAAATCACGGTGGAATTCAAAAAAAAATATATATGGCATGAAAACCATCAATCATGGAAGGTTCCTAACCTGTGATCCCATCGTGATAAGTTCTAATATTCACGTTGTGTCCACTTTTTTATACATGCATTCACGATCATGATATCTCAGAGTCTCCTTACCAATAAAGAAAAGGTGGACCCTTGATTTGTCTCAAGTCTTGGCTGTATAGAAAGGTTGTTGAGATCTCAGAACCAGTGAAACCCTTGATTTGTCTCAAAGTAAATATTCATTTTCCTGCATCACTTGACAAATTGCTTGCACGTTGTGCTGGAAAATCACTTTCCGTTGCTTTAGGGTACATTGCACATGTGGCACCAATACTTTTTTAGTCCACCTACATGATGAGAAATTCAGACCAAGCACATGGTCATACAAAGAATATGGAACTTTTTTTTAGTCTAATACACGTACACGCCACGTGTTCGAGCCGGTCAGTCACACCCACCCACATTCTAGGGGGGGTTTTCCCAGTGATGGTTTTTCATACACAAAACTCGAATTCAAAACCTTGTTTGAAAATCAAGCATGGAACACTTGAGAAAGAATAGGGGAATTGAATCTGTTGCATCCTTTAACATGAGTTATGAGTTATGATAGATAATATTCTAATTATGAGACCTAGTACTTAAAACTTATAGTAATGCACTTCTTTGATGGTAATGCCTCGCTGATAATTTATTGATGATGGATCTGATGATACCCTAGGGTGGTTTCCTCAGAATAATCAGTAATCACGGATTACTGAAGTCAGATAAATATGTTGTTCATTTGAAATGCAACACTTCATTTGGATCAGCAAAGGGATTAAGGTCAACTTCTGTTAAGAACCAAGAACTCAGAATTCACAGTCAAGCAATTAACAGGTAAATGAACTAACAATGATTGTTTATTGATGTTTAGTAGAAAGTTTTACAGAGGGGGAATGGCTCCCGGAATCTGCCCAGAGCCTTGCTCCTATAGGAAGCTAATGCTTCCTACTCATACTTTTAGCCTAGGATTCTCCAAGATGCTCTCTCTACCCCCCTTACTCTCCTTATATACTAGAGTCAATACAATCACTCACTCTCTCTCTATTCTGTTAGGCAGTTACTTATCTATCCCCTTCTTACCCCTCCTGGAATATACCCTCCAAACCTTAGGGCCCGCAACCTCCTGATGAACTAAGCTCTCATGTGGGTTCGTCACCAGGCTATCATTCCTAACAATACCATCTCCTAGAGCTGCAACCTTGTCCTCAAGGTTGAAGTGTGGAAACTGACTCTTGATGGTCAGCAAATCTTCCCAAGTTGCTTCTTCCACAGACTTGTCTTGCCAATGAATCAATAACTGAGAGATGTCTTCGCCATGGACCACAATAGTACGGGTAGCTAACACATCAAAGGGTTGGACAGTTGTAGCACCCTCACCGTCCAACAGATCAGGTAACTCAGTGGCTACCTCATAGTCCCCAATGGCTTTCTTGAGCACAGAAATATGAAAAACAGGGTGGATACGTGAGCCTTCAGGGAGCTTCAATCGGTAAGCTACTGCGCCCACACGTGCTATTATGGGATAAGGTCCATAATACCTTGCTGCTAGTTTGGCATGCACTCGAGTTACCACAGATTGCTGGCGGTGTGCTCGTAATTTGACAAACACCCATTCTCCTATCTCAAACGATTTTTCCACCCTTTTTGCGTTGGCTTGGGCTCGCATCCTGTCTTGAGCCCGAGTGAGTTGGTTTCGCAGCTGGCGTAGAGCCTCGTCCCGATCCATCAATTCGCGCTGCACAGCCTCAACCCGAGTCTCGCCTAATCCCCAACGCGTGATGACCGGAGGCTTGCGGCCATAGACCACTTCAAAAGGAGTCTTGTTGGCAGCGGAATGGAAGGTTGTATTAAACCAAAACTCAGCCCAGTGTAGCCAGCTTACCCATGTTTTTGGTTGATCTGCGGAGAAACAACGGAGGTATGTTTCAAGGCAACGATTGACCACCTCCGTTTGCCCATCCGATTCAGGGTGGTAAGCGGAGCTCATCTTGAGCTGAGTTCCCTGCAAACGGAACAACTCTTTCCAAAAATGGCTCATGAAGATGGGGTCGCGGTCGCTGCCAATCGAAGAAGGAATCCCATGCAACCGAATTATCTCTTTGGCAAAGAGCTCAGCTATGCTGCGGGCAGTGTAGGGATGCTTCAGTGGCATAAAGTGGCAGTATTTGGATAAGCGGTCCACTACCACCAAGATCGCTTCGAACCCCTTAGACTTGGGTAACCCCGTGATAAAGTCGAGTGACACGTCTTCCCACACTCGCTCGGGAATGGGTAGAGGTTGAAGGAGACCGGCTGGAGCAGCAGCGAGGTATTTGTGACACTGGCAAGTGTCGCAGCGGCGCACAAACTCCTGGATCATATTCTTCATTCCAATCCAATAAATATTTTCAGCCACACGACGGTAAGTGCGAAGAAACCCCGAGTGCCCTCCCTGCAGGGTAGTGTGGAACTCCTCAAGCATTCGCGGAATCAGAGAAGAGGTTTGGGAGAGTACCAATCTGTCATTGTATAGCAGGATTCCCTGGTGATAGCGGAACGCAGGGTGTGTTATGGGATCCTTATGCAAATCTGCGATAATGGCTTGCAACTTAGCATCGTTACGGATTTCCTCAGCTACTTGGAATTGTTCTTCCCACAATGGGTATGATGCCATAGCCTGGTATTCTCCTCCCTCATTGACGCGTGACAAAGCATCTGCACCCCTGTTCAATTTCCCAGGCTTGTACACGATATCAAAATTATACCCAAGGAGCTTCGCTGCCCAGTTTTGCTGGCCCCCTGTCACAATTTTTTGGTGAAGCAGCTCCTTGAGGCTCTTCTGGTATGTAGAAACCTGGAATTTCCGGTCCAAGAGGTAAGGCCGCCAGTGTTGGATGGCCAGCGCCACCGCCATTAGTTCCTTCTCATAGGCGGACTTGGCTAAATTCCGCACCCCCAAAGCCTTACTGTAGTATGCTATAGGATTTTTTCCTTGCATCAAGATAGCTCCCAGCCCACTTCCCGAGGCATCACACTCCAATAGGAATTCCTTGACGAAGTCTGGTAGAGCCAGTACCGGTGCCGTGGTCAGCTTTTGCTTGAGTGCATCAAAAGCTTGTTGGGCAGAGGGTCCCCATTGGAACGCGTCCTTCTTGGTCAGTTCAGTTAAGGGCTTGGCTATTGTACCATAATTCCGTATAAACTTCCGATAGTATCCCGTGAGTCCAAGGAACCCTCGAACACCTTTGACAGTTGTGGGGACGGGCCAATCAATAACGCTGCGAACCTTATTGGGATCAACCGCTACTCCATACTCTGAAATCATGTGGCCCAAGTACTCCACTGTTTTCTGGCAAAGCTACACTTTTTCTTGTTCGCCGTCAGCCGTTGTTTCTGTAAAACCTGCAACACCATCTCCAAATGAGCGAGATGTGATTCCCAGTCCCTACTATAGACCAGGATGTCATCAAAGAATACCAAAACTCTTTTCCGCAACATTGGCCTAAATATCTCATTCATCAAACTCTGGAATGTGGAAGGGGCGTTCATAAGACCAAAGGGCATTACCAAGAACTCGTAATGCCCCTCATGGGTCCTAAAGGAGGTTTTGTGAATGTCTTCATCTCGCACCCTCACTTGGTGATAACCAGATTTCAGGTCCAATTTGGAGAAGAACCGTGCCCCATGTAACTCATCCAAGAGTTCTTCAATGACGGGTATCGGAAATTTATCTGGTATCGTGACCCGATTGAGAGCGCGGTAGTCTACGCACATTCGCCACGTACTGTCCTTCTTTTTTACCAAAATTACTGGACTTGAAAACGCACTAGTTCTCTGCCTGATGATTCCTGCTTGCAGCATCTCCCTTACCTGTTTTTCAATTTCGTTTTTGTGCAAGTGAGGATAACGGTAGGGCCTCACGTTAACCGGTCCCTGTCCTTCTTTGATATTTATGCAGTTCTCCCTTCCCCTGCTGGGTGGTAATCCTGCCTTGGTTTCAAAGACCTTGTCGTACTTCTCCATCAGGCTACTAAGGCTTCCTTGTTGTGTGTCGGTGAGGTGATTGCCTTCAGTCCTCTCTTGTCGGGCAGGCCCAAAGAGGCAGAGGACCCCAGTAGCTTCAGCCTTGGCCTTGCGTAAAGTCTGCTGTAGAGCGACCATGGTGTCTTCCCCGGCATTGAGACCTTGCAACGTAACCCACTGTTGCTCATCCCAAAATCGCATTTTCTGTGTTTGCCAGTTTACAATCGTATCCCCAAGTGTCTTCAACCACTCGATGCCCAAGACCATATCAGGTCCCCCTAATTCGAATAGGTGAGGTGAGCAGTGGAGCTGATAGCGCCCCACCTCCAAATCGATGCTTTTGCATCGACCTCTGGCATGAGACTGAAACCCATCACCTAGCTTGATGGTCATTCGTGGGGTATCTGCCACCTCCCAACCCATACGCTGGACAAGCTTCTGATCGATGAAGTTGTGGGTTGCCCCGCTGTCGATCAACACCAATACCGGTACGCCTTGGATGGTTCCTTGAAGCTTCATGGTGCGTGGCTGTTCCTGAGGCTTGTTTGCGATGTGGTAGAAGCTTATCATGCTCATCTCTCCTTGAATTTCATCCTCTGGATCCTCAACTTCCATGGCTAACACCTTTCCTTCCTCTGAATCCTCATCCCCTTCTTCCACGATTAAAACTCTGAGTTGTTTATCTGGACATTGGTGAAGAGGGTGATAGGGGCCTCCACATTTGAAACATTGGCCCTTTTGCCTTCTCTCCAGAAGTTGTGGATAAGTTAAGTGGGAGAAGCCTCTATCTCTCGGCCCAATCCGTTTTTGCTCGCCTGGGTTTTTTGTTTCCATTTTTGGGCCATTGTAATTGGGCTTGTTTGAGGGCCCTCCCTCCTTAGTGCCTTTGACCCATACCCAATCCGTTCCACCAACCCGACTCGGTACCCCTGATCCACCCTTGTAGCTTGGGTTTCCCCCAAATCGGGTGCTCCGGGAGTAACCCGACCCGTTCTCGCCCTTAACCTCCTTCTCCACTGCTCTTGTCAACACCAGCAGCTTTGATCGGTTCACTCCACCCATCGCCGCCAAGCTCCGCACCTTCCCCCGGATCTCCTCCTTCAAGCCATGGAGGAAGTAACCTTGGAATTGCTTGTCGGGCAGCTTAGGAATTTGAGCAGTGAGGTACTCAAACTCCGTGATGTACTCTTCCACGGTGCCTCGCTGACGGAGCTCCGTTAGCTGTTCATACACATCACCGTCGCCGTGTCCACCGTAGCGCTCCAGTAACGCCTCTCTCAGTCGTTCCCATGTGAGTGTTTCCTCCGCTTCCAATAGCGAGTTGTAGAAATGAATGGTGGGACCATCCATGCTCAACTGAGCTAGACTAACCTTCACCTCCGGTGAGATTTCTTGAACCCTGAAATATACCTCTGCTCTCGAGATCCAACCAGCAGGATCCTTACCATCAAAGAGAGGTAACTCCACCTTCTTTACTGAGTGTCGAAACTCAGTCCACGCGTCGCTGTGCAATTGAGGTGATCGTCGTTCCGTCTCCGCTCCCAGCGTCAGATCTGGCGTCTGCGCCGATGTTCCGTTCTTCACTCCCGATACTCCCCCGGGACCGCGATTCACACTGGACTCTTCAGCACGAAAGGATTTTCCCAGTGATTTTTCCATCATCGCGACAAGCGACGTCGGCAAATCCTTGACCGCCGTCGTAACCGCCGCCAGTGAGGATCGAACCTCCGCGAGCTCCGTCTCCAACGCGTCGATCTTCGCTTCCATAGGGACTATTGTGGTTTTGGATTTCCGGGGTGGCATTCACTGGCCCTGACGAAAGGATCCGGCAGGTCGGACCAAATTGTTAAGAACCAAGAACTCAGAATTCACAGTCAAGCAATTAACAGGTAAATGAACTAACAATGATTGTTTATTGATGTTTAGTAGAAAGTTTTACAGAGGGGGAATGGCTCCCGGAATCTGCCCAGAGCCTTGCTCCTATAGGAAGCTAATGCTTCCTACTCATACTTTTAGCCTAGGATTCTCCAAGATGCTCTCTCTACCCCCCTTACTCTCCTTATATACTAGAGTCAATACAATCACTCACTCTCTCTCTATTCTGTTAGGCAGTTACTTATCTATCCCCTTCTTACCCCTCCTGGAATATACCCTCCAAACCTTAGGGCCCGCAACCTCCTGATGAACTAAGCTCTCATGTGGGTTCGTCACCAGGCTATCATTCCTAAAAACTTCTTTTAAGGAATGACAACCAGCTGTAACTGGCTTGGCAAGCATTACTTGACCAGTTGTGGCCAGAGATAATCACTTAACTTTAAAAAGGGATTATATTTACCAACATATTCAAAGAACATATGTTTTTTTATATTGTAGTTATTTGATTGTGATTCTCAGTGTTTCTGGTAGAAAATTGAGATCAAAATTGTAAGACATGAGCAGCTTCCTAGTTGTCAAAGCTCTGCACCTCTTTCTTCTCTATTATAGTGATAATATTCTTAGTGACCAGGAATTAGAGCTGCACTCATATCTTATAGTTACTAAGTTAATTAGTCATGATGCAATTATTTGTAACAAAATTCTTGTATTTGTACCCCATAAGTAAACTCAGAAAATGATTCACACACATGCATAAATAGTAAATAGCTGCTGATTCAATTTTTAAGTGGCATTAAGCGCATAATACAGCTTAGTAAAGCATGTTAGAACCAGAATATTTAATTCATTCAAGATGTACAGTGGTACGTAGGGGATTTCTAATGCACACATACACATGAAGGAGGAAAATTCTTCAAGGAATATTCATAGAATCAGGAGACATTGATATCATTTGAAGAAGGCTTGAATTTGAGAATGTCTCCTCCAGTGAAGGCCCTCTCATGCTCCCTCCATCAGGAATCTCTTTAGTTAAGTGTACCAACTCCCTAGCAACATCGATCATTCCCAGCTTTCCATCTGCACCAAATAGCAGGCATCTTGTTGCAAGGTCTGCAATTACCTGTATCTGCTCTTGCCGATTATGCGGTTGCTCATGATAGTAAAGAAGTGGATCAACAATTTCTTCTAGCTTCCCATCTCTTATTTTCTGCAAGGCTGAAGTAGGAGAGTCCAAGTGATTTGAGCCTGAGATGATCTCAAGAATCACCACACCCATGTCATAGACATCATTTTTGCAGAAGCGAAAGCACTCGCGGTTCTTTACAAACTGAGATTCATAGCTAACATCAGAGCTAAGTAGCCCAAATCCTGCAATCTTGACAGAAAAATCATCATCTAGGAAGATGCAGCTAGACTTGAGGTTATGGTGAAATATAGGAGGAGACTTCTCATAATGTAATAATGCAACAGCGCTGGCTGTTTCTGCAGCAATAGTCAATCTCCTATACCAATCTAAACCAAGTTTTTGCCCTTTACTCTTGCTTAAATGCTCCTCCAAGGTACCATTTGCAGGGTATTCATAAACCACTAGGGGATTGTAACCAGGGTCAACACAGCATCCAAGAAGGCACGCCACATTCCTGTGTACAATAGCAGATAGAACCTCAATTTGTGACAGGACTTGCACGATGTCCTTCTCATTCCCACATTTTAACCTGTGGACAGCTACGTGAGATCCATCTCCGAGAACTCCAGCAAACATTGTCCCGTTATTTCCGTGCATGAGCTTCTTCCCCTCTTCAAAACCATTGGTGGCTTCCTCTAGCTCTCGGTGGCTGAATAGTCGAGTTCTACAACCTTTGCGAAATGAAATGTTATGATAATAAGCCTGCTCAGCATCAAACATTCCTGGCTTTTCTTTTCTTTTAAGAAGATAAAATAGTACAATCAAGGAGGCAACAATAATAACTGGACCGAGGATTCCTGCATGTTACGGATGTCATTAGATTGACTCAGAAAGACAATAAGAGTAAATCATACTGCCCTATTTTGAAGTATGCTTAAAGTGGACTCTCCCCTTTAATTTAAAAAATTGTACTTTCTGGAGAGATGAAATGTATGCATTTTCCTTTTCTCTACAATTTCAAGGTCACCAGCTAATTTTCAATAACATTAATCTACAACTGATTTTTAGGACTTTCGAATGTGAAGTTTTAAACACCCTTATTATTGGCTTTAGAATTTCACCCAAAATCTTCATTGCAGTTTTTAAGTTCCAAAACTGACATTAGAGGTTAAAAACTGGTAGCAGAGGATGTTGAGAATCACAGAGATATAAGAAAGAAGTCTCTGAAAAGCTTATTTTGAACGTCATGCCAATGCTAATGAACTTGACATTATAGTTTCACTAAAAACCTTGAGCTAATGGGGGTCTAGGGAAGCCAAATGGTCAAGGCTACAAATCACAAAGTGAAGTTGACACCAATTCTTCACCCTAAATTCTTTTATAGTATTTTTATCTAACTCATCGGTAACCAATGTGAGGTTTCAAACTCATACTTGAATTTCCAACATATTTTACTCTAACATAGCTGAGCATGATTTCAACATTATACTGATGAAGGGAGGATGTTGAAAAATTGTAAATAGGAACCAATCCTTAATCCCTTTGATTTCATCAATTCAATATGTCTCACTGGTTGCGATTTTGCACACAAAAGACTTCAGCATAAGTTTTAGATATTTACAATGCTAGTAGCTACTTACCAGCAATGATAACCATTTTTCTTTGATCATGTCTTTTTATGTGGCAATCACTTCCATATGCTTCATGTCCATCCTTGATACAGGCTGCAATAGATACATCAATCAAAATTAAGTATCAGAGCTGAATGGAGATTGCTCCCAATAACTAAGCAATTTAAAGGACTTAGAACCCAAAAATCCTTTTACTGCATAAAGAGAGAAGATAACAATAATATCTCAATGTGTATATCATATTTTTACCTAGCTTGAAATTGCTATCTCACATATGCCAAGTATCACTCGTGAACAGTTTTCAAAATAGAAGGCCTATTGCCTGACACTTTCATAAAGAATTGTCATTACAGATTTATAAGTTAGTCCAATGCTGTACTATCAAGTCTTGTGTACATATAAGTGACCTTACTTTTCCTTAAGGTGATGCAAGTATTAGTATAAGTTTCTAAACTATTATACTATTCCTTAGTTTCACAACTTGCTTGTGCTATTTGAGAAAATAATGGTTTTTCTATGACTAATGAAGTCAAGAAAAAGAGCAAACAAAATCAAGATGTAAGGTCACATGATGGGATTTCTGAGCATTTGATTGTTTTTTTCTATAGGCAAATGTTAGTTGTTAGTAATGTCAGTAAATTAGTCATCATCAAGGTTCGAACCCTGGACCCTTCACCCTTCATCCCACCCAACCCTTATGTCCCTAGCTCTTACCACTTGAGCTAGAGCAAACAAATCAAGATGTAAGGCCACATGATGGGATTTCTTAGCATTTGATTGTGAGGGTTTCTAAAATAAAGATTATGAACTTCAGATGAAAGCAGAAGAATAAGATAATTGTCAATATAAGATGTGAAAACAACTACTCACCCGGCAAGCATCCTGTTCCATTAGCAAACCCGTCACCAACAAATCCATCTTGACAAACACACCTTACACCTCCTGCAATTGCTGTAGCATTAACAATCTCTGCATTCCTTGCACAAACATCCTTGGAGGAGTTTCTAGGAACACCCCATTCCAATTTGACCCCACGTTTTCCTGCATATGCCCCTCTCAAAACAGCCCAACTAGAAAATCCCCTGCATCCAAACTGAGAAAACACTGAAAAGCCTTCACCAAGATGCCATACGCTGTGGTCAGAGAGTGGATAACAGCAGCCAAGGGAACCACTGCCACTTCCATCACAACCAGGAAGGTTAATCGTTTCACAATTCGCTTTGCATAGCGAAGAATCCTCACAGTCATAGAGACCAATGACATTATCAACTGAGACTCCAAAGTAGTCCTTTCCTCCAAAACCTTCACCAAATGAATTCAAGTCATTGTACTGGCGGCAAGGCGATGTGCCTGGAAAGCCTACTAACAACCCATCTGAGAAGAACTCCAAAACCGGATAGTTTTCTGAGCCGATTTTAAGCAGAAGGGAAGCTGAATTTGAGCAAGAGAGGTGGAAAGCAGGGGAAACTGACACACAAGAAGTATTGACATAGAATGGAAAAGGAACATGAAACTTCCCACATGTTTCATTGCAAGAATTTGGATGCAAAGGGGGTTCAATTAGTTTTGCTTGCACTTGGAGGGAACAAGTAAATGGCAAGAACACAAGAAATCCAAAACTAACAATAACAAAAGAACTCAACATTGGTAGTGGCAGTGAAAGGCCTGTTTGACTCTAAAGGAAGAAGAGTTCATGGCACCCCTTTTATTGCATAATGGAAAATGACACTAATAAAATAATGAGAAAATGTTGAAGGTATAATTAAGCTATTGGGTAAATAACACATGAATGATAATATTTCCAACACACATTTTCACGCAATAGTTTATTTGGGCTTGAAGCTTGAACAATGCACAGACCTACTAATCACATCCTGAAACTCAGCTTTTTATTACTAGAATAAATTGGGAGCAGCAATGATTGAACTCTATATCATTTAATCATAGACGCTCTGATACCATGTCATGAATCAATTATCTCGATAGCCTAAGTTGTAAATGACACATGAATAGTCATACTTCTAAGATACATTACATCAAACATTTTACATGCATGAATAGAAACATAACAGTACATAGTATGTTTCTGATGAAGATTTGTTTTGAGATATGCAATGAGAAACAGGCTGATGAAGACGTGGCGAGATCAGGGAGGTACTGGGTAATGAGGAAGGGCATAGAAGTTGGAGAAGAGGGAGACGATTGGTCTGTGGAATGGGGTGCAATAGGTACCAAAATAATATGTGGGGGAGTGTGTAGAGTGAGCGTGGCCAAGGGGTGTGAGCATTTCAACCTTGTTGAAAATTGAAACTTAGTTTACGTATCATAGAGTGTGGTGAAGTTGCATGGGAAAGCTGAGAATTGGAGCACACAATGAGGAATAAAATAAATAATCTAGTTTCAGAATTACGGAATGTCAGATCTGTCAACAATGTTACGATGCGTACCTTACAAAAAGTGAAACCTACATCATAATCTTATTAATATTCATATCAGTAACACTTTTTTATAAATTTCAAAAAAAAGTAACATTTTTTCTTTGATCATGTTAAAATTCATGTGAGTCACTCCAATAAATCACACTTAAATTTCAACCTATTAATACAAAAACGTTTGAAATTGAGTATTAAAATGAGTGTTGCTCACATTTTTTCTTTCTTTCATATTCAGTGAAGTGTGGGGCTGATGGTACTATACAGTTTAGAGTGTAGTGCATTGGTGCTTCAGAAAACGATGGCGGGACGTAAAGCCCAAATTAGCGCTAAGGTTAACTTTGTTTTGTGTTTGGAGAAGTGTTTGTATCAAGGCAAGCAGAATTCTACATATTTTTAAAGCAAAAATGTACGACTATAAAATTTTTATAGAGGTGAATTGAGGTGTGACAGGTTAATCCATGGGACATAATAGTGACGTTTAAAATAATTTTATTGTAATGGTAAAATCTTATTATATATGCCTGTCATTGCCACACAAATTATAGAGTTTTAGTCCCCGAATGATAGCTTAAGTGGTAAGAGTTAGGGGGCGTTTGTTACAAGTTATCAAAAATCATACCCGGGTAAGTGGATTCCCAGAAATATTATGATGAGAATGTTATTCCCGGACATCTTTTAAAAAAGTGTTTGGTTGATAGATTCAATTCCCAGGTATGTTTTTAAAATTTATTTAATTAAAATATTTAAAAATATAAATTTTGAAATAAAAATGATAGTTAGTGGGAAATAACTTCCATTCCCATGGGAATGCAAGATAGTCATCCTTGAAGCCAGGAATCCTGAGTTGCTGAAATGAACTAAAATCTTTTCCCTGGAAATGTCTCATGCCTGAGTATCTTTTTTCCTAATCTTATACCAAACAAAGGAATCTACATTCTCACACCCATCATTCCCAGGAATGTTTTACATACCCATGTAACAAACGCCCCCTTATAGGACATGTGGGTTGGGTGTGTGTGGGAAGTTAAGGGATCAATTCCTGACGGATGCAAATTATTTTTTTGATGTAAAATAAAATTATAGAGTTTTAGAAAAATAACTCTACAACTTTTTACTGTCAAAAATGGTCACAAATTAATGGTGTATGTCTTAAAAAAATGTGGTGTTTACCGATCACCACTGAAAATTAAAAATACATACATTTACACCATATTTAACATAAATTGGTTTTAATATAAAAAAATGTAGAGGAGATATTTGATTTTAAAAATTCATATTTTTATTTTTTTTTAAATAGAAAAGAAACTGAAAACACGTTTTGTTAATATTTAAAAAATATCTTTAAAAATATGATCAAAGGAAAAAAAAAATATTTTCATTTTGGTGAAACTTAAACATTTAAAGCAATGAGATGAAAATGGGTACTAGTGGTGGTAGGAGCGATGGTGGCAACGACAACAACGGTGGAGGCCTTGATGGTGGCTGTGATGACGGTGGTTGTCGAGGCGGTGACAATGAAATGAAAAGTGGTGTAGTGGAGGTTGGCAGTGATACTAGTGACGAGTTTTTAACATGATCCAATATGTAATTATTGTTACTTTTAGATATAAAATTAAACTATAACAGTGCTGGTTAGATTTTTTGGTGTAAGACAAACATGTTCGAGCTGAGAACATCCACATTATGATGGGGTTAACTTTTTCAATAAGATTTTTTCAATTCACAAGATTCGAACTCGAGATCTTACTTAAAGATAATCAAACATGTACCACTTGAACCAAAATATTCATTTTCAATTTTTATACTTATTGGTGTATTTCTTTTTCCAACCAGTGCTACATTTGAAGGCAGGAGGCAGGTTATAAACAATATTAAAGTAAAAACGATTTTAAGTTTCACCGAACACGGTGATACTTCACTTTTCAAGTTGATCTACTATGGAGAGTTGAAATAAAGAGCAAACTTTTTTACCTTCAAAATAAACATTCTAGTTGATGTTTTTTTTTTGTCAAATAGTTGATGGTTTTATTATAGTTTATTGACACAGTTGAAAAAAAAAACATTTAAATTTCATTTCTCATCAAAACCATGAAAATATTCTCACACGAAAATAACTAATTAAATTTTTCTTATTTGATATTTTAATTAATTTATCTCTGTAATGTTTGTCTAGTTTATGATTTTGAAGTTCGATTTTTTTTAACGAATTTTTTATTTTTTTTATACATTGAAAGATAAATTACGTCATTTAGGGATTGATCCCTAGACCCCCGACCCATATGTCCCTTAAATAATTTTGATCTCTTAACCTCCTCACTCCACACTCATTCTCTTGATCTACTTCTTCTCTGATATTACATATGGTACATGTTGCTGGTTACGAGCAAAATACCCTCCACTTAAGAAGGAAAATTAAGGATTTTAAGAGGATGAGTGTGTACGTGGTTTAATTGATATTAGGCTATGTTTGGCACGCCTAGCTGATAAGCTAGCTGATAAGCTAGCTGAAAGCTGATAAGCTAGCTGAAAGCCGATAAGTTAGCTGATAGCTGAAAGCTGAAAAGCTACGTGATTGAAACAAAAGTGTTTGGTAAAACTAACGGTTGAACAAGCTGAAACTGTAAAATAACATAAAAGGACATACTTGTATACTTCTTTTATATTTAACATTATTTTATTTTCACATTAATACATATATGATATTAATACTAAAATTATTATAACTTTAAATATTTTAATTTCACTCAAGTTATTTATCATCTTAAAAATATAATATTAATTTTTACTTATTTAATTTTCTATATTTTTATTAAATTAAATATAATAAAACATATAAGGCTAAAGGTAGAATTTTAATAAAATAATAAGGATAAAAAAGAAAATAAATTCAATAAGCTATAAGCTTTAAGTTATAAGCTATCTCAGTTAGCTTATATCTTAAAGCTTTAAGCTACTGGAATAAGCTCTTTTACCAAACACTTTTAAAAAGTTTTTAAGCTAGTCAAATAAGTTTTAAGCTAGTCAAATAAGCTATAAGCTAGCTGAAATGACATGCCAAACATACATAATCATATCCTCTATTCTTTTTGTTGTTATTTTGAAATGAGTCTATTATTGATTATTATCCCAAAATTGTTGTCTTTATTCCTAAAAATTCAAGATTTTGATTTCAATAAACAAAGAGTTTTAAAATAACTCAGATCTTATCTCACTCGGCCCAACCCACTTTTGTGGTTGAAAATCCAAGTTTGGGCTATGTTTGGGCCTTAATTATGGGCCTAAAATACTCTTTTAATAGCATGGGATGCATCATGATCCACTATCATGTTCAATTAGACTTTTCATTTTACGGGAAAATGAGGTTGGCACTTCACCCTCTATGTAGCCAACAAATGTTTTTCTATATGCTCAAGCTGGTGGTAATTTATGCTGGAAATGTACTTCTCACACTACTAGAATTTTGTTGTTTAACAACCAAATCAAATCCATTGCCGCTACGACTAATTTAATGACCGATAACCTTTGTCCAAAAAAAAAAAAATGACCGATAACCTTTTTATGTAAAATTGATTTTTAACTTATTACTTATTAGCAATTGAATCAATGGTTTGTCAATTAGTGATTAGTGGTCACCAACTTGCGGCTTACGTCGCTATTCTTAATTAATCAATTTAGATATCTCATGTAATTGAGGAAATTCTACTACAATTGCATGTTTTCACAAATTTGTTCTTAATCTCTTTTAAATTTTCATTTTCCAATTTCAAAATTATTCAGCAAATCTCCAACCATTTTTTTCCACTTATATTTCATTCTCATTCTCATGAATTTTTGTTAGACAATCACCTTTGACTATATTTATTTTGAACCTATTCAAGAATTTGGTGATCAAGTTTTTGTTTTGTGGATTATCTAGAAACAAGAGATTAAAGTGGTGTGAAGTGGCTGGCAAGGCAATTTGCCAACATGAAATCAATTAAAAAAATCAATAGACCATAGTTTCACTCAAGTTTAATGGCAAACGTTTGGAAAAGAAAGGCTCAAGCTCAACCATAGGTGAGAGAGAGAGAAGAGAATCATCAGATAACAAGAAAAGAAAAAAAGTGAATGTTCGTCCACTCTACTCCACTCACCCAGCAACTTCAGCGTCATTTCCCCACACAAACACAGACCAAAGCTTCAATCTTTTCAACAATTCATTCGACCCCATCACTCTTATTCTTCCTCAACAGCAACAACATGTCTCTGTAAGCGGTTTTACACTCCTGGGTAGTGATGGATTTGGGGGGACACATCATGACCCGTTTGGTCGGAGACTACATACTGGGTCCTCGAATCGGGTCGGGTTCCTTCGCCGTCGTGTGGCGTTCACGGCATCGCCACTCTGGGTTGGAGGTTGCGGTCAAGGAGATTGATAAGACAAGGTTGAGTCCCAAAGTGGGTGAGAGTCTCATCAAGGAGATCTCTATTCTCAGTACCATCAATCATCCTAACATCGTTAGACTCTTCGAAGCGATTCAGGTATGGTAATTTGTAACCCTCTAACGTTGTTGTTTGATTGTTTTGCTTGTTTGAGGTAACATGTTTTTTTGGTTTTTTGTTTCTTGTGTTTAAGACCAGTGACAGGATTTACCTTGTTTTGGAGTATTGTGGTGGTGGGGACCTTGCTGCTTACATCAATCGCCGTGGGAGAGTTTCCGAATCCGTTGCTCGCCATTTCATGAGGCAATTGGGTGAGTTGAGTTCTCTTGAATTGAATCCGGTGGTGTTTTTTATTAGAATAAAGTAACACCTTCAATTTAGTCCATGAAGAAAAGGTTTATGTTAGTTTCTGAAAGATAAATAAATGGCCACACTAGGAACTACTTTGATCAACGGAATGAGTAGTCTCATGGCCACAATCTGCATTCCTTGTGCTAATTGGTAGACAATGTATAAATTTCTAGTGTTTTTAATCTAGTGTTCTTCTTGTAGCTGCTGGGTTGCAGGTGCTTCAAGAAAAGAACCTCATACATAGAGATTTAAAACCACAGGTCAGCGACGGTCTTGTAAATTATAAACTTTTCTTGGTACTTACTCATATGTTTGTCTCGGTATTGATTGTTGCTGTCAATGATTGCATTAGCTTGTCGAGAACGTTTGGATTCTTCTATGATTGTGTGCACACCAGGGGGAGCTAGTGTACAAGTTATAATGTTACCTTATCATAAGTTTATAACTTAGATTACCATTTTGTTTATAGCTTCATGCCTATAGAATGCAGTACCTTTAGGTAAATACCCTACAGAGACAAACAAGGACCACTGAAAAAAAAATCTCTAGATGGAGGACTAATTAGTAATTACCTTCAACACTCAGATTTTTTCTTTCGAGGTAGGGGGCTTCTTGGAAATTGCTGGAGTGCTGGGTGTACTGGAAGAATAAATAGTTTCATATATTCTATTAAAAATCCAGATGACCCTCAGAAATTGTGGGTTTGAACTTGCCACTTGGTTTAGAAATGGTGATGTGAGCATGTACTTACTTTACTGTATATATCATGGATATAATCAACTCCCTTGCAACCCCCTAAAATTTTCTGAGTTATTATTGTACGTATAGTAATTGTTCATATTTTGACTGTGTTTTCCTCTAAACATGCAGAACTTACTGTTGGCCACTACTGCAGCTACACCAATTATGAAAATAGGGGATTTTGGTTTTGCAAGGTAGGATTGTTTCTTAGGAAGCTAAACAATACAAGCACATATTGTTTATTCCTCATTAATTGCTGCTATATGCTAGAGAAACCTGTTTCTTCTTGCTTCTTTGTTTGTTTGTTGGTTATTTTTTGTGTGGTTTCTTGATTTTTGTGTAATACAACTGATAGCAGGGGTCATTAATAATTTGATTTATTAGACACTAAGTCATCTTATCCCTTCTTAGTTCTTATTGATACTAATTGCTAAGTTTAATCGCTGTATATAATATATTCCTTTTAGTTTATTTGAAAGAGGGCAAGCCTCGGCGCAATGGTGTCATGTGACTTACGTTGCGGTCACTGGTTCAAGCCGTGAAATCAGTCTCTTGCACATATGCAAGGTAAGACTGTCTGCATTAGATCCACAAAGTGGATCTGGCCCGTCCCTGGACCTCGCGCATAGCGGGAGCTTTATAGCACCAGGTTTGCCCTTTACCCTTTTCTAGTTTAATATGAAAAATACTCAAATGGTCTTCTCATGTTTGGTAGGCTTTATCTTCAAATATGTAGAAAGAACGATAAGGTATAAAAAATAGTTTTTGTTCTTCTTTAATTTGGCAGCTACCTGATTTATTGTTGTGCTAGGTCTCTCGCACACCAGCAGTTGGCAGATACACTATGCGGTTCACCGTACTACATGGCCCCAGAGATAATTGACAGTCAAAAGTACGATGCCAAGGTGACAAGTTAGAACTTGGATCACTAAAATTGCAACTACTGATATATACTGTTACATTTTTCTTTTTTTACCAAAATTGAGGAAAAATTATGGGTGCAGGCTGATTTGTGGAGTGTTGGGGCAATATTGTATCAGCTAGTGATTGGGAGGCCGCCATTCGATGGAAATAGTCAATTGCAGGTAGTGAAGGGGCTACACAACAATATTTCTTTTCTTTTTATCAAAATTTTAAAATATTAGTTATCTATGTACTGTTTTTATTCTTCTTCTGAATAATTGTTTATTTTGTTATTGTAAAGATCTGTCTTTTTCCTCAATTTCATTTGTTTTTTCAGCTTTTTCAAAACATTTTGGCATCTACTGAATTACGCTTTCCACCAGAGGCTTTGGAAGAGCTACATTCTGATTGCTTGAATCTTTGCAGAAGCCTTTTACGTAGAAATCCAGGTATTTATTGCGACTTTACTTCATGTTCATTGGTACTTGTTTATTATGCTGCAATGCTTTGTAAATGAAAATGTGTAAAGGTGGTGGGTTTGAGGTTGAAATATCATGATACATATATTTTATATTACAGTTAGTGCTCATGTAGAAAACTTCTCTGAAGTTGGACTTTAATGTGCAGAGGAGAGATTGACATTCAAGGATTTCTTCAATCACAATTTCCTACGGGAACCGAGGTCATAATTTTTTTTATTTTTTGTTTTTTAATTCAGTTCCATGTATCCCTGTTACATTTTCTTTCCATGTTGTTGGTGGCTACTTTTTGTAATCTCTTAAAATTCTTAACTTATAGGTCAGTGGTGAATATTGAACAGTCTCAGTTACATCAGCCAGAAAGTTCAATGGTTCATCAAGTAGATGGCTCTGCCTCTGAGAAGATGTCTCAACTACAACTTGGTGCTGGCACTCATCTGTCAAACCAAGCTCAAGGTCTATTACTCTCTAAAAACTGTACTCACTTTGCATTGTTTCCTCCCAGCTATCATTTTTTCTTCCCAAATTCTAATCCTAGTTTTTCTATTCAGTTTCCCGTTTATTGGAGTCCATTGAGAAAGATTATGTCTTCATCAATTCTCATTTTGCATCATTGGAGGATTTCTCTGACTACTTTGAGGCATTAGCCCAAGATAATTCCTCAAGCAGAGTTTCTATCGGTCCTTCAAAGAGGACTAACCTGGAAATAAGCGTCGCAAAACAAACAAAGGATCTTCCTTCTTCCTCCACTGGTGGGTTAGGAAACTTTAAAAGCAATGAATTTGCTGCCTTGACAAAAGATCAGGGAATTTCCTCACTGCACCCTTCAAATAGGTTAGAGTTGTTGCATCAGTATTTGCAGGTCCTTGGAGAACTTTCACAGGAAAAGGTACGTTTGTCTTGTTTATCAAATCGTTTGCCATTGCATTCATATTTTTATTGATAGGTTGTAAAGATTTAAATAAAAAAATATTGACATTGGTTGTAAGATTTATATTGTAGTGTAGAGTTTTATGTTCCTTTGATATTCTTTCTCCTGTTCTGTTCTCTGTTTTATGGATGTCATGGTCTATGCTGTATTGCACCTCAGAATGATAAGTCAGCTCTGTTTGCATGAATTCTTTTACCAATTACTTTGGAATTTCCTGACTGCATTATTTTGTTTGTCATGGCTGCTTAATGCGTCTTTGGATTGGCTAGTAGCACTAAATTTCAAAGAACATTTTTTTGCAAAAGTTGCAATGTGTAGCTTCTCAAATTACACAATTCTGACCCTTCCAACTTTGATAAAACACACTATTAATAGTCTAGTACTGGCTGAATGCTTAATTGTTTTCATATTTTCTATCATCACATGTTAAGAGGGTTGAGTCAAACCATGAAATAAAGTTTCATTTTGCAAAAAATGTGGCATACCCACTTGGTATATTTATCTATCTCTGCATTTCTTCTTTTCATTTTTGTCAGCTAATTTCAATGGTTATCTCTTCCAGTATAATACGGAGCTGTATCTTGAGTCGCTTGCACTTGAGTTGGTGGTTTTGGCTATATGGAAGAAAGCTATAGAGATTTGTAACTCTTGGAAAGCCTCCAGTTCTGAGAGCAGTTCTGCTAATCAATCCGAAATTACATGTGGAGGCTTGGGCTTATCACAAACTACGGAGCTGAAAATAAATTTTTGTGATCCTCCATCTGTTTCCTTGTGGGCTAAACATGGGTTTATTGGTGCAGTTGATCGTGCTGAGAAACTGTCATGTCATATTCAAAACATGGATGGTAGGACTTATTTTGTTTCTTAACTCCATCCCTTCATATTATCAAAATAAACCATCTTAACTATGTTCTCATAAAACACACTGCAGGGGCTGCTGAGATGCCAGATGCAATGGAGATTATATTTCAACAAGCACTCTTAGTTGGGACAAGTGGTGCTGTGAGTAGACCAACACTGTCCATTTGTCATTTTTTTTATCCTTCTGGTCTTCCCTCAAGGGCAGAAACAGGGGTCATTATGATAAATTAATTAGTATTTGCCTAATAGGTTTTTGTTCCATTTTTTTAGGTAGATGAGTATATGAAGAACAGAGATAGGGCTACTGCAGCTTACTCAAAAGCAATGCTTCTACTTTTGTTCATTGTGGGAGAAGCAGAGAACCTTCCACTGAACCCACCATTTTCACTTCTTGCTGCTGATAAGAAGCGAATCTTACAATATATTCGCAATTTGCAGTTTCATCTGAAATCCTCATCTGAGTCCTCTTCAAAGGAAGCCGATGCTCTTGCGGCAAAGTAAATAAACAGTTGTATATAGTTGTCATTGCATCACCACTTTTGGAATTGGTGAAGCAAGTTACTGCTGATATTCCTTTGACAGATACCATCTTGTATATAGAGGTATATATAACCTACCATGTCTACGTAGAGGGGCTTTGCCTTTATCGCATGCGTGATTATGTACATAATCTCAGTAATTCTTTGAAATGGAATTTGTAAATAGTGTATAGCTCATATCCTGTACAGTTTTGAAACCAGATCAATGTATTCGAATTTATCAGGATAAAATTGTATTTAATTTTCACTTCCTGTAAATCTGTTTTTCAAACCAAAGAGCCTCTTATTCACATGTTTGATTAAATACGAAAGTGAAGAGAAAATGTTATTTTCATGGAAAAACAAAAATGGCCCTAAAGAAAAATAGGCATGATAGAACAAGAGATTTGATAAAAAGCATGTTGAAACAAGAAGAGAAAACAAATAGATAAAATTCAGTTTCTCTTCTCTTTTGGAGAGAAAATAAAAGATGTGCCCACCTCATTTTTTTTCCTTCACCCTTTTCTGGTTTCTTTGAAATCACTCTTCACAAATTCTCTTCACCCAAATTCTCCTCAACCAACAGGTAAAAGCACAGCTGTAATACCAGCTAATGTCTAATCTGATTACTTATACAAATACGAAGAGTAGTTCTAAGCGGATGATTTCGAAGTTCTAATTAAAATCTATCATAACGTCAGTAGAGTAGGACATCAAATCAAATATAAATAGGGATTGGTGCAAAGGAAAACTCGGGTAAACCATATCGAAAAAGACAAGATTAAGACATGTCATGAAGTTAAAAACATTTAATATTGAGAATCATATATTTATGTTAGTTACCAGATTAAACAGGAAATAGAAAAGGAAATAAATTGGAAATTGTATTGATAGTGCACTGAATCCTCTGGTGGAAACCAGAAGCAGCGTTTGAAGAAGAATACAAGATGAAAATGCATAAAGTAAAGATAATAGAGCAAATTTGAGAATGCTCCAGCTCTCCCAAGTCCTAGCCAAAATCAGCCTACCTCACTCTCTCTCCGTAACAAACTTATATTCCCCTAGCTAATAGTTGTGGTCCCATTCTCATCATTTAGGATCTGCCAGCTCACAGGTGATTATTTGGGGAATCATAGCTTCTAGAACATTAGTCATCAGATGTTGCTTGGGCCTCCTAGTATAAGTCTTGCCAAACCTGGGCCTAGAGCTTGGGTTTGCAACATCTCTCCCCCCTTGAAACTCAGCTTGTCCTCAAGCTGATGGTCAGGAAATTGGTCCAGCAACCTACTGAAATATTCCCATGAATCTTCAAATGCAGGAAGATTTTTCTACCTAACTAAGACCTCAAGATCTCTAGTTCTGTTTTCTCTGGTGTCCATTATAGCATCTGGTTCAACCTTCAATTCCCAGTCTTCAGTAAGATTAGCTGGTAAGGGCTGGCTAATAACCCCTGCATTCACAGCTTTCTTGAGCAGGGAGATATGAAAAACTGGATGCACTTGACTTCCCTCTGGTAGTTGTAGCCTATAAGCAGCAGGATTGATTTTTTCTATGATTTGATAAGGGCCATAATACCTTGGGCTTAATTTCTGATTACTTCTCTTTGCCAAACTCTTGAGCTTATAAGGCTGAATTTTCAAATATACCAGATCTCCCACCACATACTGAACATCCCTTCTATGCTTGTTAGCCTGTTGTCTCATTCTGTTTTGTGCCTTTTCTAAATTACTTTTCAGCTCATCTAGAATCATATTCCTTTCAGCAGTCAGCTTTTCTACTTCATCCACTGATGCCAAAGAGTCATTCCCTCTAACAATCACTGGAGGTTCTCTTCCATATAAAGCCTTGAAGGGAGTGGTTTTGATGGCAGAATGGTAATTGGCATTATACCAAAATTCTGCCCAGCTCAGCCACTTAGGCCACTGTTTAGGTTTTGATCCAGTTACACACCTTAGGTAAGTCTCAACACATCTATTAACCACCTCAGTTTGCCCATCTGTTTGTGGATGATTGGCAGAACTGAATTTCAATTTTGTACCAGCTAGCTTGAACAGCTCTGACCAAAATGTGCTTAAGAAAACCCTGTCTCTATCTGACACAATGGAAGTAGGAAATCCATGTAATTTCACTACCTCTTTGATGAACACTTCTGCAACTTCCTTGGCATGATAAGGATGTGAAAGTGCAATGAAATGTGCATACTTTGTAAATCTATCTACCACTACCAGAATAATGTCCTTACCCATTGCTTTAGGGAGCCCCCCAATGAAGTCCATGGAGATGTCTGACCATCCTTGAGAAGGAATTGGTAATGGCTGGAGATATCCTGCAGGGTTAAGTGCCTCATATTTGTTCCTCTGACAGACTTCACACCTTTACACAAAGTTCTGAATGTCTAATTTCATGCCTTCCCAGTAAAAGAGAGCTGAAATCCTCTTGTAAGTTCTGAAAATACCAGCATGACCTCCTATAGCTGTGTCATGAAACTCTTTTAGGATGGTGAGTAATTTACTTGAGCCTTTAGGAAGAACAATTCTGTCTTTGTACAGTAGTTTTCCTCTCTTTAATTGAAAACCAGCAGGAATGTTCCCATGAGTGGCTATCTCTTGCAGGATTTTTCTGTACCTTTCATCTTCTAATAGCTCAGCTTCTAGATCATCCCATTCATCACACTGAACTGAAGAAATTGCAGAGAATTGTAGCTTTCTTGATAAAGCATCAGCTGCTTTGTTCTCCACCCCAGGCTTGTATTTAATTTCAAAGTCATAACCCATCAATTTGGACATCCATTTTTGTTGATCTTCTCCCATTAGTCTTTGGTCTGCTAGGAATCTCAAACTTCTCTGGTGAGTGTGTATAACAAACTTACTGCCAAGGAGATAATGTCTCCATTTTTGCACAACCAGTACTACAGCCTTTAATTCCCTTTCGTACACAGATTTTGCTTGAGCTCGGTTGGACAGAGTCTTGCTCATATAAGCAACTGGCCTCCCTTCTTGCATAAGGACTGCTCCTAGCCCTTTTCCTGAAGCATCTGTTTCTAAGATGAAAGGCTTATCAAAATTGGGTGGTGCAAGGACATGAACAGTGGTCATCACTTCCTTCAACCTGTTAAAAGCCTTGGTTGCTTCTTCACCCCAAGTGAAGCTATTCTTCTTGAGTAATTGGTTGAGGGGCTGTGCTATCTTGCTGTAGTTCTTAACAAATCTTCTGTAGTATCCTGTCAATCCTAGGAACCCTCTTAGTCCCTTTACCTCCTTAGGAATTGGCCAATCTAACATATCTTGAATCTTACTAGGATCAGCTGCAACCCCTGCTTGTGATATGACATGCCCCAAGTAAATGATCTCTTGTTGACCAAAAGAGCACTTCTTCTGGGTAGCCACTAGATGATTCTCCTTCAAAACTTGTAGCACAATCCTTAGGTGTTCCTTGTGTAAGTCTTCATTCTGGCTGTAGATGAGTATATCATCAAAAAATACTAGCACAAACTTCCTCAGATAAGGTCTCAACACTTGGTTCATGAGAGCTTGAAATGTAGATGGAGCATTTGTTAGTCCAAATGGAAGAACCAGATACTCATAATGACCCTCATAGGTCCTAAAAGCGGTTTTGGGAATATCCTCTTCCTTCATCCTAATTTGATGATATCCTGATTTTAAATCTAGCTTAGAAAAAACCACAGCAGCACCAATTTCATCCAACAGTTCATCAATAATAGGAATAGGGAATTTGTCTGGAACAGTAGCCTTATTGAGGGCTCTATAGTCTACACAAAGTCTCCACCCTCCATCTTTCTTTTTGACAAGAATAGCAGGACTACTGAAAGGACTAGTGCTTGGCCTAATGATTCCAGATTTCAACATGTCCTTAATCAACTTTTCAATTTCATTTTTCTGATAAAAGGGGTACCTGTATGGCCTGATGTTGGGAATTGAAACCCCATCATGTAGTTGTATAGCATGGTCAGTAGCTCTCCTTCGAGGTAGTCCCTTTGACTCCTGGAAAACTTTAGGATACTCTTCTAGAATTACCTTCATTCCTTTTGAAATCTCAGCTACTGTTTTTGTTTCATCTTCCTTGCACTCATAGGATAAGTTACTCCTTCTGCTGCTAGTTGTTCTGTGATTTTTATTGATTTCCAGTTAGCTGCCACCTTGCACCTAGATGGTTCCCCTTGCAAAACCAGCTTCTGCCCCTGAGAATACCACGGTATAACAAGGTCCTGAAAGTTTGCCTCAATATTTCCCGGACTAGCGAGCCAATCCATTCCCAAAACCAGTTCTGTTCCACCCAATCCCAGTATGAAAAAGTGTTGCATAATTGGGATTCCTTGAACTTCCAGTTTCAGGTTCTTACACACTCCAGAATTTCTTTCTTTGGTCCCATTCCCCACCTCTACAACATACTCAGAAGTGGCTATGATTGGAATTTCTAATTCAGCCACCAAATCTTGTGAGATAAAGTTACTTGTTGCCCCATAATCAATCAGAATCAGAATTTCTCTTTCTCCTATTTTCCCTTTGACTTTGAATGATCTATTAGAGGTCAAGCCTTCGTTACTGTTCAAAGATAACTGAAGAACCTTGCCTTCCAACACGAATTCCCCATCCTCAGCTTCCTCAAACACTTCTTCTTCCTCCTCCTCTACTTCCATGAGGATTAGCCGGTAATTTTTCATGGAGCAAACATGTTCCCTTCCCCACTTTTCGCCACACTTAAAACATAATCCCTTTCTACTTCTCTCTTGTAATTCATTTTGGCTCAATCTCTGTCCTCCATTCCACTTCTTTTCTAGGTGTTTCCCTTCAGTTTCAGAATTTCCAAGGTTTACCTTATTCTGTGATTGCTTCCCTTCATTGTCCTGATTTCCAGCTCCTCCTTTGGACTGAGAACTTACATAAAAATTTGGAAATCTTCCCCTGTTTTCCCCTGAACTGGGAAATTCTTTCCCCCTATCCCTCCTTTGTCTTTCCATCCCCTTTTGTCATCCTCTCTGGTTTTACCCCCTTTAATGGCCATATTCTTTTCTTCTAACAACAGGGCTCTGTCCATCAACTCTGCCAGATCTTCAGCGGGGTATAACTTCATCTCCGCCTTGATTTCTTCTTGCAATCCATTCAAGAAAACCCCCTTGAGTACTTCACTGTCAGCATTCCTCATGGGTGCTGCTACCAGCTCAAATTGCTCACGGTACTCCATTACACTCCCCTTCTGTTTGATATTGAACAAGGGACCATATGGGTTCTGAACCAGTGTTGGTTGGAACCTGCGAATCAACGCTTGTTTGAAAGGTTCCCAAGCTCGTTCATGGGTTTGCTCCTCCCACCATTGGAACCAGCTGAGTGCTTAGTCTTCCATGGCTATCATGACCAACTCGATTTTCTCACCTTCCTCCACTCGGCTGAGACGGAAGAACCTTTCGACCTTTGTGATCCACCCATATGCGTCGTTGCCGTTGAACATTGGAATGTCCACACGCCTTCCGGTTACAGCCCGCAAATGGTTTCGGTGGTGACGGTGTTCGAATCGCTCTTGTCTGCGAGTCACAGAGCGCGACCCGGTTCGTGATCCGGTGTCAGTTCCTCGAACGGAAACAGAACCATCCACTCGTGATGGTCTCCGATGACGAGGGGTGTGAGAGCGGCCTCTAGTTCTCTGTCGATCACGACTCACGAAGAGTCGCTGGAGCTCCTCGAACTGCTCTTGAGCCACCTCCTTCATCTCTGTGAACGAACGCTCCAAGTTATCCACTCTCGACTCCATAACGCCGCGGGTAAGCGCCATACAAGCTCCCTTTTGGATCGGGAGCTCTGATACCAATGTTAGGTACCAGATTAAACAGGAAATAGAAAAAGAAATAAACTGGAAATTGTATTGATAGTGCACTGAATCCTCTGGTGGAAACCAGAAGCAGTGTTTGAAGAAGGATACAAGATGAAAATCCAGAAAGTAAAGATAATAGAGCAAATTCGAGAATGCTCCAGCTCTCCCAAGATAATTTTTCATGGAGCAAACATGTTCCCTTCCCCACTTTTCGCCACACTTAAAACATAATCCCTTTCTACTTCTCTCTTGTAATTCATTTTGGCTCAATCTCTGTCCTCCATTCCACATCTTTTCTAGGTGTTTCCCTTCAGTTTCAGAATTTCCAAGGTTTACCTTATTCTGTGATTGCTTCCCTTCATTGTCCTGATTTCCAGCTCCTCCTTTGGACTGAGAACTTACATAAAAATTTGGAAATCTTCCCCTGTTTTCCCCTGAACTGGGAAATTCTTTCCCCCTATCCCTCCTTTGTCTTTCCATCCCCTTTTGTCATCCTCTCTGGTTTTACCCCCTTTAATGGCCATATTCTTTTCTTCTAACAACAGGGCTCTGTCCATCAACTCTGCCAGATCTTCAGCGGGGTATAACTTCATCTCCGCCTTGATTTCTTCTTGCAATCCATTCAAGAAAACCCCCTTGAGTACTTCACTGTCAGCATTCCTCATGGGTGCTGCTACCAGCTCAAATTGCTCACGGTACTCCATTACACTCCCCTTCTGTTTGATATTGAACAAGGGACCATATGGGTTCTGAACCAGTGTTGGTTGGAACCTGCGAATCAACGCTTGTTTGAAAGGTTCCCAAGCTCGTTCATGGGTTTGCTCCTCCCACCATTGGAACCAGCTGAGTGCTTAGTCTTCCATGGCTATCATGACCAACTCGATTTTCTCACCTTCCTCCACTCGGCTGAGACGGAAGAACCTTTCGACCTTTGTGATCCACCCATATGCGTCGTTGCCGTTGAACATTGGAATGTCCACACGCCTTCCGGTTACAGCCCGCAAATGGTTTCGGTGGTGACGGTGTTCGAATCGCTCTTGTCTGCGAGTCACAGAGCGCGACCCGGTTCGTGATCCGGTGTCAGTTCCTCGAACGGAAACAGAACCATCCACTCGTGATGGTCTCCGATGACGAGGGGTGTGAGAGCGGCCTCTAGTTCTCTGTCGATCACGACTCACGAAGAGTCGCTGGAGCTCCTCGAACTGCTCTTGAGCCACCTCCTTCATCTCTGTGAACGAACGCTCCAAGTTATCCACTCTCGACTCCATAACGCCGCGGGTAAGCGCCATACAAGCTCCCTTTTGGATCGGGAGCTCTGATACCAATGTTAGGTACCAGATTAAACAGGAAATAGAAAAAGAAATAAACTGGAAATTGTATTGATAGTGCACTGAATCCTCTGGTGGAAACCAGAAGCAGTGTTTGAAGAAGGATACAAGATGAAAATCCAGAAAGTAAAGATAATAGAGCAAATTCGAGAATGCTCCAGCTCTCCCAAGTCCTAGCCAAAATCAGCCTACCTCACTCTCTCTCCGTAACAAACTTATATTCCCCTAGCTAATAGTTGTGGGCCCATTCTCATCATTTAGGATCTGCCAGCTCAGGTGGTTATTTGGGGAATCATAGCTTCTAGAACATTAGTCATCAGATGTTGCTTGGGCCTCCTAGTATAAGTCTTGCCAAACCTGGCCAAGAGCTTGGGTTTGCAACAATTTATAACAACGATGACGGAAACAATCAAACTTCGAGGCCAAAGAATGAGAGAACTTTCGTCACATCCATTGTAATGTACATGCTGGCAACTCATCACAATACAAACATATCCTCTCGTCTAAGATTTTGTTCAATCTGGCCTGGGTTTGTAAAAGAGAGTTCGTGGATAGATGTCAAAATAATTACAAGTAAAATGAGGAAAGTGGCTTAATGAATGATCATAAATTATTTATTGTTAAAGGCTCAAACAATACTTAATGCATCTTATCTAGGTCTATTTAGCGGAGTTTTTAACAGCATTAACATCAGTTCAAAATAGTAAAAGAGCGTATGTAGTAATTAAATATGGTACACACACCGACAGGAAAAGTTTCTTAAGCTGCAAGATTAGAAATAAACAATAGAGATACACCGTTGTGGGGGATTATAAATGATATGCAAAAACCAAAGGTTTCCTTTATGTGATTGCACGCATATATCAAACCTCAAGTTGAAGCCTCTCTTTCCAAACGTATTCTCTTACAACCTTTCTCATCACCTTGGTTGCTGGTCGTACCAACCCGGTTTTCCTTGGCCTCCATGGAACATCTTTTGTAGGGCTTAAAGCCTGTTCGACGAGTATTGAGCTTTCCTTGTTCAAGCCCAATGGTTACCTGTCCTTCCTCGTTAATTTCAAAGAATGGCAGGTTTTTCTGCATTCCTTCATAACTAGAACTGCATTTCTGGCGGTCAACGTCGTCTTTATCTTTGTCATCTGTGTTTAGCTTGTCGTCCATGATGTTGTCCAATTGATGATCCTTATTTTTCAAATTCTGTGGAGGTGAAAAGCTTTGAGGCAGCACCTGTCTGGAGAATAGAGCCCGAAAGGCCACTCGCCCCTGAAAATAATAGGGCCATGAGAAGAGACACAACATATGACATCATTATTATTAAATTTCATGAAAAGTAAACTGGGATACCTCTTCAGAAACCTCCTTCCAAGAATCAGTAAGGTTGCTAACAGTTCTATAACGACGGTTAATAAACTCAGCAGCTAAAAGGTTAGCATCAAGAGTTTCAAGCTCTTCCTTCCCTTTCTCATCCTTTTCTAATGCATCAGTCTCCAAATCGCTACTAGAGGTGTTGGAACCACATGAGGAACGGTCAACCAGGGTTTTGCCCTTCGTTATATTGGAATCAAGGTGCTGAGAAACTTCTTTCATCTCATGATCAGTAGCCTTCAATAAAGTATGTAACTTGGCATCTCCATTCTCAGAATCTGATGATGTAATAGTTGGTGACTTCAAAGCTGAATGTTGAGTTTGTTGAGCTTCAGAGTGTTCTGGATCCAGTATCTGACCTTGCTGAGGAGGATTTTGTATATAAGTATTTCCTTGCTCTATCTCCGACGCTGGTCCTTCATCAGTATTCACTGATGGAACAGCAGTCACTGATGCAGGAGGGAAGGCAAAAGCAGTATGGGGAGGAGCACACATAGGAAGCAATCCATGAGTTGCCCACCATGCAGTTGCAGCAGCAACAGTAGCAGCTACAATAGCTGCCATACTTGGAGGAGAGCCCATTTGCCTACATGGAAAACCTCCTTCGGAGCACCTAGAAGAATCTGCTAAAGTTTCTGGGCGTGCATGGGGCCAATATGTAGCAGCAAAACTTGCTGCAGCATGAGCTGCTGGATTTTGCAGCAAGTTAGAGACAACAAGGCTTGAAAATGTGGAGGACATGTGAATAAATGATTGGTAATCATCTTGATTATGTTGTGTGAAGGGAGGATAAGGAAGAAATGATTGGTGAATAGACGATTGTCCTGTGTTACTTTGACTTTCCCCTGTGTTTGATGCAGCTGAATTGGTAAAAACCTTAGGTTGCCCATTAACCTCTCCTATTGGCTGAAATATGGAGTCTCGTAACCGCATATCTTGAGATGGATTTTGAGTGTTTGTGCTTACATTCCCATCAAAAACTTGCACAGTAACATGTCTAGGGTAATTCTGATTGCTCTGCATTCCATCTATTGTAAATGCACAATTAAGACCATCTGTTTTCTCACTTTGAACCAATTTCACTTGTGAAGCTTCAGAATCCTCCAACTTGGAGTCTTTACTACAGCCATTAGTCTGTTTTCCATCATTGGTCGCCAACTTTCGATTTCCAAGTTCAATAGTGATAAAAGATTCATTTGTTCCATCTAGTGCTATTACCTCTTTCAGTGAAGGCGTAATCTCCTTTAAAGCGCCTGAACTTCCCCAAGGCACTGACGTTGATACTGAACTCTTGTTTGCTGAAGATACAGAGGAATAAGGTACATCTGGGCCAACAGTAAATACTTCTAAGTGGTCTCCGTCCTTATTTTCTTTTACAGTTGTTGGACCTTCGTCTACATTATGTTTCTAAAAAAACAAGGAACAAACTGAATTATTTCACCCGAAGGAGAAAATGCAAAAAGTGTGAAAAGTTACATACAAAAAATTAAATAAATAATAACCTCTGGAAGTGGCTCTTTTTCCAAGTCCAGTGTTAGTTTAACATGCGAAGATTCAACATGCGAAGATTCCACTGAATTGAGTTTTACATCCTTTTCTCCACTTTGTAATGTTGCAGTGACAGCACTCGACTTCCGAGGATAAGGATTGCTTGGTTTTCTTTTAGGCCTTGGAGGGGGAATGTCAATATCAATAGCTTGTCCAATTGGAACACCCTTCACCAGGGCCTCTTTCTCCAACTGAGTAAAAATCATAATAGCATTCTCAGAAAGTTTACCCTTACGTAGATTTTCCAAAGTACTTCAAAAAAAAAAATACAAATAGCAGTAACATACATTTCAGTGTCATACACAGCAGAATCAATTATGTCTGGTTTTTAATCAACTACTACATTTCATGAAAACTTATAAAAAGAAACATCCAGAAATATCTCCAATCAAGAATCAAGATGGGGAAAAACTCACCTCTATGTATAATCAAGGATTATCCATATGGATTTGGTGGGCTGGAAACTGATTGTAGTTAAAAAAAAAACATAAATAACAACTCGATTCGTTGAAGACTCCAAAATTCTTGGCATCACGAAAACGAGACGCATTCATGGTGGTAGTTCTATGAAACAAGAGAGGTCAATTGCTACTCCCTAAGGGTGAGTTTGTGAGTTGAGTTTTGGAGGGTGGGAAGGGAAGGGGGAGGCTTATGAGAAGCCCTCCCCTTATTTGCGAGATTTTGAAAGGGGGTGGGGGAGGGTTTGAGACATTTTTAAAAACCCTCCAAAACCTCTTTTATTTATAATTTTTAATACCCCCAAATTGGGGGGTTTTGGAGAACTTAGAACTTCCAAACAAGGGAAGGGCTTACCCCCCCCCTCCCCATCTATTGCCCTCTCGTCCCCTTTCCCTCAAAGTCTTCCCATCTCCTCCCCTAAAAACTCTCAAACAAAGCCTAAAAGTTTGCGGAAGTTATCATGTTAACTAAAGCACAAACAGAACTAAGGGGATTTTGACATTAAATCTTTCCATTTTCACAGAAACGAATCTTTTAACAAAAAGAATTTAGAATTATTCTGGTGTTTGGTGCTCCAGAGAACTAAACTGGGAAAGCCGCTCTCCTCTATCGGAGGGTATGCCTTTACCTGTCGTTAGGAGATGTCGCGTCTAAGATATCATCAAGTAGTTCTATGATTGAATTCTATCTTGCCTAGTATGGTTGGTCAGTTGTGTATTGTCTAGTTCTTTGAGATTATCTTCTGAAGAGGCATTTCATCAGCAGATACAACAGCCATGTAGCATCATCTTTATTTCCAAAATAAAAGAGTCTGACAAGGTCTTTTTTATGTAAATAAAACAAAGATGATGCTTTACCTGTATGGTTCGATTATCACTACCAGAAAGATAGTGTCATCTACATACACAATGAAGAAAGTGCACCCATCAACTGAATGACGATTAGAAACTGAGTGGTCAGCCTCACTCTGAGCCATACTAAACTGCTGAACTACAATGCTAGATCTCATGAACCCTAGGAGATTGTTTGAACCCAAATAAGGACTTGCAGACTAGTCTTGAAGACTTCTCCTAAGCAACAAAATCACCATGAAAGAAAGCATTCTTGATATCAAGTTGATAGAGATGCCAGTGACAAATAACAACAATGGACAAGAATAATCTGACTGAGGCCACAACAGAAAATGTGTAACCATAACCCAATCTGGAGAGTTGTGTATAGCCTTTAACCACCGCAAGAGCCTTGAGTCAGAAGGTGGAGAGTTGTGTCTAGGCTAACTTTGACGGTGAAAATTGACCTCCAACCTACAACATGTTTCCCTGGAGGAAGAAGAGGAACGGGGTCCCAAGTGCCACAGTTCTAAATAGCATACATCTCATCAATCATAGCTTGTCCCCAACCTTGATGAGATAAGGCATCACCAACAGCCTTAGGAAAAGACACGTAAAACAAGGAGAAAATACAAGCATAATGCAAATGAGACAAGCGATGATAATCCAAAGTATCATAATGGGTAGACGGATTACTATTTGAGAGTACACCATTCTAAAACTGTTACTGTAGCTCAATCTCTTGTGACCGTCATTGAGCAAAAGACTGAATTTGAGGAAGATAATCGCCTTTCTACCTATGAGTATAAGGAGTATCTTCAGTTTAAGGCGGCCCAGCATGCTTCTTCAGCCATTGTAGCACATACCGGTAATTTTACCGCTTGCCATTCCCACTCGGCTGGATCCTGGATTTTAGATTTTGTTGCCCCTGTTTCTGATTTATCATCTATTACCATTCCCAAGCGTGTTCAGGAAGCACTATCCCATCCAGGATGGAGACTAGCTATGATTGTTGAGATGACTGCCTTGGAATCCAATCATACATGGATACTTGTTCAGCTTCCTACTGGAAAATCTATTGTAGGATGTCGGTGGGTTTTTACAGTTATTAGGTGAAAGCATATTTATATATCTGCATGCCCCTCATGCAAGAACCCATTGGAGGTGAAGTTTGGACATTGCATAATCCCACCTTACCTTCTGCTTAAATATTTTTATTGAAGAATAAGGGCAAAAAACAAAGGAACTCAAGACCACGTGGTTATAGAAACAATGATAGCATGTCATAAACCATTCCAAGAACGTGAGTTATTAACTTAAGACACGTAAAGGATTTTACATTACATCTCTAACACACTCAACGTCACAATAAAATATTTCTCATTCAAAAAAGCACCCAAGAAGTATTATAACCATTATTTCCTAACCCCACACAGCAAAATGAAGGTAGTTCAATTTCTCCTCACATGTGCCCTGCTCAAACAGCAAGACCCACTTCACTTAAAATCTCATGTTGTCAACTGTTACACCTCACAAAGCAAGGAAGATGCAAATTTTAAAACCCCCTCCTCCCTAAAGATGTCAAATTCACAATATGTCCACAGTCCACACTAAGACCTTTCTTTTTATTATTAACTTCATGTGGGCTCAACCCAAGGCAATACCTAACACACAGAACACTACTAGATCATTTATGATAAATATGACCCACTATTGCTAGAACCCTAAGACTATACTAGCAAAATTGTCTAAAATCAAAATAAGCAATAAATAAAGAAAATTATTGCCTTGCCAAAGTGGTGCAATTTCTTCCTAAGAGTCTCCATTCACTGATACTGTAAAGTACGAACCATTAGTTGACTAAGTTAGAAGCTGGTATTAGAGGATAATACCGTGTCGGTGCATGTTAAATTCACCGTGGGATTCTACTCAATTAGAGAGTTTGGGATACTGGTGATGAAAGGATGACAAAAAAGAAAAGAAGCTTCCATGACAGAGATGATACTCATTCTTTTAACATAAAATGATAATATTTCCTATTTAAAGCATGCTACTTTCACAAACCAATATCATCATCTCTATACATACTTCTCTGCCTACTATAAATACTTTAATTTTTGCAATCCCATATAAAAAGTATCATCATTTAAAATCAACCTGAGAAGCCCTTTATCTCAATTTTCTCAAGAGTAATATTGTGTGTTTATTATTAAAGAATCATTCTAGTTTCCACTTTCCATGACATTTGAATCCAACCAGGGAAGGTACTCATTTAGTTAGGCTTTTTTTTTGTTTCAAATTGAAATCCTGATATAGTTTGCAGTTCGACAGATCTTTTATTTGATAGAACACAATTTAGCGCAGTTCGACAGATCTTTTATTCATAAATTGAATCAAACAAGATACGGAACTGATAAATAAATCTAAAGCAAGTCAAAATAAAGCATAGCTAAAAAATAAGGACCAACATCATTTCAAACATATAAAGCAAAGTAAAAGGCACCCATTGACCTTAGTAAAGAACTTCTGTGCATGGCTCCTGATTTGCACAGCAGACTTTGTTCCTATATGCTCTGCAAAGCACAAGGAAAACAGCAAAAACCCCAGGCCATGTGAGGGGAAAAAAGACAGTTTCAATTCAGAGTTAGTTGAATATAGAGAGAAGTTCATGTCTTTTTCTAATAGGATATTAGACTACTCATTTGCAGAAATGAGCAATAGAAAATTTTGAAGTATTGATAATGAACAAACAATTACCTTCTATGCGCTGCCATGCTCGCCCATGTAGCTTCAGAGCTTCGAGAAACCTATTATGCTCCTCCTCCGTCCATCGTTCTCTTTGCTTTGTGATTGTATATGGCTTTCTTGTCTGCACTAACCAAGTAGCTACTTAGAAAACATTACCAAGCTTTACTGATTCCCTTTCAAGAGAAACCAACCAGTCAATCTATGATAAATTGATAATCAATAATAGCCTAACCTTAACAATCACTTCTTCGCTAGAGGAGTCCGCCGCATCCATTTCAGGACGTGAGCAGCTAGCGGCTAGCGCTGCTTCAGATCTTCACGGACGAAGAGCGTATACAACGAATACCTCCTTTCATTTTTTTGTGATGCGAAACACGGTTGAAACTGAGCAGAAGAATCTGCAGGTATGGTGATGCTACTACTACTACTACTACTGCAAAAGAAACAAAGCGAGAAACAATAGGTAGAGATCCGTCTCTGTTTCGTATCAGAAGGAATAAGCATTCCAATTCACATCTCACATGGAAAATTAATGCATTAAAGACGATAATCAAATTTAAAATTTTCTAGAATCAACCGCTTCTCCGAATGAAGAATACAAGAAATTTTCCTTAATCAGAATTCTCACCAAAACAACGAACTTCACAGCACCAAAACCTTTCAAAAGCGAGTGAAAGCACAATCAGTACTAAAATCTAAAATCACATCCAACAACAACAACAATAACCATCTCTATGTTCACTTTCTCAAATACTTTACTAGTTTACTATCACAGCAAATTTCCAATCCTCCTGTTTGGTTGCCGAGAAAAACTCAAAATCAGAGAAATTAAACTCAACAGAGTCACGCTGTGAGTAGTAAGCAACAGCACCTGTTAAATCCAAATCGAAAGCAAGTAAATCGATTCTGGTTGAATTTTCTCGGGAACCAAACAGAAAAAAGCTAAAACGAAGGAAAAGGAATACCTCGGAACAAAGACATGCCGTGGACGAAGAAGAAGAAGAGAGTGATCGTCACCGGACACTCGCCGGAGGATTCATTTTCAGTTTCAGATCGGGAAAACCGCCAGAAATCGAAGAATCGAGAAGCGAAACGAGAACAACGAAGACGAAGCAAAAGCAGAAGTGTATGTAGTGAACTGTGTAAGCGCGAGGAGCAATCTCAGCCACTATAATTTCGGGTGGGTTTTTCTTTTTTTCTTTTGAGTTTTTATATTTTTGTGACTGAGAAGCAACGGCTCACAGGATTGCGACAAGTGGCGTTGTGTTACTGGCTCGTGATGCTGATGTTTACTTTTGCACTTTTCTTATTTTTTTTAATTATTATTTCTGGCTAAGATAATCTATTTTCTTCCTTGATTCTCATCCACAAACTCCATTGCTGATGGTTTAGGTCCGTTAAAAAGCGTTGCCAACTTGTGATGGTGGGGTCGGTTGGCTACGTGGCCAGGACTGACCGGTTGTACTCGGTCACCCGGTTTCGACACGCATGGGTCGTGCGGCATAGTGGTTTCATAATTTGCCAGCTTGGTTTACTCGCTTTTTTGTGACCGACACGTGGCTGTCTTCTGGAGTTTTATAGATAGAGTGAGAGTGTCAGGTGCACGTGTTTCTGGAAAATGTTATGTTTTAGGTAGCTCAACGCAAGAGCTAGGGACAAAAGAGCTTGGGAGGGTAAAGAGTGAAGGGTTTAGAGTTCGAACATTAAGGGGGCTAAATTACTAATATTACCTTTTTTTTTTGAAAGTGTAATTTACTCTTTTTTTTTTTTTTTGCTTACAATGAGTGGTACAAAAGACTACAAGCACTAAGGCATTACAAACCCATCCTGAAGATGGTGATCATGGCTGAAATCTTGCACCAAAAGAGAATGACACTCCCCAAAAGGGAACTCGAACCAGTGTTCACCATACTGTAGGTCGAGGCCAAGTTTCGCCAAGTAATCCGCAAGCCCGTTGGGCCCCCTTGAGGTGTGAACACCTAACATTTGTCTATAAAAAGTGAAATTAGGTTAAAAATTAGGGTATCTTTTTAAATCTTTCAATAATTTTTTATATGATTGTTTAAATAAAATAAAAACAAAAATTTAAAAGCTTAAAAATAATTAAAAACATAACTTTTAGTATATATTTAAACATTAATAATGATATTAGAATTTAGACTTTAAGCACGCCAACCAAGATCAACGTCGGAAAAAAAAATGGAATATGTTGAGTAGTGATTTTTGTTGACGTAAACTAGTGATTGTTATATTAAAAAAAGTTAATAATGATTGTTACATGTTTTTTTTTACTAACCATGGTTTATGTTGAGTTAAATAGAATATTCCGTGAGAATCTTTAACAATGAAGTTAACTCTGTTAAATAGAGTAGGGTGGTGTGTATATTTTCAACAAGAATGACGTTAGGTGTTTTTTGTAAGACCCAAAATTTTAGAATTAAATAAATAAATAATTTCCAGCTCACGCATAGGATTCTGTGTAAGCGTGAGAGGAACTTGACTTTCGTTTAATGTTTGGATTAGTATTGGACTGATATGGGCGGACCGAATCATTTTACTTTGGGCTTATCATTATCATTTAACAAATGGGCCGGGCAACCCATGGTCCAGCCGGGCCAAAACCCAAGCTATAAATAAAAGAGGACCGCCCAAGCGGCAGGGATCCTATCATTTTCACGCATTTTCATTCACTTTGTTTACTTTCGCTTGCTCTCAAACTGGTTAGCCTTTAGTCTGCGGTTCTATACCGGAACATTGGCGCCCACCGTGGGGCCGAAGGATACTTTCCTAGGCTTCAATTTTCACCACGATGGTGACTCGATCCGGGGCGAACGGGGAGAGGAGTCATGTTCAACAAAATGATGTTCCTCCCGATGCTGTTCAGCGGATCATGGACGATCTCAATGAACTTCGTCAACATAATCAACAGTTACAAAATCAACTTACTGATCTCAATCAGACTCAGGGTTTACGAGAGGGCGATCGAAGAATGGCTGAGACGGTAGTGGACTTTCAACCCTTTACAGAGGAAATAGCGAACACCGCCGTCCTAGACAATTTGAAGACGCTAAAGCTTGATTCTTATTATGGTGATTCAGATCCAAAGGACCATTTAGTGTATTTCAACACGAAAATGGTCATTGTAGGCGCATCAGATGCATTAAAGTGCAAAATGTTACCATCAACTTTCAAGAAGTCAGCGATGATTTGGTTCACGACTCTGCCGTCAAGGTCAATTGTTAATTTCACGGAATTATCTACAAAATTCTTGTCTCAGTTTTCTACCAGTCGTGCGCAAAAAGTAACTCCGGCGACACTATTCAATGTTCGTCAAGGGCCGAATGAGACTTTGCAGTCTTACATGGGGCGTTTCAATCAATTATCTGTTCATTTGGAGGACAAAATGCCGGAAATTTGTATTGCAGCTTTTGAATTGGGTTTGAAGCCGGGTGGTTTGAACAGTAATTTAAGTAGAAAACCTGTGGAAACAATGGCGCATTTACGCGAAAGAGTACAAGGATACATCAGGGAGGAACAGAGCGATCAGATCAAGAACAACCGCCCGAATGCAGCGGTTACAAACCAGAAGCAGCAGTTTGAGATGAAGAGAGGAGCGGTTACAGATCAATATTCGAAGGGATGGACTGAACGTGGCAACGCGGGGTATAACAATCGCAACCGTTATAATGGTCGTTTTGATAACCGTTCTAATTTTAAAAATCGTGTTCAGTCGTATGAGATGCGTAGGCCGGGACATTCAATGACGTGGACCCGTAATCAAAATGATCGTACAGTGCCGTTGGCGGTTAATTTGACCGAAGCTTTACACGCATGTTTGGAGGCGAATGTTATTCGTTTTCCACGGCAGCCCAAACCGTCAACGGGTTATGTGGATAAAAAGAAATGGTGTGAATATCATAGGATCTCGGGACATAATACTGATGATTGTTTTACTTTGAAGAAGGAGATCGATAAATTGATAAAGGCTGGGTGTATGAAACAACTTGAGGGGCAGATGGAAAAGATGTTTGTTCATGATGAAGCAGAAACTTCAACGAGGCGAACCGAAGATGGAAAAGAGATTGCGAATGATGGGAAAAACAGACAATCCGAAGGG
This sequence comes from Lotus japonicus, assembly GCF_012489685.1. Taxonomy (NCBI): domain Eukaryota; kingdom Viridiplantae; phylum Streptophyta; class Magnoliopsida; order Fabales; family Fabaceae; genus Lotus; species Lotus japonicus. Next base: position 80,755,344 of record NC_080043.1, on the reverse strand, counting down.
AAAGCGAAGGGGCGGATGTAAGATCAAAGTTTTGATCTAGTAGTACAACTCTATGTTTTGATGATTACAAGTTAACCTTTTGATATGAACAATTGTGGTACTCTAACGTGTTTTTCTGAGTGTGCTATTTACAGGCTCTGACCTCAACTCAATCTCACACAAATCAGAAGCACAGTGTATAAAGAGCAACCCAAGCAACGCTTTCGCATTCACCATGTTCAGTATGAACAGTGGAAAAGCTTCAGAAGTTCTGAAGTTATACAAACTCTGATGTGGACTCAGTCACTAGAAGCTCTGAAGACCCAGAAGTTCTGATAACCAAGAAACACTGAAGGTTCAGATGTTCTGATGGTGTAGAAGACTCTGAAGTTGCAGAAGCTGAATAGTGGAAACTCTGAAGTCCGGAAGCAAGAAACTCTGAAGGCCATGTTCTTCCCTCTGAGTTCAGAATCAGAAGATACAATGGTCAGAGGATCTGTGCTTTCCCTCTGACTCTGATCAACCGGCTTCACAAGTTCCAATATGAAGCATTCCCCTGATCAGAAGTCTCCTAGGTTTATAGGTCGCGTCGCTATCCAAGTACAAAAGCAATTGTACCTTCCTGACGACCTACCTAACAGTCTCAGACACAGCAGAAGCTGGATTTTCCAGAACTGCCCTCCAACGGTAGCATTTCTCATGCAACGCTCAACCCTAATCCTTGGAGTATATAAAGAGGCTGAAGACTGAAAGAAACGGCCAGAAGCATTCACATACGCGCAAGACAATCTTAAATTCTTCTAAGCTTTCTTTCATCTGAAATTCATTGAGTTTACTATTAGCTTTTTAGAAGCAAATCTCTTGTAAACAATTCTTTGATAAACAGTTTGTTTAGTTCCTTTAGGAGATCAAGGCTGATCGGATCCTAGAGAAGACTAAGAGAGTGAATCTTAGTGTGAGCTAAGTCAGTGTAATTGTTAGTCACTTGTAGGTTTCAAGTGCAGTTGTAACTCTTACCTGATTAGTGGATTGCCTTCATTCTAAGAAGGAAGAAATCACCTTAACGGGTGGACTGGAGTAGCTTGAGTGATTTATCAAGTGAACCAGGATAAAAACCTTGTGTGCTTCTCTATCTCTTATCTTTAGCACTTAAGTTCTCGAAAGATTTGTCAAAATCTTCAAGGTGGAAGTTTTATACTGAAAACGTTATTCAAACCCCCCCTTTCTACCGTTTTTCATACCTTCAATTGGTATCAGAGCGCAAGTTCTGATTACCACACCTAACAGTGTTCAGTGATCCGGGCCGGTGTGAAAAACAATGGCTGCCACCACCAGTGAAACTCAAAGAGATGGTTACAATGCAAAGCCTCCTATGTTCGACGGTCAAAGGTTCGAATATTGGAAAGATAGACTGGAAAGTTTCTTTCTGGGTTTCGATGCAGATCTCTGGGATATTATTGTGGATGGCTATGAGCGTCCAGTTGATGCAGATGGCAAGAAGATCCCAAGGTCAGAGATGACTGAAGATCAAAAGAAGCTGTACTCACAACATCACAAAGCAAGAGCAATTCTTCTAAGTGCTATTTCTTATGAAGAGTACCAGAAGATTACAGATCGTGAGTTTGCGAAAGGCATTTTCGAATCTCTGAAGATGTCTCATGAAGGAAACAAGAAAGTCAAAGAATCAAAGGCATTGTCTTTGATCCAAAAGTATGAATCCTTCATCATGGAGCCAAATGAGTCCATTGAAGAAATGTTCTCCAGATTTCAGTTGCTTGTAGCTGGCATACGACCTCTCAACAAGAGCTACACAACAAAAGATCATGTCATAAGGGTCATCAGGTGTCTTCCTGAAAGTTGGATGCCTTTAGTGACTTCAATAGAGCTCACGAGAGACGTTGAGAATATGAGTTTAGAAGAACTCATCAGCATTTTGAAATGCCATGAGCTGAAGCGCTCAGAGATGCAAGATCTGAGGAAAAAGTCCATAGCCTTGAAATCTAAATCTGAAAAGGCTAAGGTTGAGAAGTCAAAAGCTCTTCAAGCTGAAGAAGAGGAATCTGAAGAAGCATCAGAAGATTCTGATGAAGATGAGCTGACTCTGATCTCCAAGAGACTCAACCGCATCTGGAAGCACAGGCAGAGCAAGTACAAAGGCTCTGGGAAGGCAAAAGGAAAGTATGAGTCCTCAGGCCAGAAGAAATCATCAATCAAGGAAGTCACATGTTTTGAGTGCAAAGAATCAGGGCACTACAAAAGTGATTGTCCAAAGTTGAAGAAGGACAAGAAGCCAAAGAAGCACTTCAAGACGAAGAAGAGTCTGATGGTGACATTTGATGAATCAGAGTCAGAGGATGTTGACTCTGATAGTGAAGTCCAAGGACTCATGGCTATTGTCAAAGACAAGGAAGCAGAGTCAAAGAGAGTTGTTGACTCTGACTCAGAATCAGAAGGAAATCCTAACTCAGACGATGAAAATGAGGTATTCGCTTCTTTCTCTACCTCTGAACTGAAACATGCATTGTCTGATATTATGGATAAGTATAACTCCTTATTGTCTAAGCATAAGAAGCTGAAAAAGAACTTATCTGCTGTTTCCAAGACTCCTTCTGAACATGAGAAAATTATTTCTGATTTGAAAAATGATAATCATGCCTTAATCAATTCTAACTCTGTGCTTAAGAACCAGATTGCTAAGTTAGAAGAAATTGTTGCCTGTGATGCCTCTGATTGTAGAAATGAATCTAAGTATGAAAAGTCTTTTCAAAGATTCCTAGCTAAAAGCGTGGGTAGAAGCTTAATGGCTTCAATGATCTATGGCGTAAGCAGAAATGGAATGCATGGCATTGGCTATTCTAAACCAATTAGAAATGAGCCCTCCGTGTCTAAAGCTAAATCCTTGTATGAATGCTTTGTTCCCTCTGGTACCATATTGCCTGATCCTGTACCTGCTAAAGTTGTTAAAAACCCTCTTAAAAAGGGATCCTTCTCTATGACTAAATATCATGCAAATATTCCTTTAAAATATCATGTTGAGACACCCAAGGTGATCAGAACCTCTGGGGTAACTAACAAGAAAGGACCCAGAAAGTGGGTACCTAAGGACAAGATTATCTATGTTGCAGATATCCTTGATAGCTCCACTGAAACACCAATCATGGTATCTGGACAGTGGATGCTCGCGTCACATGACGGGAGAAAGGCGTATGTTCCGAGAGCTGAAACTTAAGCCTGGAGGCGAAGTTGGCTTTGGAGGAAATGAAAAGGGTAAAATTGTTGGTACTGGTACTATTTGTGTAGATAGTAGTCCATGCATTGATAATGTGTTATTGGTAGACGGCTTAACACATAACTTATTGTCTATAAGTCAATTAGCTGACAAGGGTTATGATGTTATATTCAATCAAAAGTCCTGCCGGGCTGTAAGTCAAATCGATGGCTCTGTTCTATTTAACAGCAAGAGGAAGAACAACATTTATAAGATCAGATTATCTAAGTTGGAGGCTCAGAATGTGAAGTGCCTTCTGTCTGTTAATGAAGAGCAGTGGGTATGGCATAGACGGTTAGGGCATGCCAGTATGAGAAAGATTTCTCAGCTGAGCAAGCTAAACCTTGTCAGGGGCTTACCCAATCTGAAGTTCGCTTCAGACGCTCATTGTGAAGCATGTCAGAAAGGCAAATTCACAAAAGTCCCTTTCAAGGCAAAGAATGTTGTCTCAACCTCAAGGCCGTTGGAACTTCTGCATATCGACCTTTTTGGACCAGTGAAAACTGAGTCTATAGGTGGCAAGAGATATGGGATGGTTATCGTTGATGACTATAGCCGCTGGACATGGGTAAAGTTTCTAACCCGCAAGGATGAGTCTCATGCTGTGTTCTCTACCTTCATTGCTCAAGTGCAAAACGAGAAGGCTTGTAGGATTGTGCGTGTCAGAAGTGACCATGGTGGAGAGTTTGAGAATGACAAGTTTGAGAGTCTGTTTGATTCCTATGGAATTGCACATGATTTCTCTTGTCCCAGAACTCCTCAACAAAATGGTGTTGTTGAGAGGAAGAACAGAACTCTTCAGGAGATGGCTAGAACCATGCTCCAAGAAACTGGCATGGCTAAGCACTTTTGGGCAGAGGCAGTAAATACAGCATGTTACATTCAGAACAGAATCTCTGTGAGACCAATTCTGAATAAGACTCCTTATGAATTGTGGAAGAACATAAAACCCAACATTTCTTATTTTCATCCTTTTGGCTGTGTTTGTTATGTTCTCAATACTAAGGATAGATTGCATAAATTTGATGCTAAGTCTTCTAAGTGTCTATTACTCGGTTATTCTGAGAGATCTAAAGGTTTTAGATTTTATAATACTGATGCTAAGACTATTGAAGAATCTATTCACGTTAGATTTGACGATAAGCTTGACTCTGACCAGTCAAAGCTAGTTGAAAAGTTTGCAGATTTAAGCATTAATGTTTCTGACAAAGGCAAAGCTCCAGAGGAAGCTGAGCCAGAGGAAGATGAACCAGAGGAAGAAGCTGGTCCCTCTAACTCACAAACTCTGAAGAAGAGCAGAATCACTGCAGCTCACCCTAAGGAATTGATTCTGGGCAACAAAGACGAACCAGTCAGAACCAGATCTGCCTTCAGACCCTCTGAAGAGACCTTGCTCAGTCTGAAAGGATTGGTGTCCTTAATTGAACCCAAGTCCATAGATGAAGCTCTTCAGGACAAGGATTGGATTCTGGCCATGGAAGAAGAATTGAATCAATTTTCCAAGAACGATGTTTGGAGCTTAGTGAAGAAGCCTGAGAGTGTCCATGTTATTGGAACGAAATGGGTATTCAGAAACAAGCTGAATGAGAAAGGAGATGTAGTCAGAAACAAGGCAAGGCTAGTTGCTCAAGGCTACAGCCAGCAGGAAGGAATAGACTACACTGAAACATTTGCTCCAGTAGCAAGACTGGAGGCAATCAGACTGTTGATCTCTTTCTCAGTAAATCACAACATAGTTCTACATCAGATGGACGTAAAGAGTGCCTTCCTAAATGGTTATATCTCAGAGGAAGTCTATGTTCATCAACCCCCAGGTTTTGAAGATGAGAAGAAACCAGACCATGTGTTCAAATTGAAGAAATCACTCTACGGTCTGAAGCAAGCTCCCAGAGCATGGTATGAGAGACTTAGCTCATTCCTTCTGGAGAATGAGTTTGTAAGGGGTAAAGTAGATACAACTCTTTTTTGCAAGACTTATAAAGATGATATCTTAATTGTGCAAATTTATGTTGATGATATTATATTTGGTTCTGCTAATCAATCTCTATGCAAAGAATTTTCTGAGATGATGCAGGCTGAATTTGAGATGAGTATGATGGGAGAATTAAAGTACTTTCTGGGAATACAAGTTGATCAAACACCAGAAGGAACATATATCCATCAGAGCAAGTACACTAAAGAACTTCTGAAGAAGTTCAATATGCTGGAATCTACAGTGGCCAAGACTCCAATGCATCCTACATGCATTCTGGAGAAAGAAGATAAAAGTGGTAAAGTATGTCAGAAGCTCTATCGTGGCATGATAGGTTCACTTCTATACTTAACTGCATCAAGGCCAGACATACTATTTAGTGTTCATTTATGTGCTCGTTTCCAATCAGATCCAAGGGAAACTCACTTAACTGCTGTTAAGAGGATCCTAAGGTATCTGAAAGGCACCACTAACCTTGGCTTGATGTATAAGAAAACATCAGAGTATAAGCTTTCAGGTTACTGTGATGCTGATTATGCTGGAGATAGAACAGAGAGAAAAAGTACTTCCTGAAATTGTCAATTTCTGGGAAGCAATCTAGTCTCATGGGCAAGCAAGAGGCAATCAACCATTGCACTATCAACTGCAGAGGCAGAATATATCTCAGCAGCAATATGCAGCACTCAGATGCTCTGGATGAAACATCAGCTGGAGGATTATCAGATCCTTGAGAGCAATATCCCAATCTATTGTGATAACACTGCTGCAATCTCATTGAGTAAGAATCCTATCTTGCATTCAAGGGCAAAGCACATTGAGGTAAAGTATCACTTTATTAGAGATTATGTACAGAAGGGCGTACTTCTTCTGAAGTTTGTTGATACTGACCATCAATGGGCAGATATCTTTACAAAGCCCTTAGCAGAGGATAGATTTAATTTTATTCTGAAAAATCTGAACATGGACTTTTGTCCAGAGTGAAGATGGATCAGAACCTCTGACTATGATACTTCTTGATCAGAAGATGTCTAGTCCATAAGGTAACTCAATCAGAGTGTGTGTACCCACTGGTACTGACTCTGAAGCTGAGACAGCAACACGTGTGTCAGTTTTTCTGATGCATAGTTCCTTGTGCCCGTGTGACAGTCTGTTATGATTGCGTGTAGATGTGCTTCTCTCCTGTGTGTGATTTGTGTATTTACTGTTACTATCTATCTTTAATTTTCAACCGTTGATCTTAAATTGCTTTTTGAATCAACAACGGTTATTTGTCAAAACCCACTATACACACACGATCTCTTTCACTTCCGGTTTTTACTCTCGCTCTCTCTGCCTTTTTCGAAACCGCTCATCCTCGATTTCTCTCTCGATCTCTCTTCATCTTTCAACCTTCATCTTCTACCTCAAACCTTCAACCGCTTCAAAAATGGTGAGGCAAACCAGAAGAGCTACTGCAGATGCACCCCAGTTCCCTCATATGGTAGTTGGTCTAGCAACGGGTCAAAGGGGCCCTGAGAATCCGACACAAGATCAAGGTCAAGCTCAAGAGCAGTTTGTTCCAATTGCAGAACGGGGCTGTGCCGTTCACTGCGTATATGCTCCTGAGGAACTCCAAGTCCTGGCAGAATGGAGATTCGACCTCGACAACCTGGCTACAAATGGGTATGATCTTCGTCCTGAAGTCCAAGTTCAAGGTTGGGGAAATTACTTCAACAGACTTCGAGGACCGGTGTATGATAGATTGGTCAAGGAATTCTGGAAGCACGCCGACTGCGATGATACTCAGGTGGTATCTCACATTCTCGGAAGAAAGATCATCATCACAGAGAAGTCTTTCGTGAATTTGCTGGGTGCAGACACTGCTTTTGGGTATCGTTTCCAACTCACGGAATCGAAGCTGAAACCCAGCACCAAGGATACAATCAACCAGGCCCTGTACACTAATTTCAAACCGGGCAAGACGAATTACAAGGTGATGGACCTTCATCCCAAGCTCAGGATCTGGCACAAAATTTTGCTCCACTGCATAAACCAGAGACCAAAGGGCAGTTCTCCAGACTACATCAACTTCAACCAGAAGGTGATGTTGTTCTTCATCCAAGACCAGAAGAAGATCTGCCTTCCCTACTTCCTGTTCTCCTACTTGAAGGAATGTATCCGGAAGTCTCGTACCACTGCCTCCATCAAGTCAGCAATCAAGTATATCCCCTTTGGGAGACTGCTCTCAGACTTTCTCATTGAAAGCAACCTGGTGCAAGATCTGGTCCATGCTGGATGTGTAGAGGATCTGACCACCATTGTCAGTGATGTCTTCACTGCAAATTCTCTGAAGAAGATGGGTTTGGTCCAGAAGAAAATCGCCCCTGCTCGTGAAGACACATCTTCTGAGATCAGAAGTAGAAGGATGCCTCTGAATGACTACCCTCTGTGGACTCAGGCAGACAATCCTGACGCCATTAGGTGCTATGTTGAAGACCTAAGGGCTCAAGGATTCGAAATTGATCTCGATGATTTCTTCAGCAGACTGCCGCCAGCTCCAGAGTTTCCTTCTCCTCCCAAGAAGAAAGCTCAGAGGAAAATGATCCTAGAAGAATCTTCTGAGGATTCAGATGTTCCTCTGATCAAAAAGAAGAAGAGAAAGCCTGATGATGGTGATGATAGTGATAATGAGGATGGTCCTCCTAAGAAGAAGAAGAAGCAGGTCAGAATCGTGGTGAAGCCTACTCGGGTGGAACTAGCTGCTGAAGTGATCAGAAGGACTGAACCTCCTGCCAGAGTGACTAGATCATCAGCACATTCAAGTAAGTCTGCACTTGCTTCTGATGATAATTTGAATTTATTTGATGCACTCCCTATATCTGCCATGCTCAAACACTCCTCAAATCCCCTCACTCCTATTCCTGAATCCAAACCAGCTGCACAAACCACCTCTCCACCACATTCCCCAAGATCTTCATTCTTTCAACCTTCCCCTACTGAAGCACCTCTCTGGAATTTGCTCCAGAACCAACCCTCTAGGTCAGAAGAACCAACCTCTCCCATTACCATTCAGTACAACCCATTATCTTCTGAACCCATCATCCATGAACAACCAGAGCCCAACCAAACAGAACCACAACCCAGAACGTCTGATCACTCTGTTCCCAGAGCATCAGCACGTCCTGCTGCCAGAACCACGGATACAGACTCTTCCACAGCCTTTACACCTGTATCCTTCCCAACCAATGTTACTGATTCTTCTCCCTCCAATAACTCTGAATCCATTAGAAAATTCATGGAGGTCAGAAAAGAAAAGGTGTCTACCTTAGAAGAGTATTACCTCACTTGTCCAAGCCCTATGAGATATCCTGGCCCTAGACCTGAACGTCTAGTTGACCTAGATGAACCTATCTTGGCCAATCCTTTACAAGAGGCAGACCCTTTGGCTCAACAAGCTCACCCTGCCCCTGACCAACAAGAGCCTATTCAACCAGAACCTGAACCCGAACAATCAGTGTCTAACCAATCCTCGGTTAGATCACCCCATCCTCTGGTTGAAACTTCAGAACCTCACCTTGGAACCTCTGAACCCAATGCTCAAAGGTTTAACATTGGTTCTCCACAAGGTGCCTCTGAAGCCCACAGCAGCAATCACCCAGCCTCTCCTGAAACCAACCTCTCCATAATTCCTTACACTCACCTCCGACCCACATCTCTCTCTGAGTGCATCAATACTTTCTATCATGAAGCTTCTTTGATGCTACGCAATGTGCACGGTCAGACTGACCTCAGTGAGAATGCTGAACGTGTGGCTGATGAGTGGAACAATCTGGGCACTTGGCTAGTGGCTCAAGTTCCAATTATGATGCAGCTCATGCATGCAGAGGGAAGTCAGAGCATTGAGGCTGCAAAGCAAAGGTTTGCTCGAAGGGTGGCTCTTCATGAACAAGAACAGAGACACAAGCTTCTTGAAGCTATTGAAGAAGCCAAGAGAAAGAAAGCTCAAGCAGAAGAAGCTGCACGTCAAGCAGCAGCTCAAGCTGAACAAGCCCGATTAGAGGCAGAACGACTTGAGGCTGAAGCTGAAGCTCTTAGATGCCAAGCACTTGCACCAGTAGTGTTTACTCCTGCTGCTTCTGCTTCCATTCCAGATCCTCAAGCTGCTCAGAATGTTCCTTCCGGTTCTGCTCAGTCAAGCTCATCCAGACTCGACATCATGGAACAGCGTCTTGACACTCATGAATCCATGCTAATTGAAATGAAGCACATGATGATGGAACTTCTGCGACGAACTGATAAACCTTAGTTTTAGGATCTCTTCGTTTTTCTTTTTCTTTAACGTTGTTTTATTTTTGTTAAACTCTGTTTCTTTTTTTTTACTTATTCTACTTTGTTCGTTTGTGATTATCTATGCATATCTATATATATTTGTGTCACATATGTTTGCAAAAATCTTTTTATTCATCATATCTTTATGTTTACATCATACATTCTTTCCCTAAAGTCTAGAATGGAGGATCCCTCCTCATTCTTCTGCACTCCTGGCGCTGCTCTGACCTATCCTTCTCCAGACGCTCCAGTGCATACTGGATGTTGCTGAGCCTGTCCTTTAGCTCATCCCTCTCCAGAATCTCTTCTGCGGTCTTGAGCTTCTCTTCCAAACTCTCTTTTTCTTCCAGCAGCTTGAGTTCAAGCCGGCTAAGTTCTTGCACCTCCTCCACGAAGGCAAGAAATTCCCTCAGGTCTCTCTTCAACTCTGGACGCAGGTCCTCCTCCAGCAGTGTCCGTGTCAGCTCCGCGATGGTCGTTGTACCCTCTGGATGCCTGATGTTCAGGAACAAGTCCTCCTCAAAGGCCTTCTTCCTCAGCTCTTCTAGTGCTACGATGTATGATGCCATTTTTTTTTTTACTAAAAATTGTTCGAGGTGTGAAGCTTACCTTTCTCTCCAACGCTTTATATAGGCTTCACTTTCTCTCTGAAAGTTAATGCTCCTACGGTTTCTCGAGGTTAAGTTCTTGGTAACTGACCCTTCTCTTTACTCACTTGACCGGTGGTAAACGTTCTTCTCTTGCATTAACTCTTCTATTTATTTCGCCTAACTCTGATTCTTGCATCGTCTTCATTTCCTTTAAACTTAGACCTTCTCTAAGGGGGAGTACCTTGTACTTCAAGCTAAGTTTTTCACACCCCAAGCTTTTTGCTTATGACAAAAAGGGGGAGTAAACCCAGTTTTTGATGTGTAAGATGTGTTAGTGTGATTTATTTTTTCTTTTGGAGAATTTAAGAGTTCCACCTTCATGACCATAGATGTGTCACTGGGCAAATACAAGGAATACATTTCACTTCTTCTGAAGTGATTCTAAGTTGACTCTGATACCCAAGACTCTGATACCTTGTCCATGACTCTGATTACTTATGCGCTCTGATTGCTCGATTTTCATCTATGTCATAAGTTTTTCACTCTAAACTCTTATATCATTTAGCTCAGAATCTAGACTTTACTAACGTTTTCATCAAGTATTAGATTCAGGGGGAGCTAAGCTCAGAATCAAGCAGTGACTTGAATTCAGAATGAGCAAGATAAACTATTCACATCAGGATAAGTCTTATTCTATATCTCTAAACTCTGAGTGAATTCAGTTTAATGTTTAAGAATTTTTCATCAAAAATCTTAGTTTTGTCATCATCAAAAAGGGGGAGATTGTAAGATCAAAGTTTTAATCTAGTAGTACAACTCTATGTTTTGATGATTACAAGTTAACCTTTTGATATGAACAATTGTGGTACTCTAACGTGTTTTTCTGAGTGTGCTATTTACAGACTCTGACCTCAACTCAATCTCACACAAATCAGAAGCACAGTGTATAAAGAGCAACCCAAGCAACGCTTTCGCATTCACCATGTTCAGTATGAACAGTGGAAAAGCTTCAGAAGTTCTGAAGTTATACAAACTCTGATGTGGACTCAGTCACTAGAAGCTCTGAAGACCCATAAGTTCTGATAACCAAGAAACACTGAAGGTTCAGATGTTCTGATGGTGTAGAAGACTCTGAAGTTGCAGAAGCTGAATAGTGGAAACTCTGAAGTCCGGAAGCAAGAAACTCTGAAGGCCATGTTCTTCCCTCTGAGTTCAGAATCAGAAGATACAATGGTCAGAGGATCTGTGCTTTCCCTCTGACTTTGATCAACCGGTTTCACAAGTTCCAATATGAAGCATTCCCCTGATCAGAAGTCTTCTAGGTTTAAAGGTCGCGTCGCTATCCAAGTACAAAAGCAATTGTACCTTCATGACGACCTACCTAACAGTCTCAGACACAGCAGAAGCTGGATTTTCCAGAACTGCCCTCCAACGGTAGCATTTCTCATGCAACGCTCAACCCTAATCCTTGGAGTATATAAAGAGGCTGAAGACTGAAAGAAACGGCCAGAAGCATTCACATACGCGCAAGACAATCTTAAATTCTTCTAAGCTTTCTTTCATCTGAAATTCATTGAGTTTACTATTAGCTTTTTAGAAGCAAATCTCTTGTAAACAATTCTTTGATAAACAGTTTGTTTAGTTCCTTTAGGAGATCAAGGCTGATCGGATCCTAGAGAAGACTAAGAGAGTGAATCTTAGTGTGAGCTAAGTCAGTGTAATTGTTAGTCACTTGTAGGTTTCAAGTGCAGTTGTAACTCTTACCTGATTAGTGGATTGCCTTCATTCTAAGAAGGAAGAAATCACCTTAACGGGTGGACTGGAGTAGCTTGAGTGATTTATCAAGTGAACCAGGATAAAAACCTTGTGTGCTTCTCTATCTCTTATCTTTAGCACTTAAGTTCTCGAAAGATTTGTCAAAATCTTCAAGGTGGAAGTTTTATACTGAAAACGTTATTCAAACCCCCCCCCCTTTCTACCGTTTTTCATACCTTCAGCGGATTCATTCTATTTTTGGTGGATTTCGCGGTGGGGGAATGACTAACTCAGCTTGTAAGAGGTACGTTCATTCTGTTAATGTTGTTTATTCTAACGATTGGGGAAGTTGGGCAACCAATCAACCCGATATAACTTTTACTGTGCGAGATTTTGAGGGAATACAGCCTCACGAAGACGATCCAATTGTTGTAATGCTGAGAATTGATGATTATGAAATTGAGAGGGTACTTCTGGATCAAGGAAGCTCGGCGGATTTGATTTATGGTGACGCTTTTGAAAAGTTGGGATTAAATGAATCTGATTTGTTGCCGTATGATGGCTCTTTGGTGGGCTTTTCCGGAGAAAAAGTATTTGTTCGGGGGTATGTGGAGCTGAAGACTGTTTTTGGAGAAGGGAAAAATGCGGAGACATTTGCTATTATGTTTTTGGTAGTAAAATGTACTTCGCCCTATAATGTACTCATTGGAAGGCCATCACTAAACAGATTGGGGGCGATCATTTCTACACGACACTTAATAGCTAAGTATCCATTAAGCAAAGGAGGCGTTGGAGTTGTAAAGGCTGATCAAATGGTTGCTCGGAAGTGTTATTCAGAAAGTTTCAAGCAGTATGGCCATATGGGAAAGAAGGCAGTGAAAGAAGGACATAGAGTATATGAAGTGGATGTAACTCAGGCGGACATTAGTTTGGATCCTCGTGATGGATTTATTGAGCACAAGATGACATCAGAGGAGGAAACTAAGGCAATCCAAATTGGTGAGCGAAATTTGAAAGTGGGTGTCAATTTAACTACAAGTCAGGATACCAGATTGGTAAAGTTGTTATCTGAGAATATGGATTTATTTTCATGGAGTGCAAAGGATCTACCAGGAATTGATCCGGAATTTATATGTCACAAATTGGCTTTAAATCCTGGGGCGAAACCAATTGTTCAATTCAAAAGAAAGATGGGCGAAGAAAAGGCAGAGGCAGTAAAGGTGGAAACTAACAAGTTATTGGAAGCTGGATTCATCAGAGAGGTTAAGTATCCGACATGGTTGGCTAATGTTGTAATGGTGAAGAAGGCTAATGGAAAGTGGCGAATGTGCACAGACTACACAGATCTGAATAAACATTGTCCTAAGGATTCTTATCCTTTACCAAATATTGATAAGCTTGTGGATAGGGCATCTGGATTCGGAATGCTTAGCCTCATGGATGCATATTCAGGATATCATCAAATAAGAATGTATCAGCCTGACGAGGAGAAAACAGCTTTTATGACAAATCAGGCGAACTATTGCTATCAGACTATGCCGTTTGGGCTGAAGAATGCGGGAGCAACATACCAAAGGTTGATGGATAAGGTGTTTGACAAGCAGGTGGGGCGGAACATGGAGATTTATGTAGATGACATGGTGGTCAAGTCAGAGGAAATGATGGCACATTGTTCTGATCTCGAAGAAGCTTTTGGCGAACTAAGAAAGCATAACATGAGACTTAATCCGGAAAAGTGTTCGTTTGGAATTCAAAGTGGAAAGTTTTTGGGTTTCATGATCACAAGGAGAGGAATTGAGGCGAACCCTGATAAGTGCAAGTCGATACTTGATATGCAGAGTCCAACCTCAGTTAAAGATGTGCAGAAATTAACATGAAGAATAGCAGCTTTGTCCAGGTTTCTTCCGTGTTCTGGGGAAAAATCAGCACCATTTTTTCAATGCTTAAGGAAGAACAAAACTTTTCAGTGGACTGAAGAATGTGAGAGGGCGTTCCAAAGTTTGAAGGATCATTTATCCAGGCCACCAATTTTAGCCAAACCAGTTCCAGGTATTTCATTATCAATGTTTATTTCCATCTCTGATAATGCAGTTAGTTCAGTTTTGTTGCAAGAGAATAAAGATGATTTGAGCATCATATATTTTGTGAGTCACGCTCTTCAAGGGGCTGAAGTTAGATACCAAAAAATTGAAAAGGCTGCACTAGCTTTAATCATATCCGCCAGGAAATTAAGACCTTATTTTCAAGGCTTTCCAATTGTGGTAAAAACAGATTTGCCACTTCGCCAAGTTTTGCAAAAGCCTGATCTGGCTGGAAGAATGGTTTCCTGGGCTGTTGAGTTGTCAGAATTTGAAATCACTTTTGACAAGAAAGGTCTGGTTAAAGCACAGGTATTGGTGGATTTTGTCAATGAAATGTCTTCTAGTGAGAAAACTATGGAAGTTGGCGAATGGAGTTTGTCTGTAGATGGTTCGTCTAATGTCAAGGGAAGTGGAGCTGGAATAATCTTAGAAGGACCAGGTGGTGTGACAGTTGAGCAGTCACTCAAGTTTGACTTTAAAGCAAGCAATAATCAGGCAGAGTATGAAGCTATAATTGCAGGTTTGAAGTTGGCGATCAAGATGGGGGTCAAGAGCATAATGATTAAAACAGATTCTCAAATAGTTTCCAGGCAAATTCAGGGTGAATATCAGGCAAGGGACGCACAGCTGGCTAAGTATTTATCGAAAGCTCAGGGATTGATAAAGCAGATAGGCACAGTGCAGGTCAATTATGTACCGCGGGAGGAGAATACAAGGGAGGATATTCTATCAAAGTTAGCAAGCACGAAGAAGCCGGGAAACAATAAGTCAGTCATCCAGGAAGTTTTAAGCAGCCCGAGTATCGAAGAAGATGAGACAATGATGGTGTTAACTTTAGCGAATTCAGATTGGATGGGGCGTATCAAAAAGTGTTTGGAGGCAGAAGGCTCTGATGTGTTGACATTTTCTAAGGATCAAATTCGCGAGGCAAGTCGTTACAAATTGTTGGGCGATCAATTGTACAGAAGAGGGATTGGAGTTCCTTTATTGAGATGTGTCTCTAAGGATGAGGCGGAAAGAATCATGTTTGAGGTTCACGAGGGTGTGTGCGCAAGTCATGTGGGGGGAAGATCTTTGGCGGCGAAAGTGCTCAGAGCAGGGTTCTATTGGCCAACTTTACGAGGGGATTGTATGGAATATGTGAAGAAGTGTGGTAAATGTCAAATTTATGCAGATTTACATAAGGCGCCGCCTGAGACTCTTAGCTCAATGAGTTCATCGTGGCCATTTGCAATGTGGGGAGTGGATATTCTGGCACTGTTCACTCCAGCAGGTTCTCAGATCAGATTTATTTTGGTTGCAGTAGACTATTTTACTAAGTGGATTGAGGCGGAATCAATGGCGAAAATAACAGCAGAAAAAGTCAAAAAGTTTTATTGGAGAAAGTTGGTTTGCAGGTTTGGCGTTCCAGCAACTATCGTCTCAGATAATGGAACACAGTTCACTAGCAGGAGTGTGAAGGATTTTTGTGCAGGAATGGGAATTGAGATGCGTTTCGCCTCAGTTGAGCATCCTCAGACAAATGGTCAAGTGGAATCGGCGAATAAAGTCATTCTCAATGGAATTAGAAAGCGCTTAGACGAAGCTAAAGGATTGTGGGCTGAAGAGTTGGTCACGGTCATTTGGGCGTACAATACTACTCCTCAATCAACTACTGGTGAATCGCCTTTTAAGTTGACTTACGGGGTAGATGCTATGATCCCAGCAGAATTGCAAGATGTAACTTTCAGAGTGGCGACTTATAATGAAGAACAGAACGACATGAATAGATTGGTTGATCTCAATTTAGCAGAGGAAACGCAAGCAGAAGTTCGATTGAGGCAGGCAATGGTAAAACAGAGGTCGGAAAGGCGATACAATTCGAGAGTGGTTCCAAGGCAAATGAAAGTTGGTGATTTGGTTCTGCGTAGGAAGGCGAGGGGGCCTGATGATTCGAAGTTATCACCTAATTGGGAAGGATCTTACATGATTCTGCGAGAGCTTGGTCAAGGGGCGTATCATTTGGAGGAGTTATCGGGGCGAAGGGTCCCAAGGGCTTGGAATGCACATCATCTCCGTTACTATTACAGTTGAAGGGCAGGGTGGTTCGTTCAATTTGTTTTGTGTTGTATAGTTTGTTTCAGTGTATGTTCGTTCAAGACTATGTTTCGTTGTTTCAGTTTGTGTGTGTGGAAGTCTACGTTTGTTGGTTGTATTGTTTAAGACTATGTTTGTTGTGTAAGACTAAGTTTGATGCACTCTTTTCTCTACCCCAGGCGGGAGAGTTTTTAACGAGGCATCAATTATTAATGAATAACAGGTATGCACTCTTTTCTCTACCCCAGGCGGGAGAGTTTTTAACAAGGCATAACCTTTTTAAAAATGATCAAGGGCGTATCATTTTACTTATTTCTTTTACCCATAGCGGAAACTTATCAACTAAGGTCTATCGATTGGGCGACGTCAGACAATTGAGAAAAAAGTAAGTCTCTTAAAACAAGAGCATTCGACCATGAATTCATAAGCACAGTCTTAAATTGGATTTAAGCTTGTCCAAACTAAGCACAAGTCTCCACGCGAGCATATTAATGAAATCAAATATTTTGACTTTGATTTCCATGAATAACTATGTCAAAAATGAAAAATTTGACTAAGTTATGTACACAAAGGCCTTATGATTCCAAAGTAGTTGATTAAGTTTACACTTTACAACATTTGACGAGATTCACTTAAGCATATTTCATTATGTACGGTAAAATGTGGGAGTAACGTACTCAACTAAATGACGAAGGCGGATCAAATTTGGTGAAAGGTTAGTAAATGTTATTCATGTTAAGTTATACTTTGAAATTTTTGATTGAAAGGTTAGTAAAGCGCAGTATTATTAATTATATTGATTGTCTAATTGATATAGTTGTTATTAAATGGATCATGTTATTAAGTTAGAAGGAATAACATAGTAATTTTTGTATTAAGTTAAGATCATCTTCATTGAGAATGGATAGTGACAACGATAGTTTAAGGGTAGAAATTATAAAAAAATTTAAGTATTACAGTTATTTAAGTACGATGCGGAGCCATCAAGATTATGCAATTTGCAGACAATGATATATAGAGAACATATTACATTAATAGTACTTAATAAAACATTACATAATATTTTAAGACAAACTGTGGAGCTACTCGCTCAACACTTACAAATACAAAGACAAACCATAAACGAGTTTAAACTAACTTAGGAAATAAAGAGAACTAAAGGATGGATTAGTACGGTAGTCATTCTTAAACAGAGACAGAACTAATGGTTTTCCCCTTCGCCTTCTTTGTCGTTGACATTTTCATCTTCTTCATTTTTATCTTCTTCTTCTTCGTCTTCCTCATCACCAGTGTCAGGGCCGACCAACTTGCCATCGACAATCCTAGCATAAGGATCGGAACCGGCAAGGTTGATGGAAACTTGAGGATTTAGGAAAAGAATCTGTTCTTTGGCTTTTGCAAATCCAGCTTCAAATTGATCAAGGACAGAATTCTTCAGTTCAGAAACTTCTGAATGCAACTTAGAATTTTCATTTTTCAATTCAGCATTGGAGGAATTGAGATGAGTGACTTCCGCTTTGGATTTCACAAGTTCTTCCTCTTTAGCTTTCTGAGTGGTGTTTAAGTCTTCAGCATGCTTCTTTAAGCGTTCATTTTCTAGGGTTAAATCTGCGGCCTTCTTCTCATTCACTTTGTTGGCAGAATCCAACAATTTCATAGTAGCTTTCATCTTCA
Organism: Lotus japonicus; assembly: GCF_012489685.1. Taxonomy (NCBI): domain Eukaryota; kingdom Viridiplantae; phylum Streptophyta; class Magnoliopsida; order Fabales; family Fabaceae; genus Lotus; species Lotus japonicus. Next base: position 80,737,641 of record NC_080043.1, on the reverse strand, counting down.
GGATCTCTCTTTCTTTCTCTTCTAACTGTTTGGCGGAATTAATCCCATCAAAGCCAGCGGTCTCCAGGTCAATCATCTTGGAAATCGCTGCAATTTCAAGTCCTTTCGTCATGATGGCTTGACAAGCTTCCTTTAATCCGATCTTCTTGACCTTTTCCCGATCCGCCTCAAACACCAAATTTGTTTCCACCAGCGAATTAAAATCAATCTTGGAGTCCCATAGCGAGGTCACTTCTTCAGAAGTGAGTTCTTCAAATTCTTTCAGCAAGCTTTTCCATGAAGGGGGCGAAGCACTTGAAGACCCAGCTTTGTGTGTCATATGTTGAGGATTACCCTTCACCATAAATTTTTCCATTGAGGGCTGAGAAGAGTCTTTTCCTTTGGCCGATTCAGGTGTTTCATTTTTTTCTCTTCTTTTTTTGGGGGAGATTCGATTCGGTGCCTGAATGACTAGCATCGGCATCTAACAGAGTTTTCGCTGGGTTTCTTTTTTCCCTTGCAGCCTGTTGTTCTCGACGGAAACGGAGGATATCATGATTCCCTCATCGACTGAAACAGAATGGTAAGGTTAGAAATCAAATAAACACTCGAGATACAAAGATGTGGAAATTTAAGAATCTTACCCACATATTCACCCAATCTGTTTTCATAATGGGCATCTAGAAATTCGGTGAGATTCAAGTCAATGCTAGATAGAAAGGTGCAATCCACCATTTCCTCAGGGGTGAGGGAATCATCAGGAAGTTTGATGATAGCCTCATAACGGGCGGTCCAGTAGAAAGGGAACTTTGGGCTTCCATCATTGAAATAAAATACATCCTTGCACTTCTCTGTTTCATTTAGCCTAAAGAATTTCCCTTTAAACTGTTTGTAGTGGCTTCTAAATAAGGTAAATAGGCCTTTTCCCCTAGCGGCGGCTAAAGAAAGATATTCGCCTTTTATGCTTCTACCACTAGTTTCAAAGAAGTAAAAAAACTTATTGCTAGTGGGTTCGATAGCTAACACTTGACACAGAAGTTCGAACGCCCTCAGGTATGCCCAGCTTAATGGAGTTGTCTTGGGGCAACATTTAGTAAGGTTAAAACGGAGCAAGTGAAATCTAAGAGAGGGAGTTTATATTTTAGGTCAGTGAAAATGTTTTCAAAGAAATAGGTGTGGTTTTTGCCGTTATGGTCAGGAGCCCCAAAACAACAAGGTTCAGTAGGTAAACAGGGGACTATGTCAAGGTACACATCTTGGCCATCAGAGCGAAAAGTGTTTTCAGTGATTAAATCCATTACAGTTTTAACATTGCAGAATTTAGTGAACCTAGTTTTAACTTTGCTAGTGACCCATGTATCGACTGCAATGGAAGAAGTTTTAGAAGCTTTAGAGGCCCTACGGGTGTGTTTTGCATCCATTTTCAAAAGAATTCCTGAAATTATAAAGGATCTAGGGTTATGAAATATAAAGGGGTAAAATTTAAGTTGGAATTGTGGTGGAGAATAGATGTTAAGTAAAGATTGGTTTGGATAAACAAGAAGATGAAGAAGGTAAAGTCTTTAGATGAGATATTTAGTATAGAAAGAAGTAAAAATTCACGAATAGACTGAGTGAGAAGTGCTTACCCGTGAAAAATGATGTGATGAACTTGGTTAATTTGAAAGAATTCTGGAAATGCGCAAGAACACTGGTAGGTAGATGCAAGAAATTTTGTAATTGCAGAGGGTAGTAAAAATTTTAAAATGCAAGAGTGAAATGGTTTGGGGGGTAAGAAGGACTGCTATATATAGAGGAAAGGTAGAAGATGAAAAGGTGTGTCGATAGAATGTGGTTAAGAGCGTTTAAAGGCAAACGGCGAGCATGCGTGTGGATTGAGTGAACCCACGCGTTCATTCAGGCCACACATTTGAATTCATTAAGGCGGTGAACCAGCGCGCCATGAAGAGGTGTCGCTTGGTAAAAGGTAACGCTTGAGCAGAGAGTGATGTCAGTTGGCAGGTAAAAGCGTCGTTTCGTATGGGTCGCGTCGTTTCAGGAAACAGCTACCCTATGAGTGGGATTGAAATGCACATCTCAATTAATGCGAATAGCATAACTTAGGTAGACTTTATGCATTGCAAGTTTCAAGATATTTGTGGAATATTTGTGATGATTACAGCAGGTACAAAAATCCGGAAGGGGATTGATTTGTTGCACAGTGATTGAGGTGATGGGCAAAGCGTCATCTAGACATCACGTGTCATACGGAAAGAGTTATTTTGTAATGATTAGCCTAGTATATTTTTACTTTGATTGTTAGCCTTATTTCATGGAAGCCTGCGTGCTCACCAATTGGTTCATATTGTACACGGGCGAACCAGAAGTCGTGGGCCTCAATAAGACACTTTCGTTTTAGTTCTAAAACATCAGTGTCTTGTGGGCCTGTGGACTGATATGGGCGGACCGAATCACTTTACTTTGGGCTTATCATTATCATGTAACAAATGGGCCGGGCAACCCATGGTCCAGCCGGGCCAAAACCCAAGCTATAAATAAAAGAGGACCGCCCAAGCGGCAGGGATCCTATCATTTTCACGCATTTTCATTCACTTTGTTTACTTTCGCTTGCTCTCAAACTGGTTAGCCTTTAGTCTGCGGTTCTATACCGGAACAAGTATTATGAAGAAGAAAACGTTAGTAAACGACTAATTTGCACTTAAAGACACGATGGAAACTGATTCCAAAAATCTTCAGAGAAATGTTAGAACTTCCCTTAATCCTTCCATGACAGGCGTTTCGATACGAAACCCTGGAATGTACGAACGTCCGATTCTAATTCTCGGAGGTTTGCCGAAACCAAAACCCTGATAGCTTAAGAAACCTAGAATAAACGGTTGATGAAGACTTTTTCTATTCGGAGCTTCAAACGAAGATTCCACACGCGTGCACCTATTTCTCTCGATGTTTCTAATCTTTCTTCAGAAGGAAGTTTTCTCATCCGACATCAACTGCAAAAAGTAGTTTTTCGGGTAAAATCGATTTACACCGACTTTGGATCGTTTGATTTAATTCCAAGAAATCTCTTTTGAGTTTTGGAATTCTGTCGCCAGAACCTATCTTAGAATTCACAGAGGAATGCGCAGGAAAAATCGGAATCGCGAAATTTTCATTTTTCCGCATTTTCCAAAACCTATAAATAGCTTGAAAAATGAAAAAAATATCACAAACACACACACACACGGCCATGGGTTTCAAGAGGAGGAGGAGGAGAAAGTCTTTTCTCCGATTCTTGTCTGATCGTCGCACAGTTTGTTGCTACGCGTAGGCCTCGAGGTACTGATGTTTTTCCTTACCTCTGATCGTAAATTCTATCGCTTTTCTCTATGTCTTTCTGTGCTCAAAGTTTTGAGCTTTTTGTAAAACTATCCAAATAACTTGATTTTAGTGTCTAAACTTATTCCCTATGTGCCCCTGAGCATGTTTAGCGGATTACATTTTGCCGAATGTCGCCGAAAGGCCGCCTAGTTTCGATTCTGCTCAAAATACCCATTTCTGACAAAGGTTCCGCTTTTTGAATCAAAAACTCTCGACTGAGCTTAGCGTTAGTAGGATTAGTCATCATAATCGTCGTTGGAGTCGACCCCATCTAATTTGTTTTTCGAAATTCTGATTTTGAGTTTCCGAGCTAAAAATATTGACCAAAATACCCCTGCGACAGTTTTCGACCCATTAATTTTTCTGGGGGTTTCCCTGGCCTAGATATCTCCTAAGAATACCTAGGAATTGATTTAGATCGAAGAAAAAGTTCGAAAACCCTATTTTCCATAGTGGCCGAAACCTATTTGCTTGGGTACCGTGTCCAAAAATAATTTTTGGGTCTCTATGACCTGAGCCATTGCGTAGCTCTTTCAATTGTCGAAATTTTGGCGCCGGTTTCGTGTCATTCCGAGTTCTGTAGCTCGAGTTATGCTCGTTTTAGCGAACGAAGTCTCCGTTGTCAATTTGTGCCTAAATAGGAACCCTAGAGCTTTAGAGGCTTTCTTTACGATTTCGATTAGTATTAGTAGATCGTGTTACTCCTAGTGAAGCTTGTGTTGATGAATGTGTTTTCTTTGTTCTAGGTTCACAACTTCCACGCCCAACTTCTACTCCCGAAGGTAAGGGTAACTCAGTTTTAGAGCGTCTTTGAGTCTTGCATGCTTTTATCGCACTGCATGCGCTTGAGATGAAGTTGTTTAAACTTGATTGGCAATTGATTGAAATGTTGGTATGCTTTCAATGTTGTATGCTTGCCTATATTGACTGTTTCTGAGGCTTGTGCCAAATGTTTTCCGAGGGCTTCGACCGAGTGAACTTATTGAGACGTGCGTCTCCGTTTTCTGAGAGGCTTCGGCTGTTTACTGGTTTCCGTCATTACTGCTTTCAAGTGGATAAGACGTGATTATTATTGATTGATTTTGGCATATAGGGCTGAATTAAGTGGCATTCAGTGGTTGTCGTTCCACATGTCTGTCCCGTCCTTCGTGGCGTTATTAAGTGGCATCCAGTGGTTGTCGTTCCACATGGTTGTCCCGTCTTGTGAGGCGATATTAAGTGGCATTTAGTGGTTGTCGTTCCACATGTTTGTCCCGTCTTGAGAGATGATATTGATCGATCTATTTTGGTAGCAGCATATAGTTGCATTATAGGGAACTAACACTTGACCCTATGTTGTTGGATTTTAGTTATTGGTTTATTGATATCTGATTTGATGTTATATTGTTGAGGTTATTATAATCTGAGCTAATCTATGTTAAGTTGTTGATATATGAGTTGAGTTATGTTGCAAGGTTATTTACCATGCTAGGTAATTAAATTCGAATAGCATGATTTTCTCTTTTATACATGGTAGTTGCATGGGGTTAACCCTTTCTATTTGCTACTTGTTGTTTGGGCGCTTAACGCTATTAGGCGATGGAGAGTCTTCCGCTGAAGTTTAGCTGTTCGAGTTGGAGATCGTGACTGTGGGCGGTCGAGTAAAGGTGGTTGAAGCAGTTGCTCCTTTCTTTTTGGAGGACTATGTCTGAGTTTCTTTCTCCATCTGAAAACTCTGTTGTTTAAACCTTATTTCGCCACTGTTTAAGTGTGCGTACTTATTTTGGAAACTGGTTTATGATATTGTAAGGCACTATTATTATATGTCGGGAACGGGTTGTTTAATTAAGACTATGTTATGTATTAAACTGTGTTTAGTTGTTTTGAAAAGGGAAAAAATTTATCGTGTTTTCTTAGGATTACGAAATAGTCCTTAGACTTTGTTAGGTTATTAATGTGACACCTCAGTTGAGAAACCAGGGCGTTACAATTGTGGTTTCAGAGCTTTGGTCTAGAAAACCAGAGCTTTTGGGTAGAGTGTCTGCTTAAGATGTTTGAACTCTGAGACCGATTGATGGGGTGTCAATCGGAGGAAGAGTGTGCTTGATTACTGCTCATGTAGATTATTTTTGAAGGTTGTTCGTAAGTGAATAACCTTATGCTAGTTATTGTTAATTATACATTTGATATAAGTATATACATAGTTAGTTATTATAGAACAACATGTATTAGGTAGAGAACGTTGTAGCTAACTTGATCTGTTTACCTCTCAAGGGATTGGATGTGATCATAGGCATGGATTGGTTGTCCCACCATCATGTTCTTCTTGATTGCGCCAATAAGGTAGTTATCCTTCCCGATGCTGGACTCGCCGAGTTTCTGAACTCGTACTTTTCGAAGCTCTCTTTGAGGAAATGAGCTTTGAGTTCCCTTCTGTCAACAACGGTGACGGAAGCTAAAGAGAACGGAGTACAAGGAATAGATGTTGTGCAAGAATTCGAGGATGTGTTCTCCGAAGACGTACCTGGAATACCTCCGGTCAGAGATATGGAGTTCACAATTGATATGGTCCCAGGCACTGGACCTATATCAATCGCACCGTACCGTATGGCACCGCCAGAACTGACTAAGCTGAAGAGTCAACTTGAAGATTTAACCAAGAAGGGGTTTATTCGACCTAGCGTTTCTCCGTGGGGAGCTCCAGTGCTGCTTGTGAAGAAGAAAGACGGAAGATCGCGACTTTGCGTGGATTATCGACAGCTGAACAAAGTCACGATAAAGAACCGTTATCCGTTGCCGATGATTGACAATTTGATGGATCAATTGAAGGGTGCTGCTATTTTCTCGAAGATTGACCTGAGATCGGGATATCACCAGATTAGAGTCAAGGATGAGGATATCCAAAAGACGGCGTTTAGGACACGCTATGGGCACTACGAGTACTTGGTGATGCCGTTTGGAGTTACGAATGAACCAGCTGTATTCATGGACTACATGAATAGGATCTTTCATCCATTCTTGGATCGCTTCGTTGTGGTGTTCATCGACGATATCTTGATCTACTCGAGGAATCGTGAAGAACACGAGGAACATCTACGTCAAGTATTGCAAGTTCTTCGGGAGAAGGTATTGTATGCTAACGCGGCAAAGTGTGAATTTTGGCTCGAAGAAGTAAAGTTTCTAGAACATGTCATCTCAAAGGAGGGCATTGTTGTGGATCCTAGTAAAGTGGAAGCGGTACTTGCATGGGAGCGTCCTAAGATTGTGACAGATATAAGGAGTTTCATCGGTTTAGCTGGATATTACCGACGATTCATTGAAGGGTTCGCTAAGATTGCAGGACCATTGACGAAACTCACCCGGAAGAACCAACCTTTCGCATGGACAGAGGATTGCGAACAGAGTTTCCAAGATATGAAGGAGCGTTTGAAGACCGCGCCAGTTTTGACATTACCACAAGAGAAGGAACCCTATGAGGTTTACTGCGATGCTTCGTACCAAGGGTTGGGTTGTGTGCTGATGCAACACCGAAAGGCTGTGGCTTATTCTTCAAGGCAATTGAAGATACATGAACGGAACTATCCTACGCATGATTTGGAGTTAGCGGCTGTGGTATTTGCGCTCAAGATTTGGAGGCACTATCTTTATGGGAGCACTTTCACTGTTTTTAGTGATCACAAGAGCCTGAAGTACCTGTTCGATCAGAAGGATCTGAATATGAGACAAAGGCGTTGGATGGAATTTATCAAGGACTATGATTTCACTTTGTTGTACCACCCAGGAAAAGCAAATGTTGTAGCAGACGCACTGAGTCGCCAGACAATTCATGTTTCATCGCTGATGATTAAGGAATTGGAACTTATCGAGACTTTTCGCGACCTCAGTTTGGGTATGCAAGTGACACCTGGAAAATTGAGCTTTGGGATGGTGACGATCAGTAGTGATTTTCTGGACGAGATCAAGGTGAAGCAACTGTTAGATGAGGAACTGAACGAGAAACGGAACTTGATCATTTTGGGAAAAGCGCCGGATTTCGAGATAGGAACCGACAACATTCTGCGTTGCAAAGGACGTGTCTGCGTGCCATTGGACATGGAGTTGAGAAGGATGATTCTTGACGAAGGTCACAAGAGTAGATTGAGTATTCATCCGGGATCGACAAAGATGTATCAAGATCTAAAGTTGAATTTTTGGTGGCCAGGAATGAAGAAGAATGTAGCAGAGTTTGTGGCGGCATGTCTGACATGTCAGAAGGCGAAGATAGAACATCAAAAGCCTGTGGGTATGTTACAGTCACTTGATGTGCCGGAGTGGAAGTAGGACAGTATCTCTATGGATTTCGTGGTAGCTTTGCCAGCTACGAGGAAGAGATTTGATTCCATTTGGGTCATTGTGGACCGTCTGACGAAGTCAGCACATTTCATACCGGTGAAGACCACGTTCAATGTGGAGGCACTTGAAAAAGTATATGTCGCTGAGATTGTACGACTTCATGGAGTACCCTCGAGTATTGTTTCTGATAGAGATCCGAAGTTTACTTCGCATTTCTGGAAGGCCTTGCACAAGGCGCTTGGCACGAAGTTGAGGATGAGCTCTGCCTATCACCCTCAGACGGATGGACAGACCGAGAGGACAATACAGTCATTGGAAGACTTGCTGCGAGCATGTGTCTTAGATAGTCAAGAGAGCTGGGATGAGCTGTTGCCGTTGATCGAGTTTACTTATAACAACAGTTTTCATGCGAGTATTGGAATGACACCTTATGAGGCTTTGTATGGGAGGAGATGTAGAACTCCTTTATGTTGGTTTCAAGATGGCGAACGTCTTCTCGTTGGATCTGAATTAGTGCAACAAACTACTGAGAAGGTGAAACAAATACAAGAGAAGATGAGGACGTCACAGAGTCGACAGAAGAGTTATGCTGACACACGACGGAGAGAGTTAGAGTTCGAAGCGGGAGATCATGTGTTTCTTCGCGTGACACAAACTACCGGAGTGGGAAGGGCGATAAAGTCGAGGAAGCTGACACCGAAGTTCATTGGACCGTATCAGATTATCGAGCGAGTCGGTAAAGTAGCTTATCGGATTGCGTTGCCACCTTTTCTTTCCAAGATTCATGATGTGCTACACGTGTCACAATTAAGGAAGTATATTCCTGATCCCTCTCACATCATCAAGGAAGATGACATCCAACTTAGAGACAACTTGTCTTTTGAAGTGGCACCAATGAGGATTGAGGAATGTAGGATCAAGCAGTTGAGGAACAAGCAGGTTCCTCTGGTAAAAGTGATTTGGAACCAAGTCACGGGCGATGCTACTTGGGAACTAGAAGAGAGGATGAAGGAACAGTATCCGGAACTCTTCACTGAGCCTTAAGTTTCGAGGATAATCATTCAGTGGTTGTCGTTCCACATGTCTGTCCCGTCCTTCGTGGCGTTATTAAGTGGCATCCAGTGGTTGTCATTCCACATGGTTGTCCCGTCTTGTGAGGCGATATTAAGTGGCATTCAGTGGTTGTCGTTCCACATGTTTGTCCCGTCTTGAGAGACGATATTGATCGATCCATTTTGGTAGCAGCATATAGTTGCATTATAGGGAACTAACACCTGACCCTATGTTGTTGGATTTTAGTTATTGGTTTATTGATATCTGATTTGATGTTATATTGTTGAGGTTATTATTATCTGAGCTAATCTATGTTAAGTTGTTGATATATGAGTTGAGTTATGTTGCTAGGTTATTTACCATGCTAGGTAATTAAATTCGAATAGCATGATTTTCTCTTTTATACATGGTAGTTGCATGGAGTTAACCCTTTTTATTTGCTACTTGTTGTTTGGGCGCTTAACGCTATTAGGCGATGGAGAGTCTTCCGCTGAAGTTTAGCTGTTCGAGTTGGAGATCGTGACCGTGGGCGGTCGAGTAAAGGTGGTTGAAGCAGTTGCTCCTTTCTTTTTGGAGGACTATGTCTGAGTTTCTTTCTCCATCTGAAAACTCTGTTGTTTAAACCTTATTTCGCCACTGTTTAAGTGTGCGTACTTATTTTGGAAACTGGTTTATGATATTGTAAGGCGCTATTATTATATGTCGGGAACGAGTTGTTTAATTAAGACTATGTTATGTATTAAACTGTGTTTAGTTGTTTTGAAAAGGGAAAAAATTTATCGTGTTTTCTTAGGATTACGAAATAGTCCTTAGACTTTGTTAGGTTACTAATGTGACACCTCAGTTGAGAAACCGGGGCGTTACATTTTTGTTGCAAATCTCAAGAGAGGTAAGTGTATTTTACTCTTTAAATTACGTATATAACCCTGCCTGTTAATATTTAATTGAGTATAAAAAATTGAACTCAATTGAATATTATATATAGAGCGCATTTGTCATTGCTTATTTCTTGATATAATTACTTATTTAAAAAAGTATATATTTTTCAAGTTGTTTGTTTATGCTTTTAAAAAAACTTGAAATCTGATTATTCCTTTAAGCTATTCAAAGTGTGTTTTTTCAGATTAAAAAATAATGATCAATATTTAGCTTTCTACAAAAGAGATTCATTTTTAGAGATTTTGAGAAAAACAAAAGCTAATTTGTATTTGGCTACATTAATTAAACCACCTTTTTATCTTCTCTTATCTATCATAATAGATTTCCTAATAAGATAATTAAAAGTAGCTTTTTTGAATAATTTCTTTTCAGATTATTTTTAAATAGTAATTTTTCAAAAAATAGAAACATTTTTTTTTAGACAAATAGTTTTTAATTAAAAATGTGAATTTTATAAAAATAAGCTTAAATAAATGCACTCAAATTGGCTCGTTAGTCCTTTTTTGAAAAAATTGTCTTGTTTTGTACATCAGAAAGATAGACTACTGCCCTCTAGGATTGATCCCTACCTAAACTCATATGTCCAACAACTCTTACTACTTGAGTTATCATTCGGGAACAAAAAAAATTGATTTTAAGTGTTGTTTGTCTACAAATATAATAAGTGGTTTTTACTTTAAGAAGTGATTTTAAACTGTATGAATACAAAAGATTTTAAGTATAAATTAAGGGGCATTTTTTTACCGTGTAAAAGTTTTAAGAGAGTGTTTCGTTATATTCCCTTTGATTTCACCCTTCTCCACGGAAGCAAAGTGTCCCATCCCAAGAGCCTTATGCTATGTTCTGTTCTATCTAAAAAATTATGACAAACGCAAAACGGAAGTCATATATGTCATGTTTTGTTCCCTTGCCACTTGTCTATCAAATTTTGGTTTACAAATAGATTTAGACTAAGTAGTTGTGTGGGCTGGTGAAACCAACATAATGATTCTCTAATAAGACGATTACTCGAGGAAGAAGCTATGTTACTCAATGCAAGTTCCTAAGACACTCCAAAAAAAAACTCTTAGTGATCGCTATCGACAAGTTGTGACTAAGATAATGTTATGGACTAAGTAACTAAGTGAACGACTGAAATGTATAAAAGGCTTAAAGAGATAAAAATAAAGGGTGAAATAAACAACTAAAATGTAAAGAGCTGAAAGACGGTAAATGAATTAAAGTGCTAATTAAGGGTAAAGGTGGGAAAGAAAATTAATGTAAGAGGGAATAGCTTAAGCTACCGCTTTAATCAGCACCTCTCTCCGTGTTCGTGGAATGCAAGTTGAGGAAGAATGTCCATTTTGTGGTGTGAATCCAGAAACGGTTTCGCACGTCCTCTTCACGTGCCCGATGGTCACCCGATGGTGGTTTGCATCACCCATGGGTGTGCGGTTTCGGTCGAGTGATGAGCCTGCAGATTTCCTGCAACAAATCTTCGACCAGCAAGATGATCAGTTGGAGGGGCGGTGCTTCACCTTCCTTTACGTTATTTGGGAGCTCCGTAATGCCGTGATACACCAGCAAAAGCAACCGAGTTCGATGGGATCATGTCGCGCTTCAACAGCCTACTTTCGATAGCGGAGGATGCCGTTATGGTGAGGACACCGGTGGAAAGTAACACATTGTACTATCACGGGCTTCATGGATCAGACTTGGTGAGGATATAATTAAAATTAATTTTGATGCCTCCTGGGTTCAGAATGCTGCCACGGGACTTGGCTTTGTTGCTAGGAATAACTTAGCTCAAGTCATGGCAGCAGCAGTGGCGTTTTCTGTTGATGCTCCCTCATCCATTGTTGCTGAGGCTTTAGCTTTCCGATGGTCCCTCTCTTTGGCCAAGGATCTCGGGTTCCAAAGGGTGTCTTGAGACGGATTGTCTACAACTTTTTGAGACTTGACAGAAGGCGAAGAAGGGTGATTCGTATTTATTTTCTATTATTAGTGATTGTAGAGACTTAGTCTCATCGTTTTCGTATTTCGTTATTTCTTTTGTCCGTCGTACCGACAATTATGTAGCCGATCATTTGGCTAAGAACTCCTCAAAATTCCATTACATTGTTTGGATTGAAGAGGTGTCGCCGGAGTTGGAGTCTTTGATTAATGTTGATGTAATAGCCTCTATGGCAACTTGATTTTTATTTCAATGAATTACCCAGTTTCAAAAAAAAAAACAACCGTTTTAAAAAAACAATTAACAACTAACATTGGCTTATAAAAAAAATCTAACAATTTTAAATTTTTAGAACAATTAATTATTTTGACTACCGTATCAAAATTTCTATGATTAATTTATCATACCGCAAGCCCTCAATTCTTTTAAATTTTTTTTATCTATATTTCATGTTAAAAATTATAATATAATATAATTAAGATCTTTAATCAGAACCTTTACCAACACTTAATTAAGGTTCTGAAATAGTTGTTTGAGAAATAATATAACAAGAAGTCATCAGACTGATTTTTATTTAACAAATTATGTAACATCACAAACTATTCGATCTTACAAGTTACAATATAAATACCAAAAAGTTCATAGAACCTTTGACAAAGCTTAGAAATCATGGCCGCGCGCATCAATGCCAAAATGATGAGCTAGTTTGAAGCCTTGAACATGTCCACGCAAGTTGTTTTTGAAAGTCCTCTGTTCCAGAAGTTGTGGTAATATTCACTGTAAGCATAGTTTGTGTATTGAGCAGGATGGTCGATGTCTATTAGTTGGGGAGCTGGTCCTATCAAAGCGTCCGGTGAAGGACAGTAGAAGGTGGGAATGGACATCCTCTCCTTTTCATTGTTCACCAATGCTCGATGAAGGGCACTCTTGTACTTATCATTGCTTATCACCTTTGCCAAACCCACACACAACATGCATATTAATTAATAATATTCCATCTTATTCATGAACAGCATTATTCATAAGAGCATCTCTAATGGAGTTACTTAAATCCAGTTGGCAACTTAAGCAACGTTGTTTATTTTGGAGCACCACTGGAGCAACATGACGTTGACAGCTGGGTTGCTTAAATTTAAGCAACGGTTGCTTATTTTTTCTCTCCTTACTTTTTGACTAAAAAATCATATTTTCTCTTTCATTCATGCACTTGTATAATGTCATTACCTTAAAATAATATAAATATAAGAGGTATAATGAGACCCAACTAAAAGTAAACTAAGCAACCGTGGTTTGAGCGAATTCTGCTTGGGTTGCTTAAATCCTATGTATCAGTCTGGACCCACCGAAATAGTTTTTAAGCAACACAACTAGCAACTATGCATTGGAGATACTCTAAGACATGCATTATTGAACAAATGGCTCAATTTAAGTTTAACTAATAACATGACAGCATTGACTTAAAAAACAAAAGGACAGCATTGACTTAAAAAAAATGATAACTATCATGTCAGACTTAGAACTTAAAACTTTTAAGTATATTATACGTCTATAAAAAAGAAGAAAAGAAAAATCATACGTCTATTATATTATTAACACACGAAGTGCCTATAAAAAAAACTCGCGAAGTAGTTCGGCTTGCTTAACCTATTCTCACCCTATCAATACCTTAAGTCATAATAATTACCCTTAGGTAAGAATTGTGCCTTCTAATCTTAATTTGATGGAATAATGTTTAATGTTTAATTATTGCTGCCTATAATAAGAGTCACCAGTTATACTAAAAAAAGAAGTGTGTCTTGGCTTCTAATCTTGATTTGATAGAACAATGTTTCATTAGCTGACTATAAGAGTCATTAACTACATTCAAAAAAGAATTGTGCCTTCTTAGCTTTAATTTAAGGTGCTTGCTGTGGTACCTTAAGCCAGATTAAGGCGTGATACCCAGAATGATATAAATTAATAGAAAAATAATACAATTTGAACTTAAAAAAAAATAATGGATGAAGATTTGCAAGGTTTAACATAGGTGAGACATGGAGAAAGAAGATCTGACAAGACAGGATCTTAGATGATATCTCAAAATCGAAAGTTAAACTTAAAATCCTAGTTTTTCAAATCGTGCATTGAACAATATAAACAAACTTAAATACAATATGTAATTAGTTGATTGAGTAATCGAACTTAAATTCTTAAAAAAATTGCAACAATAAATCATCCATTTTTTTTTTAAGAAAATAACAAAATTATAACTTAAAGTACTATACGAGGTACCATACCCGAAAAAATATATGGGTACCACAAAATTCACCTTAATTAAGGTTAAAAAAAGCTTTAATTTAATTCATATAGAATATCATTCGTTATTGTTGACTATATATGAGAGTCATTAATTACATTCAAAAAGTTTTGAACAATCTTTAATATAGAAAGAGGCCTTTCTTTATGCGTCTACATGTCTTGCATTGCATTTGTTCTAAAAAATTGCAGAAGTGGCAAAGCGACACAAAAACGAGCATGAGTGAATTACCTGAATTTGGTCCCCAATATTGACGATGAATGTGTTAGGAACAGGATTGACAGTTACCCATTTCTCATCTTTCAGGACCTGCAAGCCTGCCACATCATTTTGCAGCAAAATGGTAATGACATTTGGGTCAGTATGAGCTGGTAGGCCATATGTCAGCCCTGGCTCAGGACATGGAGGGTAGTAGTTAATGGCCATGTGCTGCCCATGTTTTCCTAGTGCTTTGTCTATGTAATTCCTCTCCAACCCCAGGCTCTCAGATATGGCCTCAACCAATTTCAGTGACAACCCTCTCACATGTTTGCAATACTCAGCAACATCCTCTCTGAAGATCATCATCATAAGAAAATTCAAAATTTATTGTTGAGGGAAAGTAAACACGATGGAAGTTTAAATTTGTCAATTAAACAAAGTAATTGTCTATCTTTTAAAAAAATCGGACCAGTTGTTGAATCGGTTAAAAGTACTGGTTCAAAATTTAATAGTGAAACCATATAATCAAATTATAGATTCAATATGTAGCAATTAAATAATATTTTAATATTATTTACATGATATATAATACGTTCATGCGAAATATTAAATATTAAATTATTATAAGTTGCTCATCAAATATATTTTATATGATGAAAAAATTAATAAGTCGTTAAAATATTGTTTTAAAAATAAAAGGAAAGCAAAACATTACAAATAGAAAAATGGTTGGTTAAGCCTGATTCTGGATCCGTTCGACCGAGTCTTAATATGTTTTGACCAGTTCTAGAATTTATTCTCGGTTAGCTAATTTTTGGTTGAACTGGCTAATCCAGTCCTGTTTTCAAAACTCGAGAGCTCACCCACATATTATCATAGTTTCCGAATCGAACATGATTGTTTCCAAAGAAAGATACATACAACAAAATAAATGATTAATTGTGTATGTTTTTAACCTGAAAGATGGAGGGTTGGCAGGCCACTCGTGAATGTAATCCTGAAGAGGATGGCAGTGAAGTCTCAAGTAGTCCCTCCAGTTGGAAACCTTCTCAGTCTTCAAGTTGAAACTGGTGGAAAGCCTGGTTGTCTTTGACATGTCATCAGAGTAATTCTTCAGCCTCTCACTCTCTGGCAAACTGAAGAATTCTCTTGACACCTTCACCATGTTACCTACCACCTCCTCCGGCACTCCATGATGCACAATCTTAAAAAAAGAAAAAAAATACTCATGATTCCATGTGAAAAATCATAGATATAGATATATTAAAGGCCAATTTGAAATTTGTGTGTAACAACATAATTATATTGCATGCAAAAAGTCATAATTTTGATTTGATTTATACTTGGAAAAAGCCATAATTTTGGCAAGCGTTGGCAATCTTTTGGATGATTTCTTCGCGATTGGAACCATCTAGACCTTGGAGGTCAATGATAGGAATGGAATCGGAGAAGGATTGAAATTCATGAACATTTGGACGGTCATTGATGGGCCTGATGAAATTGGAGGGGACATGGTTCAGGGTGGAGGCCAAGTCGGTTAAGAGGGGTGACTTTGTGGCGGTGGTGATGGTGGTGGTGGCCATTGTAAAATGTATCTGCTTCTAGCTATGTGGTTAATTTGAAGATGGATGGCACGGCTATTTATATTGCAAGGTTGTGGTAATCAAATAAAATTCTGGTACGTTCATGCTTACGTGATCAGCTTACTTCATTGCCAAATCTCTGGTGACGCAAGACGATCAAGTGCATGTCTTCCAAGTGGTTTTACCACCTTCACTCGCAGAGGAATCACATGGCTGTTTCACGCCACTCCGAGTTCCAAGTGAAAAAGGAAGAAAAGAATGAAAGAGAGAAAAAAAATGTGTGTAAGGAATAATTATTATTTTATTATTTACAGATAAATCTTTAAAGACAATTTATATATATCATATTTTAGTTATACATATTTGTTATAAATTAAGTGAAGATATAATTGTTAAAATAATAACTTAATATAAATATACTATATTTTTTTATGGAAAGTACTTCATTTAATTGAACAATTAAAGAGGAGTCTACGCTTGTTCAACATGTAGAAGGAAATCATCCCACCAACGAGTTGAAGGAATCCTAATTGCTGCATGCATGAGCTACGTCATTCGCTGCTCTCTTTACATGAACAAAAGCTATTGAATGAACAGTACTACAAACAAGAGTTTTGCAGTCATGGATCACATGTGTGATTTTAGGGGGACAAGTTACGTTGATGACCTTACGGCTTTAATCATCCTCTCTGAATCAAATTCGAAATTAAATAACATCCTCGATCTCTAGCTTATGGGCCATGAAAACACTCTATCTTAGCGCCATAGCCTCCGCGGCAAGAGGGTCCAATTTGAAATCTTGTAGCTAAGTAGTCGCGGAGAGTGAAGCAGCAGAGTGACGGAGACCTCACAACCATCCCAAAACCAGTAGAGCTTTGTCCAGACCACCCCGCATCATTGCTAATCTTCACACACTTTACCGGAGGGGGTTTCCATCGCATCATTGATTGGCTAGGAATGATGTTGTGTTTAATAAAGATACAGTATTATTATTATTATTATTATTATTATTATTATAAATTGGTAAAATAAAATTAATATACGTATTGATATTATTATATTTAAATTTTTAATTAACCACATTTATAAACATGATTGTACTTAGTCACTTACACACGATTGACATTTCATCTGCTTTTTTAACTTCGTCTATATTACTAGAAAGTAAGTACAATTATATTTTAAATTTTAACTAACCACATTTATAAACATTATTGTACTTAGTCACTTACACACGAATGAGATCATAATTTACCATCTATTTGATTGACATTTCATCTGTTTTTGACTTTTTCTATATTACTAGCTACTAGTAAGCAAGTACAACAAAGCTCTAACAGAGGCTGGCGTCAAATTTGTTAGGTATGATCTCACCACACCTCCGTCATCGAAGTATTCATCATTGGTGCCATTTATGACTGCAAAATTGATTTTGATAAATTTAATTTTATTAAAATTGATTAGGATAATAATGAGTTTCAAGTGTGTATTAATTATTGTTTGCTTCGAAGACATGATTTCTCTAGGTAGCGTGTTATGGGGATCACTCTTTTTAAACACGGAACGTCATTCAGGGTGCTAAGTCAATGTGCTAGTCACCGGTAAGATTAACAAGTCAGTTGTTGAACCGGTTAAACCAGGTATATACATAATTTTTTTTTGAAAGTGGGTATATACATAAATTAGGTAAATAATGAAGAGTATTAAAAGACCAAAAATATGTCCCCGTAGGATAGCTCAAGTGGTAGGAGTTGGGGCACATATGGGTTCGGTAGGGGGAGGTTCAGGGATCGATCCCTGACGGGTGCGATTTATCTTTCCGATGTGCCAAAAAAAAAACCAAACATATGGTACAGTGGTTTATATTTTTTTTATATCTTACCCATGATCCGGGTTCAAATCTCCCGAGCAGCAAATTTTTTGTTTATTTTCATTTTGCAAAAACTATGGCCAAAGTGAAGCAATGGTTAGACCATTTTTTGCAAGTTCCATTTGTGTTTAAACCACACAACAGCGCTAAAGTTACTATGACCGGTTTGACTAGGTTTATTAAAGGTTTAATTTGGTTTTGAGCTCGTAGATAGCATCACCAATCAGAATATGTGATTGGATCGGACATGCAATTTTTACTTTTCAGTTTTTAAAATAGTGATTACTACAGTGTTTTAAATTTGGTTCGGTGTTCGACTCGGCCGAAGTACTGAGTCAATGAGTCACTGGTCAGATCGGTGAGTCATTGAGCAAAGTGCTTGATATGATTCAACGTATATTATAAAAAATTAAAAATGAATAATACTAGCTAACATTAATTAATAACTTCATACTCCAAATTTAAAATCATTACCATCACACAATATTGATTTTTTTTTGTTACAACACAATATTGATTAATAATTATGTACCAAAACAATTATTGATAAATAATTAAATATTTTTGAATCTGATATTGTGGTTATAAAAAGTTAAGAACAGATTTCCTTCTTTTTTTGTCAATAAAAACATATTTCCTTCTTTTTGTTTTGGACAGCAGATTTCCTTTCAATGCTAGTAGTAAAATACAAACCCATAGTACTGTTTAACGATCCTAAAGTAAAGCCCATTCATCAAAAAAATAAGGCCCATTTAAGAAAAACATAAGTATATTAACTAACTTGTTGTGCTGTCTTTTAGTTAGTTGATATACATTCTTGTTCCTAGCTTTGTTGGCCAGTGCTGCGGTGCTTGTATTTGCCTTGTTGGGCTCTTGGGCTTGGCCCTTGTTTCATCAATATAACTTCCTTTGACCAAAAAAAAAACACATATGTTGACCAAAATAAAAAAAACACATATGTTTGTTTTTTTTTATAGGCAAATGTTATTGGTTAGTTGTTAGTAAGTTAGAAAATTCCTTCAAATTTCCTTTTCAGGATTCGAACCCTGGACCTTCCCCTCTCCAACCCTTATGTCCCCTAGCTCTTACCACTTGAGCTAACTCTCGGGTAAGGGTGTACAAAACCCGACCCGACCCGAACCATTAGGGCCGAGTTGAACCCGGCCCAAAATTAAAAAGCGAGACAAAAAGAAATGTCCTTCTTTAAACCCGATTTTCGGGTAGACCCTGGGGTCACCCGGCCCGACCCGAATATATAAATATATATATATTCATGTTTAAGTAATTTATACATTCTGAATTCTGAATGATTTTATTGCATATCGTTACAGAGTTCTAGTAGAAATGAAATTGGACAAGTGAGCAAAAGAATTGATCAACCTTGTGAAGGGTCCATCGCCAGCTAAAAGATTAACGACCCATGCAACAGAGTACACAGACACATCTTCACACATATATATTCATATTAGGTTTTCTTTTTACGCTTCAACCCTAACCTACAACGTCTTCCTTCTCACTGCTTCTTCAAGGACATGACGACTGACGATGGCAGTGTCCTTCAAAATTGAAGCTTTTAACCTTCCACCGTTGATGATGGCGCCATCGTAGAGTATGCTTCCCTTCTAGCCGTCCCTTTTCACTTTCAATCCCATTTACATACAAATATTCTCCTCGATCTAGTGTTGTGAGACAACTAACTTGCACACATTCGACCCTCAGTCGTCCTTGACTTGTTGCTGCGCTCCTTGTCGGCCGGCGCTGACAGTTGTTACTCCTCAGCAGTTCTCTTTCAAGTAACTCCTCAGCAATTTGGTTCTCTCTTTTTCAGTTCATGAGTTTGCTCTATTGTCAACGATAACCCATTAATGGTTAAATAATGTAAATTTATTAACTTTTGTTTTTTTCCTAGGCTCCACAATCCAAAGTTCTTTGTTCTTCAATCTCAAAGATCAAGTCTTCTGAAATAACAAGATTGTTTATAATGATTATTTTAGTTACCAAATACAAATCAATTGATTTAGTGACATTAGTTTATTAGTGTCAAAACCTATATAAAGGACACTGAATTAATTAAAGGTCATTTTCAGTCATGAATCATGATCAAGTACTGTATGTATAATGAATTTAACTTGTGCAAGTTTTGGTTCTTTTATGCAGGAGGAAATTACCTTTATTGTTGAGAATACACTTTGCTTGTGAATATGTGAGATCAAAATCTGAAACTGCAGTGGTGAGAGGCTTAAGGTAATAGACCCTTCTTTCTCACTATTATTTGTTTATTATTGTTTGGATGTATTTTCTTTCTTGTTCAATTGTAAATGTTTCAAATACCAATTTTCTTTTTTATAATTTAGGTTTAGTTAACTGAAAATGGAAGAAGTTACTCCAACTCCAAGTACCTTACTTGAAACTTGTAATCAAAACCCTCCTATGAATGCAAATCTGTCAACTTTTCCTTCTACAATGGACTGTACTGTACCTACAATAAATGAAGGTGGAGGGGAAGGTGAAGAAAATGAAATTGAGGGACAGGGTACTAAGACTAGGAAGTCTATTGTATGGGATCATTTCACTAAGCTTCCTTTGGTTGAGACTAAAGGTGAACATAAGGCCAAATGCAATCATTGTTGTGCAATAGATAGTTGTCACCCAAACAAACATGGAACCAATTCTTTGAACAAACATTTGCGTAGGTCTCACCAATGGATATTAGTAAAGTTGGTAATAAGGGGACACTTCATGGGTATATGCCAAAAACTTCAGAAGATGGTCTAGGTGGAACAAATTCTGTTGGGTATAACTTGGAGGATTGTAGAAGGGTTTTGGCTGAGTTTGTGATATGTGATGAGATGTCATTTAAGGTTGTAGAAGGGCGTGGTTTTCGCAAAATGATAAATCGATTAGAGCCTAGGTTTACTGTACCATCTAGGGTCACAGTTGCAAGGGATTGTTACCAACACTTTTTAGATGAGAAGAAAAAGTTGAAGTCTTGGTTTATTAATTCAAGAATTCGTGTTTGTATGACAACTGATTGTTGGACTTCATGCCAGAATTTTATCTTATATGTGTTTAACTGCTCATTTTATTGATGAAGAATGGAGGCTACAAAAAAGAATTCTAAACTTTGGTTTAGTTGCAAACCACAAAGGTGATACCATTGGAAGAGAGATTGAGAAATGTTTACGAGAGTGGGGAATTGAAAATGTGTTTTCAATCATAGTTGATAATGCAAGCTCTAATGATGGGGTGATCACATACCTTAAAAAAAACTAGATGCTAGAGGTGGGCTAGTGTGTGGTGGTCAATATATGCATATGAGGTGTTGTGCTCATATTCTTAATTTGGTTGTGAATGAAGGAATGAAAGAGAAACAATTATCCATTGACAACATTAGGAATGCAGTGCGGTATGTTAGGTCTTCACCCTCAAGATTTAAAGAATGCATTGAGGCTGAAATGATTAAGTCTGAAAGTCTTGTGTGCCTAGATGTTTCAACTAGGTGGAATTCCACTTACACTATGATGGAACATGTTGTAAAGTTTGAAAAAGCTTTTGATAGACTCTTGGATCAAGAGTTAGATTTTGTTAAATGGTTTCGTGATGAAAAGGGGAAAAAGGTTGGTCCACCTGCTGATTTGGATTAGCATCATGGTAGAATATTTGTTCAGTTTCTAAAAATGTTTTATGAAGCAAATTTGTCTTTCCCTAGTTCATTGTGTGTGACATCAAACAAATGCTTCCATGGAATAGCTGCAATTCAAGCTGAGTTGACAGAATGGAGTACTAATCATTCTGAACTCTTAGGGGTTATGGCACATTCAATGAGAGAAAAATTTAATAAATATTGGGGAAGTGTTGAAAATATCAATCCTTTGTTGTTTGTTGCTGTTGTTTTGGATCCTCGATGCAAACTTGAATATGTCACTTGGAGTTTAAAAGAAACATATGCTGAGGACCTAGCAACTAAGATGATAACTTTGGTTAATGACACCTTAGATGACTTGCACAAGTTTTATTCAAAAGGAATTTCTGAACATGTGGAGTGTGAAGATGGCAGGGATTCTTCGAGGGGTACAACTTTGAATGACATGCCCAAAGGGTTAATTGGAGGTTCTTTTGGGAACAGGGTGGGGGCTTGGAAAAAATAGAAAAGGGCAAAACCAAATTTAAATAAATCAGATCTTGAGAGATATCTCAATGAGGATGCTATAGATGATGAAAATGTTGATTTTAACATATTGGGTTGGTGGAAAGTGAATTCATCAAAATACCCGGTCCTTTCTATCATGGCCTGTGATGTATTGGTTGTTCAGATTTCTTCCGTGGCATCCGAATCATGCTTTAGCATAAGTGGGCATATTCTTGATCTCTTATGTAGCTCTTCGTCTCCCAGAATGGTTGAAGCTCTTGTTTGTGCTCAGAATTGGTTAAACTCCGGTGGTCTTGCTTTCGAGGATAAGGATTTTGATCAATTTGATAACATTGAGAAGATTGTTGATGGTAAGTCTGATTCTTTTTCATTTTTTGTTAATTTATATTAATATGAATTTGATATAAACTAAGTTATTCTTATTTTTTTTCCATATGTTTCCACCAAGATTCTTGAGTCTCAAGGAGGAAGTGACATGCAACAAGCTGTGAATATTGATTGATAGCCAACCAAATCTGGATTGATTGCTTTTTTTTAAAGAAACTTGAATAGTTATCTCTTTTTTGTGCAGGAATTATAAAAGGCATGTTGCAGTTTTGTTTTGTATATGGCTGCATATCTTTTATAACACTTAGATATGTGAGAATTAGTTAGGGGAATTTGATATGTTGCAGTTATGTTTTGTATATGGCTGCAAATTAGGAAATCGCCTACAATTGCACTTTTGTTAATTTGATGTTGTAGGCCGGTAGCTTCCAGTGGAAATGCTTATGTTTTGGTATATGTGTGTGAGTTTGAATGTGCTCAATGTAATGTTACATTTCTATTCTGAATATTACATTTGACAGTAATGAAGTATTTACTTTGTAATTGTTAATTTTGGTTTGTTGAGTAGGTCAAATTGATGCTTGTTTCATGAGTTATTAGAGCAAGTTCCTCTGTTCCTTGACAGAGACTATATCTCTTTTAAGCTTGATTTATTGTCATTCATTTGTTATACTTATTTTTTTCTTTTAGAAATGGATCCAGAGTTTTTGCTATATAGTTTAACAATGTTATGAAATTTTTATAAAATTTTCCGCAGTAAATTATTAGCTGGTTTCTTAAAATTTTAATGTTCCTATCCTATTGTGCTTGTCCTTCGGGTCAACCCTAACTCGTCCTTAGTTAAACCCGGAACGTGTCGGGTTTAGTCGGGTTAGGGTTCAAAAATTGGCCCGATCAACATTTAGGGTCGGGTGAGGGGCAAGCATAACCCGTCCCGCGTACACCCCTACCCTCGGGGACAACACATATGTTTGTAGCAAAGAGGACGCAGTCGCCTCCCCAATCTTTTAGCTTGTCTTGTTTCAATATTATCTTATTAATAATGTTTAGTTGACAAGTCAATTACACCTCCACCTTATGAGATAAGGTAGAAATGAGAGATAAACAAGTGATATGATTTGTGATGTGATAAAAAATACAAAGAGAAATAGGACAAAAAATATGTAGAAATGAGATGGAAGAGAAAGTAAAGTGTGTATGTACCATTATTCATTACTATCTTCTTTCTTCTTTCACGTTTTGCAACTTCACAAGCAACCAAAGATGCTAAACTTTATTTGTACGGTGATTAAAATGTTAGGAGTTATTTTGCTGGGAATGCAGGTCTGAGATGGTTCCTGGCGAGATAAGAGCAAAGTTTATTTGTTTACTGCATAACTCGCCGGACTCGAGGCAAATTTTGTTCAACCGGCCGGTTTGTACTGATTCACACCGAGTCAATTGCTTAAACGATCTGATACTTGGCTCGAACTGGTGGCATGTCGAGTTCCGATCCAACTGGTCAGACCGGCTGGTCCGAGCCGAGTTTTAAAACACGGGATTAGGATATTGTTTATCAAAGTAACTTTTAGGTATGTAGTTACTTAAATGAATTTTAATATATATAGATATAAGATGTACTTATGAGAATGTGAGAATAAATTATGACCATTAGATCCAATCATCAACGTTCAAATTTATAAGTGGTCATAGAACTATTGATTTATTTTATTCTTGATCATTTATGATTAAATCTAAGAATTGTAATTTATTCTTATATTCTCTCTCATAGCTCATAATATATATATATATATATATATATATATATATATATATATAATAACATCTCTACTTTCAATGAACTTGACATATCTAACGAGTGTCGGTATAATGGGTGACAGTTGAAGTACTTGAAAGTTATTGTTTAAACATCTAGTTAAAAGTTTGATTCTTAAGAACTACACTCTTGGAGAAAATTTGACTTTCATCACACCCGGGTAAAAAATGTAAGAGAAATTTTGTACACCAAAAAAACTAACTTAATATATACGTTTAGGGATTGAAATAGGTCAAATCGTTTGTAGGGGTATGGCCTGCATCACAGTCAAGTCTGACCTAGTCAAGTTAATAATTAAACAACGTCAATAATTTTTTAAAAGTATAGTTAATTATAAATGTCAGACTTAAGTCACCCAAAAACTCTTGTAAGACTGACATATTGGTATATTTAAAGAAATATGATTAATGTACAGTTATTCTAATATTTGCATTACTTTTACATTAGATTTTTATTATAATATCTTAAAATTATATATTTATTGACTTATTTATATACGTCTGAACATATTATACTATATATTGATTTAACCATATTACATTTTTGGAAATGGAGTTTCTTTTCACTTTTATCCCAATTAGTCCGTTGTATACCTGCAAACATTTTTTCCCTAAAACATAACATTATATTGAACAGGTGCACCTTCTAATGACATATGTGAAAATCAAAATCCCATCCGAAAACAATTGAGAAGCATAAAAGCTCAAATATTTGCAACGGAGGAAACCTGGAGTAGACAAATTAAATGATAATCATTATCTAAGAGACAAATGAAATGGAAGAAAATCAAGAGACATATGGAACAACCCTGCAACGGAGAAAAACAAAACCAGCCTCTGTTTCATTATCTAAGTGACCAAATGATAAGCTAACAATTAAAGAAAGGGGAAGAACTCGTAGAAGAAAGGGAAATTTGTCAAATTTCGGTAAACACTAGAAAAAGGGGGAAGAAGAAGAAGAAAAAAGGAGAGGAAGAACCCTCAGAAGAAATGAGAAGACGTTTCTAATTCCCGCGTGTAGTGAAGAATGGGTTGGGGCAACTTTGATCAGGGTTATGGTTACAAAAAAAACCTTTGGTCAAGGTTAAAGTGAGGTTTTTTGTCAAGTGTGGTTAGTCTAATTAGTTTTATAATATGATAATTTAACAGTAACTGGTTAAATAGAGTGAGGTTGTGTGTATATTTTCAATAAGAATGGGGCTAGGTGTTTTTGTGGCAAACCTCAAGGGGGTAAGTGTATTTTACTCTAATTTAAATTGTGGTTCTTTTCTAATGACTTGAAGTTACCAAACACATTACACAAAACATTATTGTCGTGTTCCCATCTTATTCTAGTTTATTCCGTTCTGTTCTATCCTATTCCGGCTTCTTAGCAAACGGTACCTAAGTTATCATCTCGTTGTTGGAACCTGGAAGTTAAGTAAAAAAATTCATAAAACACTATTAGAAGTGTCGTACCGACTATAAATATGATATAGATAATCCTTGTAGAAGGTAGAACAACCCTCAACTATCGAGTTATTTTTGAGTTGAACTATCCCTTCTAACCTCTACATTCTAATGAACATATCCAAAAAAATTGGTCTTGATTAAATTTCAAGAAGCCTACCCAAGATCCTGCTATCTCTTGAAGTACCATAAAAGCCCTATCTTTCAGCCACATCAGCACACTATCTAGATAAAATAAAATGATTGGTTCTGCTTTAGCTTCAAACTGTGGAAAGAGGGTCCACATCATTTGGGCAAATTATCAAACATCTTGAGACTAATATTGCAAAACACTCATAATAACAGTCTTTAACATTGTAGATTAAGCACATAGCAATGGCCGCAACCTCCTCCTCTGCTCTCACTATATCCTCCTCATCCACCCTCCTTGACGGCAAGGCTCCACGGCAACCACCGTCTGCCTCTCCACAATGTGTGAGCTTTCCTCAGAATCGTCAATTGAAAACCACTGTTCATTGTAAGCAATTTTGAAGACACTTTCACCAAACACATACCTTAGAAATCTCAAAATGTTGTTTGATGTTATCTAGGTTGATGATTTCAGGTCGTAAGATTGCTCGCAATGTGAAGGCAATGGCCACAGGAGAGACATCAGCAGAAGTTGACACAACTGAGCTGCCAGAGTTTGTGAAGAATCTTCAAGAAACTGTAAGAATCTTGAACTCTCATAATCTGGTGGTTAAAATTGAGGTTTGTGAATGAGTTAATGGTTAAATTAGTCCTTGATTTTATAAACGAGTTTGATTTTAGTCGCTCAGCGAAAAAATGACATTTAGTAACGGTCATTTTTATAATTACTGACTGTTTTTTTACCGCTACTAAACGTCATTTTTCTGCCGAATGAGTAAAATCAAACATCCTTACAAAATCAGAGACTAATTTGACCATTAACCTTTTTTCAATGTTACTGACTTGAAAATTAGCTGGTGTTGTTGGCTGCGTAGTGGGACAAAGTTGATGACAAATATGCAGTGGGTTCAGTGGTTGTAGCTTCTGTGCTTGCATTGTGGGCTTCAACTGGGTTGCTCTCAGTAGGTTTTTTAAATGCTTATGTTGCATTCTTTGATTATCATTTCCCACTAATTTATTAGTTAGTTATAGCTGGTAATTCTTAATGATTGTTTGTTTGATGAAAACAGGCAATTGATAAGCTTCCTTTGATTCCTGGGGTTCTTGAGCTTGTAGGCATTGGCTACACTGGGGTAAGTCAAATCAAATGAGCTTAATTCTAGCATCATTTACACCATTCATGTTCCTAATTAGAGTTGGATAAGAACATTGTCCCTTGATTTATACTATTTCCTTTTTTATATCATGAAAATTTTAATACTAGATGTGAGAATTGAGAATTGGGGAGAAAATGAAGTTGTATTCTAATTATCAGTTAATGAATGACTATACACACACACAGTGTGAATCAGTGATTAAATAACTGATCTATTACTAACTTCAATGTGTGAACTAACTCTCTAATTGACTCTAACAAATTGTTAACAAAAAACTACTGATCAGGGTTCTAAACTCTGCTAATACTAGAGGATGATAGTTTAGTAACATGTTTGAAAATTCCTCTACAATTGACTATGTAGCCAACATGAGTAGCTCCTAGGTAATAAAAGTTATTCTAAAGAAACATAAGCTGATCCCGACATACTAAGTGGTTTAACAATTGAATTATGAACTTCGATTCACTTAACCGGTTGAGGGATTATTCCCTGAATACCCAATTCTAGCAATTTAATAGTCAGAGAAACACTCTAAGGCCCTAGCCACATCCTAGAGTGAAAATCACAAAGTACATAATAGGCAAAAACAGAGATGATTTATTGAAAATACACAAGAGTAGCTTAAAGAAGGCCTTGTAATCTTGGATTCCATCTTGAGGAAAACCTATTACTCATTTTCTGTCTTTCTTTGCAGTGGTTTGCATACAAGAACCTGGTTTTCAAGCCAGACCGGTATGCACAATTTCTCTTGAATATTACCGCCAATTTTATTACAATGGATTAACTTGATGATTATCGATTTATTGTTCCCCATGAATGGAACTTGTGTCTCTAAACCTTTTTAATGTAATTACAGGGAAGATTTGCTACAGAAAATAAAAGGAACATATGATGAAATAATTGGGAGCAGCTAAAAGAGTTGGGAAATGCAGAGATGGTGTTGACATGAAAGTTTTCTATTTTGCAGCATTCTGTTGAAGATGTGATGATGCTTCATTTTGTCAACATAAGCTCCTAACTGTACTTTATCCCATGTAATGTGATGTGTTCTGAGAGAAGTTGTATCGTTTTTATAAATATCAATTCACTTCAAGGCAATCTCAATTCCTCAATTATCCGTACAGTGGTTGGTTACAAGGATAAGAAAAGCAATTGAGTTCATGGAACTGAAATGAATGACTTCAAAGAATATGTATCACCATATTTATAATCTGCATCCAGCAAGCTGATACTCAACCTTAACAGATGCTATATTAGCTATGTGAGTTAATTTACAGGCATGACAATTCTAATCCAATGACAGATGTTAGAAGAACAAGTTAAGCCATACTAGATATTATGTCTACTTATAAAACTCCATAACCCAGAAGCCGGAGACACAACATACGAATCTAACGCCACTAAATCCAGATCCTAATGCTAATTCCGTCATTTCGTTTTGGGTTCGCTCTTTTCCTCCTGGGATTTGAGTCATCATTATGAGGTCATCCTGGGTAGCACTCTTGGCAGCAACTGTTGTCTCAGGCAAAACAGAAAGAACTTCCTCCACAACAATCACTTTTCCATCATTTGGAGTAGCTTTATGGCAATTCTTCATCAATTTCAAGCAGTATTCATCACTCCAATTGTGAAGTATCCACTGAAAATTTGGTGCAAAAAAAGCTATGTCATCAATAGATCATACTGAGAAAATTGACAGATAATTCCTATAAAAGCGTGAATTCACCTTCATAAAAATGGCATCTCCATTAGGAACACTCTCAAACATATCTCCTCCTACATGTGTCACGCCTGCAAAATTTAAGAGAATTAAATAAATGCTAGTTTCAATGCAACATTCAAAACTTGTAACTTTCCTCATTAAAATTTGCAACAAATAAGTTGAATGGTGATATGAATATACCTGCATATGTAGGGGCATGCTCTAGGACGTGAGGTAAATCAAAGTTAACACCCTGGATATGAGGATATTTGGAAGTGATCAATTTGAGATTTATCCCGAGACCACCACCTACATCCACTAGTCTATTGATGTGCTCAAAACCTTCATAAAACTTAAGAATACTCTTCATGATTATAATGGTAATGTTGGACATAGCTTTGTTGAAAACATCATTTAACCTGGGATCGGAACCTGCATACTCATATAAATGCCTGCCATGAACCCTGTTGAATGGAGTGCCTCCTTCCATAATTGCTCCTCTCAAATCGGTCCTATATATAAGTTAATGCAAATGAATTACAAAAGGAAAAAAAGGGTTTAATGTCAAATTAGTCTCAAATTTTGTAAGTGAGTTTGAGCAGAAAAATAACGTTAGGTGATGGTAATTCGTCCCCGAAGGTTAGCTCAAGTGGTAAGAGTTAGGAACATAAGAGTTGGATGGGATGAAGGGTGAAGGGTCCAGGATTCAAACCCTGAGAACGACTAATTTACTAACATTACTAACAATTAACATTTGCCTATAAAAAAAGTGACGGTAATTATAAAAATAACTGTTACTAAACGTCATTTTTCCGCCGGGGAATAAAATCAAACTCGCTTACAAAATTATGGACCAATTTGATCATTAACCCAAAAAAGAACATGCACCATCTCTTAGACTTCATTGTAAGTTCTATGACCAACACTAAGATATTCTTCTCAAAGGATGTATCGAAAACTAAGTATGTGGGAATACCAGTTTGATTTCAACATGGTCAGACTTCCATATTACTATAAAAAAAAGTTACATTCATTTTTTTAAGGTTTAATTGCACTTTTGGTCCCCCAACTTTGACCTTCCTGCGAAAATCGTTCTCAAACTTTAAAATTAGCAAAAAAAAACGTCCCTAACGTTTACACCCGGTTGCAAAATTGGTTTTCCGTCCAATTCCATCCAAAAACTAACGGAATATTCCTCAAAAAATTAATTAAAAAATTTAGTCTATGAAACATTCATCATCTTCATATTAAAAACCCATAAATTCATAATATTCATCCCATTTTTCCTTCATCTTCATATAAATGAGTAAATCAAAATTAAGCTTTCTCATCCAAAAATATTAACCAAAAAAACAAAAATCATCTCTCTCATATAGTCATGCTCCCTCCCTCTTGCACAGAACTAAACAAATTTCTCAACAAATATCAATATTCTCCAAAACTTTCAAATTGACAAACCAGATCTTGAAAAATAGCCACTTCTCCATCAAAATTCTCTCACTTCTCTACGCAACCAGGTCTGGAAAAACTCCAGAGGCATCACAGACCCAACAGATCTGAAAAAATACCCACTTCTCCAAGTTTTCGTATGCATCACAAGTGAGGAGGAATTTCGTGAATTGGTGATTTTACTTAACTTTGAGTCTCTGATTAAGTAAAGGTGAGGGACAGATCTTCATCAATTCCAGATCTAGGGCCCAAATTGAAAAACCACCATTGAAGGGGAGAGAATATTGAATTTGGAAACCGTCGATTTTATCAAATCCTAATAACAAAACTCAATCTTGTGGAATCTGGAAAGGAGAAGACCGAGTATTGGGTTTGCTGTGTTAAAAAGCTTCAAGTTTTAATATTTCTTATTTGATTTGGGTTGAAAAGCTTGAAGCTCTTGTTCCTGTGTTTGAAGGAAAAGAGAAGTGAGAAGGTAGAAGGAGTGAAGACCGGATCTGGGTTGGAGTTTTGGGGTTCTATGGGTTTTGTTGGTGGTTGGGGTACGGTGGTGGCTCGGTGTGGGTGAGGTTGGGGATGGTGGCTCTATTGTTGCTTCTTCATTATTCTGGGTTGCTTGGTTCTTTCAAGAAGATGAACATTCATCAATTTCTAGGTTTTTTTTTTTTTTAATTTTTATCCCAGAATTCGTTAAATATTGGATGGAAGTGGACGAAAAACCAATTTTGCAACCGGGTGTAAACGTTAGGGACGTTTTATGCTAATTTTAAAGTTTGGGGACGATTTTCGCAGGAAGGTCAAAGTTGGGGGACCAAAAGTGCAATTAAGCCTTTTTTAACGTGTATGTCCACCTGCATTATAAGCAATAGATATTTAAACATGAATTTGTATGTCGTGGAACAAGAACATGACTTTGTCTATGGTGCACCAAGAAAAATTTATTCCACAATTTAAAAATCTGTACCCAATGCCTCTAGTTTTTCTTGTGACACAATAGATGGTCATAGTAATAAATAATTTTTTTTTGTTTGGTCAATTAGTAATAAATAATTAAACTAACCAGCTTTCCATGAGGACCTTGTCAAGATTTAAGTGCAAAGCAGGCCCAAATGTCACACCATCAGCATCAGTCACAAAATACTTGGACCTGGGAGCAAGCCCATAAAGCCTCTGAGGAGATGCAGGCCCATGTTGATCTTCAGAAAGTGAACAATATAGCATGGAGTGACAAGCCAATAGTCTCAGAACACGGTCCAGCATTGCGGGTGCTTCTGGGTTCTTTGAGCCCAACTTAACCGCAATGTCTTTTGCAGAGAGCTTCATTCCTTCACCTTCTTTCCCTAGAATGTCAAAGATGCCCAGCTCAACTGCCGATCGAACTGCCAATGGTAACACCATAGATGACATCATGTTCATGGAAAAAACAATGCCATCTTCTTCTTGTGAATTATCCATAGTGAGATTTTATTTGAATGCTAAGAAATTCAATTAAAGAGAGAGAAATGAGGTAGAAGATGTTATATATTGATTGATGTTGCTTATTATAGTATGCGTGAACATTTGAAATGAGAGAAAATTAAGAAGAGGAGAGAAAGTAGGAAAATGAGTTTTCCTATATTTGGTAGCATTATGGAATAGGAGGAAAAAGAAAAAAAGAATTGTAGGCCCTACCCCCACTACCACTAATGTTTTCTTTGATCATGACCAGAGAAAAAGGTAGAGAGGGCGAGGGATGATGACCACTTATTGAATTTAGCTTTCACTTTTTTTTTTTGGTTACAAGGAGGGCTAAGCCCAAAAACGGAAGAAAACTACACTAAGATAGAGCGAGGGAAAGTGACTCCCATCCGATCAAACAACAAGAGGTTCAAGCAACTAGGAGGAGGAGACTCAAAGCAGTGCAGCCCCAAACCCAAGCCATGAGAAGCATTAGCAAGGCAATCAACAACTTGGTTCGCCTCACGCCGGACATGAACACAGACGACATCCCAATCCCTAGCCAAACAAACACGAATCTGGTTCACAAGGGACGCATATGGATGAAGAACTGCACACCCCTCATTTACCAAATTGACAGCAACTAGGGAGTCACTCTCAACCACAATCTTACGCAAACCTCTTTCCCAGGCAAGGGAACCATGGTAAACATAGCCCAGAGTTCTGCCCATAAGACGTTCGAAGAGCCCAGGTTACGGCTGAACCCAAACAACCAGTTACCCCGATGATCGCGACAAACTCCTCCACACCCCGCTGAGTTAGTTGTACCGCGAACAAAACAATCAGTGTTGCATTTAAACCACGAAGCTGACGGTGGTTCCCAACCAATCTCGACCTCCTCGTAGCGTCTAGTTCCGCCCACGACTGGGTCTTGAAGCACTCGCAAGCTATGAGTGTAATCAAGCTTAGTCTTCATTGCCATAGGCACCATGCACCTCAGGTCAAACGGAACACCCTGGAAGACAAAATTAGCACGCGACTTCCAGATGGCCCAAAGGAGGAGAGCGAAATCTGGAGGGCCACTCCTCCCTATCATCTCTTATCATATGGGAAAGAAACACATGTTGATTAAAGTGAGTCACTGAGTCATGAAACAAAATGAAGGAGGAAATAATTGTATCAATATTTTTCTCAATGCAACGTGAACGTATACAACTATGCAATGTTGTCAAGATCATGATCCAAACCGTAAGTAGGATCATGCGTGCGATCCTTGGGCATGCATGTTTGTCATCTGAATCGAATGTAAGATCGTGAATTATAATCGATTGCACTAGGATTGTGAACTTTTAGGCTGGATCGTGAGATTCTGATCAGATCCTTTACACTACAAGAGAATGTGGAGTTTTCGACAACCACAAAACTGTGGGTAGTTTAGCAACTTAGCCATCGATACAAGTTTTTTTATTTTTAAAAAAGGTTATTGACAACTTAACCACCATCAAAATGGTGCGTACTTATTTTTCATAGTAAAATTGACCCTGTAGTTATTAGTAAAATAAAAATAATTTTACAAACCATCAAAGTCATTCCATCGCCAACGATAAGTTACCAATTATTAGAGCTGTAGTATAATTCCAACAGGAAACAAAGAAGATTCACTATGATGGGCATTTGATAGGATGATGTAGTTCTCTGCGATATCATTTTGGGCTATTATTGAACATAATATTTTTGGAAGCTTTGAAAGACAAATTCCTAATCATTTGTCCTATTCCTCCAAAAGTTACCTTCTTCACGTTGATGGAAAGGATGAACAAGATAGAATCTAAGGATGACTTATTATTGAGAGGTATATTGCTTTAATTTGGAGGATGGTGGTGTTTGCTCATTGTGTGTGGGGTAGCTCGTGTTTACAGGAAGATGAATGCTTTTGTTGATTCTCTTACAAAACAGGGATCAATAGAGAGATTGAGCTATGACGTTTAATTGATACTAGTACTTAGCCTGTCTTTAGTACTGTTGGTGATTTTAGAATCATCAATGTATTTTAGTAGTAATGTGATCTACTATATAGGCTGATGCAATTACGCGTTAGGCTCGGAATCGAGTCAGGTTAGTGCGGAGTGCACGCTCGGTGAGCCAACGCATAATTGACCGCGAATACGAACCGGGGTCCAAGGGGCGGAGCCCCTTGGCGGGGTCCAAGTGACCCTAGGTTGAAATTGTTTGAAAAATCGTGACTTATTGGCGAACAGTTGTGATCATTCGTACAGCCTCTTATATAAGGTTACTTGCAGCCTAAGGAATGGATACAGAAAAACAGAAACAGAATACAGACACAGAAATTCGAAATACATAACATCTCTACTTCCTTTATCTGTTCTCTTGTGCCAAGAAACAGATTGATTGTCAAGTATTATCCCAACAAAGATTTCGTGAACCCAGGAAATTATAGGGTCGAAATAATTTGT
Source organism: Lotus japonicus (assembly GCF_012489685.1). Classification (NCBI taxonomy): domain Eukaryota; kingdom Viridiplantae; phylum Streptophyta; class Magnoliopsida; order Fabales; family Fabaceae; genus Lotus; species Lotus japonicus. Next base: position 80,704,030 of record NC_080043.1, on the reverse strand, counting down.
TCGGAAAGTGGACGCTCACGATTCTTGACTTTATCCAGGATTATCACAACCAGTTTTCTAACAAACGGACAAATTATTTACTGATAATCATGGCTGGAGAAGGCGCTGTCAAGGAGATGACTACTAAGTTCGGGAAATTGGACAAGTTTCAAGGACAAGACTTCAGGCGTTGGCAGAGGAAGATGCATTTCTTGTTTACAACATTGAAGGTGGTATACGTCCTGTCTACACCGATTCCTGAACTTCTGGAGGAAGAAACTGTTGAAAATATAAGAAGCAGATCAAAGTGGGAGAATGACGACTACATATGCAGATGACACATTCTTAACGGTATGTCTGATCCTTTGTTCGATATTTATCAAAATGTGGAATCTGCAAAGGAATTGTGGGATTGTCTTGAAGCCAAGTACATGGCAGAGGACTCATCCAGTAAGAAGTTCTTGGTGACTGATTTCAACAATTACAAAATGGTTGAATCAAGGTCTGTCATGGAACAATATAATGAACTTCTACAAATTCTTGGACAATTCACACTGCACGGATTGAAGATGGATGAAACAATATCTGTCTCAAGTATCATAGACAAGTTGCCCCCTTCATGGAAGGATTTCAAACACAATTTGAAGCATGGAAAAGACGACCTGTCTTTGGTCCAACTTGGAAGTCACTTGCGCATAGAAGAATCTCTAAGAGCGCAGGAGAGTGACAAGGGAAAAGGAAAAGAAGTTGCTGGTCCCTCGGTTAATATGATCGAGGAGGGTAGTAAGAACAATAACAACAAAAACAAAGGAAAGAAGCGTGCTTTCAAGAACAACAAATGAAGTTTCGGTTCTAACAAGAAACCGAAACTAGAATGCTGGAAGTGTGGTAAGACAGGCCACTTCAAGAGGGATTGTCGTTCTTGAAAGAAGCATGATAACGCGAATGCAAGTGGTTCGGGAAAGGGGTCTAAGGACCAATCCCAAGAACAAGGTCAGAAATCAATTCATAACTTGAATATTTTGATTAAACATTCAGTTTCATTAATTTCTGAAGCATTTTATGTGCAAGATGATGCTATTTCGTGGTGGATTGATTCTGGCGCCACAACACATGTTTGCAAGGATCGTTTCTGGTTCAAGACTTTTGTTCCAGTGGAAGATGGATCTGTCCTCTACATGGGAGATCATCACTTTAATCCTATTGAAGACAAAGGAAGCGTGGTGTTAGAATTCAGTTCTGGAAAAATTATTACTTTGTTTAATGTTTTATATGTTCCTAAACTACGTAAGAACTTAGTTTCTGGTCCTGTATTGAATAAGCTTGGATACAAGCAAGTGTATGAATCCGATAAATATGTTTTATCGAAGTCTGGTGTGTTTGTAGGATTTGGATATTATAATAATGGAATGTTTATGATGAATTTGAACGGTGTTCCTAAAGATTCTGGTTCTATATTTATGTCTTCTTTGAATGTTACCAATTCATCTTTATGGCATGCTCGTCTAGGACATGTACACTATAAGAGAATGCATGAAATGTCTAAAGATGATTTAATTCCTGTGTTTGATAAAAATATAGAAAAGTGTAAAACTTGCATGTTAACAAAGATTACTAGGCAACCTTTTAAAAGCATAACAAGGAAATCTGTCATACTTGAATTGATACATAGTGATTTATGTGATTTGCATGCTACTCCATCATTAGGACATAAAAAGTATCTTGTCACTTTCATAGATGATGCATCTAGATTCTGTTATGTTTATTTGTTGCATTCTAAAGATGAAGCCTTAGATAAATTTAGAGTTTATAAAACTGAAGTTGAATTACAACAGAATGTGATGATTAAAACATTACGTACGGATAGAGGTGGTGAATATTATGATCCTGAATTCTTCCAATCCGTAGGAATCATTCATGAGACTACGACACCTTATACACCTCAACAAAATGGTGTGGCTGAAAGGAAGAATAGAGTTCTTAAAGAAATGGTGAACGCCATGTTATCCTATTCTGGTTTGAGTGAAGGGTTTTGGGGAGAAGTCATGTTAACGGCTTGCTATTTGTTAAATAGGGTTCCTAATAAAAGGAACAAGATTACCCAATATGAACTTTGGTATAAGAAACGACCCACTTAACATTTCTACGTGTTTGGGGTTGTAGGGCCGTGGTTAGACTCCCGGATCCTAAAAGGAAAACTTTGGGTGAAAAGGGTGTAGCTTGCATCTTCGTTGGATATGCTGAACATTCCAAAGCCTATAGGTCCTATGTTATAGAACCTAATGACTCGGTTTCTATTAACACAATTATAGAATCAAGAGATGCCATATTTGATGAGAATTGTTTCTCTTCTATACCTAGATCAAAGGACCTTATATCTAAGTCGGATGAACCTATAAAGGATGATCATTCAACTGATGTACCAAGTAAGACACTCGAACCTCGGAAAAGCAAAAAAGCTAGAAAACCTAAATCTTATGGTTCTGATTTTCAATTATATTTAGTTGAGGGATCAAAGGATCAGATTGATAATCAATACTATTATTGCTATAGTATAGAGGAGGATCCAAGAACGTATGATGAAGCTGTGAAATCTCGAGATTCTGCTTTTTGGAAAGAAGCAATTGATGAAGAGATGAGTTCTATCATGGAAAATAATACTTGGGTATTATCTGATTTACCACCAGGTTGTAAACCATTGGGTTGCAAATGGATCTTCAAAAAGAAGATGAAAGTCGATGGTACAATTGACAAGTTTAAAGCTAGATTGGTAATCCAAGGCTTTAGACAGAAGGAAGGGATTGATTACTTCGATACCTATGCTCCAGTTGCTCGTATCACTACTATTAGATTGTTGATTGCTTTAGCGGCTATTCACAATCTAGTGATCCATCAAATGGATGTCAAAACAGCATTCCTGAATGGTGATTTGGAAGAAGAAGTGTATATGAAGCAACCTGAAGGATTTGTAATGCTTGGTAATGAGGATAAGGTGTGTAAGCTAGTTAAGTAGTTGTATGGGCTGAAACAAGCTCCGAAGCAATGACATCAAAAATTTGATGAGGTTGTTTTGTCTAGTGGTTTTATTCTAAACCAAGCTGACAAATGTGTATATAGCAAATTTGATACATCCGGTAAAGGAGTTATTATTTGTCTATATGTGGATGACATGTTGATCTTTGGCACGGACCAAAATCAAGTTGATAAAACAAAGAATTTCTTGTCATCAAAGTTCTCCATGAAGGATATGGGAGAAGCGGACGTTATTCTTGGTATTAAGATTAAACGGGAGAATAAGGGGATTGTAATTACGCAATCTCATTACATTGAGAAAATACTCAAGAAATTTAATCATGAAAGTTGTTCTCCGGTTAGTACTCCCATGGATCCGAGTGAGAAGCTTATGCCAAATACAGGTAAATCTGTAGATCAGCTCGAATATTCAAAAGTTATAGGCTCTTTGATGTATGCTATGATTAGTAATAGACCTGATATTGCATTTGCGGTTGGAAAGTTGAGCAGATTTACTAGTAATCCTAGTAGACATCATTGGCATGCGATAACTCGGATATTCAAGTACTTGAAGGGTACTATGAATTATGGATTGTCATATGTGGGATTTCCTTCGGTATTAGAGGGTTATTCGGATGCTAGTTGGATAAATAATGTTGAAGACTCATCCTCTACAAGTGGTTGGGTGTTCTTGCTTGGGAGAGGTGCCATCTCGTGGGCTTCCAAGAAGCAAACATGTATAACTAGTTCTACAATCGAATCTGAGTTTGTAGCATTAGCTGCTGCTGGTAAAGAAGCGGAATGGCTAAGAAACTTGGTATATGAGATTCCATTATGGCCTAAACCGATATCACCAATTTCTATCTGTTGTGATAGTGCTGCCACATTGGCCAAGGCTTATAGTCAAATGTACAATGGAAAGTCTAGACACTTGGGTGTTAGACATAGTATGATTAGGGAATTAATCTTGAATGGGGTGATATCCATTGAGTTTGTTCGGTCGCAACAAAACTTAGCTGACCACTTGACGAAGGGGTTAGCTAGAGACTTAGTGAAGAAGTCGGTAATTGGAATGGGATTAAAGTCCATTTAAATCTACTAGCTATGTTATACCCAATTCCCTTCTAATACAACGTTAGAAGCTGAATTCAATGTGGAGAGATCATAGTTAGAGATTGGAGCACTTGTGTTTATCTTCCCTAGGTATGTGCTCAGACCTGCAAGTGATGGCTAGGTTGAACCGTTGAAGTATATCTTCTTAATGGTTCTTTTGGAAAATTGTAAATGCAGGTGCAAGATTAAAAGGATCACCTATGTAAGCATGAAGTTTTGCCGCTTCAAGAAGCTTGGACTTGGCTTCCTATATGCTTATTAATGGATAAGGACACATGGCTTGTAAAGTGTCAAGTATGAATAGTTGAGTGTTGTAGAAACATATGTGTACAATATCTTTAGATATTCAAATGAGTTGACGGGTTCAATCTTTAAAGACACCTCGATTCTCGAGTATTTGGAATGTGTATTTGTACTAAAGTGGAAATTCAATCGCAAGATATTTTCATTTATGCATTTGTTTGATCGTTATATCTGTGTGTTATAAATTTGTATATATTTTCTTATACAAATTGAGTAGATCAAGGATTACACTAAAATGGGGGGGATTTGTTGGTGATTTTAGAATCATCAATGTATTTTAGTAGTAATGTGATCTACTATAGGCTGATGCAATTACGCGTTAGGCTCAGAATCGAGTCAGGTTAGTGCGGAGTGCACGCTCGGTGAGCCAACGCATAATTGACCGCGAATACGAACCGGGGTCCAAAGGCGGAGCCCCTGGCTGGGCGGGCGGGGTGCGGGGCAGCGCCCCGTTCAAAATTTTTTCTGAACGTTTGTGACCCTAGGTTGAAATTGTTTGAAAAATCGTGACTTATTGGCGAACAGTTGTGATCATTCGTGCAGCCTCTTATATAAGGTTACTTGCAGCCTAAGGAATGGATACAGAAAAACAGAAACAGAATACAGACACAGAAATTCGAAATACATAACATCTCTACTTCCTTTATCTGTTCTCTTGTGCCAAGAAACAGATTGATTGTCAAGTATTATTCCAACAAAGATTTCGTGAACTCAGGGATTTATAAAGTCGAAATAATTTGTTCGGAAAGTGGACGCTCACGATTATTGACTTTATCCAGGATTATCACAACCAGTTTTCTAACAAGTACTTGAGTGGAATGTTCTAAACATGATTAATGTGAATGAAATGAATTCTGCTGTTTAAAAAAAGTTGAACGTTAACATTTATTTTACGGGTAAAAAGGGAATGAAACTCATTTTATATATAAGGTTAAAGCCCATTTATGTTACTCTGGAGTCTTGATTAATATGCAAACAAATACTTAGTCATTTAAGACAACATACAAAATTTTGAAAAATGGAACAAAGAAAACAAACAAAATAAAGCCTGTAATCTGGCATTTGGTTTGCTTCTCGTTGACTTTGCTTTCTTGGATACCGGCCCTACCACTTAGTAGTCAAACTTCAGAGTATGAGTCATGGAAAAATTGTGATCAGAAATTAAATCTCTAGCAATTTGGATTATTTTATATCTCATAATTAGAAAAGTATTTTTCTCTTAGTTTCTATTGAGATGGAACGCAATTTCACATTCTTAGCTTGCACTTATTGGAAAAGAATAATTGTATTGCTAGCTTCAGATCTCACCATATCCACACATGATATATAATTTCATAAGAAAACTTATTTTGTGGGAGATAGCAGGAACTAGTTTTTCCATGTAGAGAGAGTAACAATAAAAAATGAGTGATTATAACTAATAAGTAAACATTTAATTGACATACAATTAACATACACTTGCATAATATTGGAGTTTTTTAACTACTGTGGCACTTAGTGCCGGTTAAAAACCACTCCTATTGTGTAAATATAGATGTTTAATTAGCTAAAATTTTCGATAAAAATTTGCTGAGGTCTGATACTTGGAATGGCACACCAACTTGAAGCTCAGTTTTTGTTTCTGAAAACCATATAGTCTGAGCAGTCTCAGAAGATCTCTGCCATTCAGTCAATGATCTGCATACCTCACGATTCCAATATCTCTGACTTTCCCTCACATTCTCCTATTCACAAACACCCCAAGACCATGACCCATTAGGATTGGCCTAAACTCTAATCACATTTCACAAGTACTAATGAAGTCACATGAATTTTATATATAAACTCGAAACACTAATTAGAAATTCTGAACATTTTTAACCCATATATAACTTTTCACCATGATGCTGTAAAAATGTTCAGAAAGGTTATCTTTGCAATTTGAAGCACCTATATAAGACAACTAGATCTGGCTGCTGTTAGTAGTGGTACTACTGTATACCTGAATTTCCAATTTTACGTGACAGTCTTAGCTTTGGAACTTAATGAGATTTTGGTAGCTCTGTTCAGACACATCAAGAAGACTAGTGCAGGTGTCTTCATGTATATATCCTACCTTCCAAGATAAGGGCACGCACAACCATGCCCACTAAATACATTTAATCGGTCAAATCTTTGCAGACAAGTTAAGGACAAAAACTGGAATGCTACCCCAGACTAATAATTTTTCTTTTATGCTATGTTTGGTTGGAGGGAGAGGAAAGGAAAGGGAAGGAAAACACGGAAATCGAGGAGTGAACTTGGACTAAGGTAGTCCAAGTTCACTCCTCGATTTCCGTGTTTTCCTTCCCTTTCCTTTCCTCTCCCTCCAACCAAACATAGCATATGGTTTTTTGCATATGGCAGAGTCATCATCGAGATTGAGTTATAATTTCTTCAATTAATTACATGCTTTGCTTGTCATCAGTCATCACTATGATAAACTAAGAAGAAAAAGCATAAAAGATAACTAAATTGTACTGCAATAATTAGGAAAATCTTAAATTCACAAAGTTAAACAATATAAGTTCTTCGATCGAATGACTCAAATTTTAAATTTATCAGTGTTGTTCGATCTTGATGAAACACATAAATCCTCTAATCTTGATTGGATCATTTTTGACTTTATAACTGTAAATTTTAGGATTAACTCATTTCACTATAAATATAAGATTGTCCGTCCCCGAAAAAAATATAAATATGTTGCCCTATAATTTGTAAATATTGCATTGCATAACTTGTATTTAATTGAAATTTGAAAGATGTCAACTCAAATGTACATAAAAGTTGGTGTTGTGCATTTACATAATGACTCAACACTTTATCTTTAAAAAAGTGGTCGGAGATTCGACTCTCAATTTTTTCGAATAAAAAAAATTCACCGGTCAATTTCAACCGCTTAATGTGGTGATTGTTTGGTGATATATTGGTTAAGAAAAACAAATGTTGGTGTAGTGCATACATGTTCTTTTGAAAAGTTTTACCTTTATAAATGATGCGGGAAAAATCATCAACATGTCCTCATTTTACAGAAAAATGGAAGTGGAGATTTTATGCTTTTACGTTCTTGATGCACTGTCCCATCCCCATCATCTATGAGGGACGTATTCTTATACATACATGCATTATGTATAGTCACGTTAACCCATCGACGAGGCAAGCAACAAATTAAGCACAATAATTCTGGCGTTGGGGGTATGCCAATAATGTTCAATTTCTGGTTCTGATAAAATGGAGCTAGTGCGGTCCCCCAAGGAAACAACAAATTGCTTGATCTGAATTCTGATTCTGGTCCAAACTATTGGCAAATACATATAGGAGGATGTTGGCTTTATCATAGGTGAACCGAGGCTACAATAATGAGCTAGAGCAATGTTATGCAAGCCATATAATAAGTAAAATCGATGTTATATATCAAGAAACTCAGTCTCTCAAGTTAGAACGGAAGAGGAAGAAAATGAGGATGATGGAATGTGGAGGAATAATGATTTGTTGACACCTCTAAAATGAGGTGGAATGAGGTGGAGGAAGAGAGAGATAGGAAGAAATTAAAAAAGTAAGAGAGAGAAAGTAAAATATGTGATAAGTGATAAGAGGAGAGAGATAAAGATAAAAATAAGTGAAAATGAAGTGTATAAAAAATTAGGTGTGTATATATCATTGTTGGATAGAGTATGTACTTTCAATTATGTGAGATTTGTCTTCTACAGGGTTTGGATTAGAGGGTACCTAGATTCAAGGCCTCATGATGGGTACTAGGTATAGCTAATAAGGGGAGCCGTTAGATCTTCTGGCACGCCACTTAATCAAACGGGTGGGAGTACGTTCACGTACTATAGTGAGGGCTTTGAGCGCCACTCTTGCTCCTTGATCAACAGGTTGCTGACTTTGGATGGGGACCTTGATCAAGGCAGATGGTTATGAGAATGCAGTCAGTTTGTAGTGAGCATATCTGATTTATGAAGCGTGTGATCGGTTTATTAGTACAAGAAAAGCACCAATTACCGAAGACCGACTTTTGGTCGTTGTTAATTTAAAAAGTCGTCAATAATGATTAATTACAAAAGGACAACCGACGACCAAAAAACATTGTGTATTGGCCTCGTGATTTTTTCCGACGGCTATAAAAAATCGTTGGTGATACCCACGATCTAGGTCGTCAGCAACTTACCCACGATATTTTCCTTCAATGACTTGCCCACAACTATTTTTCTCGGTAATTACTAATGACCTAGGTCGTTGTTGATTTGGTCTGCACAAAAAAGAAAAACTTCTTTTGCAAATAATTATGTCCTATGAGGAATAAGTTCCGGCTTTGGTGAGACTCTAACGAAATGAACTAATGTGATACTCTTAGAAAAATAATTTTGAAATATGTGATTGAAATGTTAAAGTATGAAAATGCCCTCATAACTTATTTTTCGCTCCTACTGTGTACATCTTCATTCTCATTGTCATCATCTCATAGGCTCCACCATTTTCGTCATCAATCCCACTACCACTTATACCTCATGTTCTCAATGATTGATGATTGAAGAAGTCTTCTCTACCCTCGGTGATGCTTGGGGTCACTGTTACCTCGAGCTCAACCACTTAAACCCTTAATAGAGGGACTCACATGACATCGTTGACGTCGTCAACCTTCATGACTGCACCAAGAAGGCCTATCACATTAACCTTTAGAACAAGAACCACATTGATACTCGTTGTTGTAGCTCTCCCATTGTTGCCGCATTTGAAGAACCCTTATTTATCTCTTGATCAGGGTGTCAGCGATGTTCGCGATGTTGCCTGAGAGGAGGAGGAGGATTGTTATTGGCTTTGGAGTTGTTTGTTTCCAAGCAAATGGAAGATGGATGAGTTGCGAGAGAAAGAGCTAAAAAAAAAGATGTAATACCATTTTTGTATTATTAATTAAAATAAATATTTTTTTCTCTCAATTAAGATGAACATAAATAAATCTCTTCTTACAAACGCATCAAATCACCCTTTGAAAAAAGCTATTTATAATATATTAACTTTAATTTATTCACCTCTTTTTTTTTATCTCTTTCATTTCATTTTCATATTTTTTTTCCTTTTCTTATAATATTATTACATATCATGATATCATATCTCAATTATATTTTCTTTTCTCCTTTTAATGGAATGATTGTGAAAATATATCTTTAGATATTATATTGGTCCATCCCAAATCCTGAAAGATAAACTTGGAATATAACATATTGGTCTATCCCACAGCCTGAGAGATAAAATTAGAGAACATATTTGTCTCTCTCACAAATTGAGAAAGAGAAATATAGAGGGCAACAAAAGTAGCAGCTATCCCCATGTGCAAATGTGTCAGAAGGACAAAACCACCCTCTCCTTTTCAGGCCCAACGCCAGCCTTAGTCCTACTCATTTTTGGTCCTCGAGTTGCTAGTGCCTAGTGTGATGTACCTCTTTCCCATTGTTGATGCTTGCTGCTTAGCTTTTTCCTTCCATCTTCCCCTTTTCTCCTTTGTGTCCAAGGGCTAGAAGCTCTCCCAATTACTAGTTTAGAATTCATCATGCACTGTAGGGCCACCAGCTTCACCACTCTTTTGGTTACTCTATCGACGCATGAGTCATAATTACCACCTTTGCTCCTATTTTTCATAATCCAGTACTGTCCACAAAATCATGCCCCCAGCTTCAAGCCTTCAAGCATAAAATTCTTAGCCCCAATTATCTTCCCAACTCACTTTGCAATAGTAATGAGGTACTTAAGAAAAATTGCATGTGTTTCGGGGGTTGAAACGGTCATCTGATCATCCATCATATTTTATACCTCGCGGCATCTATAACTGAATCATAGAATTAGGGAACTGTTGTTCCTAGGGTCAAATCGTTGACTACATTTTGCACCTCTCTGCATCCATTATTAAATGGTAGAACTATGAGACCACTTTTTCAATTATAAAATATACGGAGTCAAACATGATTATTCAACATTTTTTAAACCACATATATCTAATCATGTTTGAGTTGAGTAATATTTCATAATTGAAAAAGTTCACACTAAAGTATAAAATGCATGTTGAAACTTAAGATATAAGCTTAAGCTTGAATAACTCTACACCTACACGTTTAATGATATTTGTTATATTAAAATTTTTTTGTTAATCAGAATTATGAAATGGGGAAGCTCTTGGGGCTTGGAATTTTTTTCATATTATATAGTATAATATTAATATTTTACCTCTCTCTTTTCATGGGGTGTGGTGGTGGTGGGGCTGTGGAATTGCGATTGCTCCTCATCATTATTTTGACTTTCCCCTCTACCTTTATAGAGCTTATCGTCAAACACCTTTCATTGTAAGGAATTTTCCACCAGGTCACTCCCTTATTTTGCTTATTGTTCGAATGATGCCAAAGAGAAAACAATGCACGAACAGTCCTGCAAGCCAAAATCCATCTTCAAAACTGGCACTTGTATTCCGTTCTGTGTCTCGCCTTATTTAGCTTTCTGCTCTTTACTTCAATCTCAACTTAACTAAAATGAATGCCAAGAAACAAAAGTAATGATATTGTTGTGTAGTGCTCAATTTCTAAGAATCCATTTTACCTGTTTCACTAGAAGATATGCATGTACTAGTGTGTGTTAATTTTACAAACTAAGATGCACTGTGATTCTGTGAAGTAACATAATGGATTTTGGTCCAAGAATATTATGCTAAATTGCCAACTGGCTCCAATTTGGACTAGGGTTTATGAGAGTAACTTGGGTTTTGGTTAATAACAAAGAGAACAAAATTTGAATTGGAGAAGCTTTTATATTTTTTTCAAGAATTGGAGAAAGCTTGATTGCTCAAATTGAGCTCTCCTCTTATGAGTTGAGTTCAATTTTTTCTTACGTCATTGAATACAAAATCAAGGATTCAGAGCACTAACTTCAAAGAAAAATGAATGAAATAATGAAATTTTTCTGCAATAAAATGCTTTCACATTTACTCAACCAGTATCAAAACGCATATTTTATTGCCATTTGATTATTTGATTGGGGTACTTTTTCAATGCTATGTCCATTGATTCTGTTCAGATCTCATAAGCATTTTACATATAATCATGAAACATCTTTTCATAGTATAGGCCATTGTGCAAAGTCAATATAAAAAGAGAAGCATCATTCCCCTCATAAGTCCTTGTAAATTGTAATGATGAGAACCCTAAAATTTTCAAAGTGGGTCCTCCTTCTCATGGAGACAGACATCTTCGGACCTAGAACTACCCTATATCATGCCTTTATCCATCCATCAACCCAAATTCTCAATTCATCAAAAGCAACAAAACAATAACCAACACATTTTACAATATTAGCCTTCTAAATTCTAATTAGATTAACATTAGAAAATATTTGAACAGCAAATGTCTTATCTTATGCCCTCTATACTCCTGAGCTACCTAACATGATGCATCCACCATCTTCTGCTATTCCCTGTTTCCCCAGCAACTCCTCCATCTTCCTTGCAATGTTTCATCCTTTATTCCTCTGCTACCAAGTCCCTAAGGTTAAAGCTATTAGGTTTTAGCCTTTAGCTACCATTAATAATGCTTAATATATGATGAACTGCTTCTGCAATGTCATTTGCTGAACCTAGCATACAGTCTTCTTCAATCTGCAAAACCCCACCACACAGTCCATTATTATATTTACCACAAAAATGGAAAAGTGTGTGTAATATCATAACTAGCATTAGCACAAGCACAGCACAGAGAATATAATAATGTCAAATGTTAATTTGTAGCTTTTTTTTTATAATGAAAGACAGTGTTGGAAATAGGAAGAGGTTGAATAGTACACTGACTTGATTCCACTTTCATGTGGTGTGAGTTGACTACAGTACATAAAAAATTGAAGTAAAAACCAAAAAGACAGAGTAATACCTTGAGATTGAGGGAGTAGATGACAGAAGCTTCAGAAGATGTGATGTTGAGATGCAGAATGGTTAGCCTAAGATCCTCCAAAGCAACAATCACCTTTATCAATTGCCCAGGCTTCCTTTCACACTCAATTTTCAAGTTCACATGGGATTGAATCAAGGTCACTTTTATGTCTGCAGATTCTGACTTATTCTCTGCTTTCACCTCATCTCCTTCTGTGGATGATGATGACCTCATTCCAAAACCATGTGATGGAGATGAATCTGATGGTGGCTTAGAAAACACAGATGAAGAAGAACAAGCCTCTTCATTTTTTCTCATCCTTTTCTGTGATTCAAGAGATTGAACCAACTGCTCCAACTCCTTCACAAAATCTATTGCACCTCCAATAATTGAAGCTTGGTCACCCTGTTTCATGAGAAAAAAAGAACACTTTTTTAGTATCCAACATAAAAAAGCTTGGATTTTTAACATGAATAAAGCAAAAGAAGTGGATTTGAAAAAAAGGGTATGTCAATTTAACTCCATATTTCAAGAAAAGATGAGAAAAAAGTTGCATACCCTTTGAATATATGAAGGGGGCATGAGGGACCTTAGAACACTGAGATGGTCATTCATCTGGCGTCTCCGGTTGCGTTCAACAGCAATGTGGGTCATGCGTTGATTCTCCACATCTTCCTTGTTCTTAGTTAACCTTGTTCTCTTCCTCTTTCTCCTTTCCCTTGTTGCATGCTGAGATTTGAGGCATGACTGTTCTGTTTTGAGTGGTTCTTCCTGGTTACACTCATAGCTGAGTTTTTCAACACATGAAGCTGAATGTGTGTGTTGTTGTTGTTGAAGCTCGTAGTTGCTTTCTGATTTCACAGGTGACTGCATCTCTAACATGTCATGTGTCACACAGCTCTCAAGTTGTTCAAATGCTGCTTGAGCTTGAGTTTGATTCTCAAGTTCCCATGGTTTCTTCAGGTGTTGCAGCCTCAGAAGTGTTTGGAAGCTTGGTTCTTTCAGAGGGAAAAACTGTTGTGGATGATACTCTACACTCTGAAGCATCTGCAGAAATGGCATGTTATCCTCTAAAGTTGAAATGAGAAGATGTTGTTCCTCTTCAAGTCTCAAGCTTTCTGCTTCAACCAAAGCCTGCTCTAAACAATTCACTTCCAAATGTTCACCAAAAAACTGCAAGAGAAACAAAAGAGTAAAAAAAGTGAAGTGTTTGGTTGGATTTCACTATCACAAGTCACAGCCAAATTCATAAATTAGTAAGGAATATATGGTTCCATTAATGGGACTGGGGTTGGGGTTGGGGTTGGGCCAGAATAGAGAAATGGGTTAGTATATGCAAAAAGTGTGCAATAAAGGGAAACCAAAGTAGAATGTCAACACAATGCATTTAATGCAAGAGTTTTGAGGAGTAAATGCAGTACCTATTTTCTGTTAGAAGAAAAGGAAAATGAAGAAGAAAGTGAAACTAGGAAAATTAATAACATACACAAGAATTGATGGGTCCTTGAAGCCTCTCCATCATCAAAGCTGAGCAATAATCCAGAATATTGGTGATTCTTTTTCCTTCTTACATTAGGCCTCAATGAGAGTGACCAACATTCCCTAAGGTAATTGATAGTAACGAGAGAATAGCAATAAATGTAATGCCCCAAGAAGATGCAGAACAAGACCCCGGAATAGTATCACCCCAGAAATATATTCCTTTGTTTTCTGATGCCTGTGATACTCTCTTATATAGAATAATAGAATAATGTAATAAATGCCGTGCTTGCTTGGAGTAACAATGAAGTAGATTGAGAGAGAGAAAGAGAAAAAGAGAGAGAGAATGTGTTAGAAGTAGAAAACTGAGAAAGTTCAAAAAACAGTGCTAATCACAAGGCAAACAAAAAGAGTGGAGGGATGTGGTAAGAAATGAAAGGTGGAAACTTATCAACTGGGCTTAGAAGAGATATGCAAGCAGATGCATTTGTAACTGTGAGAGTTGGTGTGTGTGAGAGAGAACCAAGTGGGTCAGGGCGAGCGATAGCACACTTTAGCACTTCGTTCCTTAATCAAATTGTTAGAGTTCAATTTCAAATTTTATAAATGTAAAATACTTATTAATCAGTCTCATATTGTTTATTGCGCTTACGGTGGATAAACGATTAGTCTCACGACTTACGATTAATTGTTAGGATAACTCATTTAATAAAACAAAGGGTTGTCTGGTTTGTTTGCAAGGTCCCAAGCATTATTGGCGGTGGCAGTATGCGGGGACAGAGAGTTGTGGGACTCTCTCCCATCTCTCTGTGTTTCTATCTCTTCTCATAAGAGAGACTATGCAAAGTCCAACAAAAAAAGAAAGAAAAAAAGGTAGAAAGCATTGGAAAGGCCTTGTATGGATTGTGTGGTCTGATGATGATGATGATGGATCATTTCCAATTTTCTATAAAGACTTTGTTTTAGTTACACATAAAACAAATTATATGACCTGCAAAATATAATCGGTGTCATTGTTGTTTTCTACAAAATTAAGTAAAACAATATCTAACCATTTTCATTCCAAAAAGGCATCAGCCTGCCAAAGCTCAGAGCTTAACTTTATCTTGAAGCTGTCACTTATTTACCCTCCAGTTCTGTTAGTCAATTTATAGTGCACATGGAGGGCGCCGTGCAAGTGAAGAGGTAAAACCTCTTGTACTTACTATGAACACGGTGATGTAAGACAAATTCAACACGTTTAGAGTTCAATAATATTAGTTAATAATAGCTTAGATAAAGAAAATATAAGAGAAGAAGGCTCATGTAACCAATATCTTATACTGTTAATTTGGATTGACACAATTGACCATAGTTTTAGGTTTAATTTTTAACTCCTGAAAAGTTGAGTGTTTGTTTAGTAAAATTTCAGTTGGTGGATAATTCTCTTTGAAGAGATCCTTTAACGCTTTTATATAGGAGTGAGTCCCTCTACTGATCACCACAACATGCCACCAACGCCTTATTTGATAGTTTGAACGTGCTTTCTCTCTACCGTTTTTTATAGCGAGTGTTAGCCTAAAAATTCACAAAGTCAATGTATTTGTTGCAACTTGCAAAGACTTAAAGTCTTCAGCAAGCCTTCAATTGGAAGTAATTTGGTCGAAGTTTATATGATCAGGTAGAGAAGTTGAGCTTCAAAACTCCATAGTTTGAAGCATATTAAAACCAACAGTTCTGTTGTTTTCTCTTCTACCTTGGGAAAATTCCAACAATTCAGTTGGAATAGACAGATGCAAAAGAATTTTTCCTACAGATTGTTCAAGAGCTTCAATTGTCGAACAGAATTTTCAAATTCAATGTAACAAGTGGGATGCCATTCTTGCATAATGTCTTTGCCCTGAATCAGTTCTTACCAGTTTCCAGCTGCATTCTGTTCTTACCAGTTTCCAGCTGCATTCTGCTACAATTTTGCACAGAGCATGCAATTATACATGACAAAAGTTTTAAAGAGCTGTCTAATCCAGCGTTGACCTTTCAGAAATATGTCTACCAGTTTGTGCTTGTCTCATATACAATTATACATGTCAGGCTAATGCTGCTATATATTGATTTTGGATTAATGATTAAATTTTGGACTGGGGCCTTATGCCAGCAGCTAGGCTTTCAGTTTAATTAATTGTGTGTGGACGCAAGCTTTAATTTGTTTTGATGGAATCCCACTGTGGCAAGAGTATTAGCCAGTTTAGACACATTCACAATTCATTTTTTGGATATAATTAATTAAGTTTATGTTACTGAATATACTTTTCTTTAACTAGTCACTACTCACTAATGATGTCAATTGACTGTGTGTATTTGTTGTTTTTGATATATAGAAAAGTAGCAGAAGAGAAAATTGAACGGTATAAAACTTCTGATATGAGGCAGCAAAAGCATAATACTTTATTGAATCACAAACTTGAATTTAAATACATCTTGAAAATAACTGATAAGAGATAACCTCTTTAATTCTAGCTAAATTCTAGGGACGGTTACTTATAATTAAAAACAAAACAGAAATCGATCTCTCCACTAACAGCTAGTAGAAGATATTTTATTTGACTCATTCAAACTGAAATAAACTATCTAAGCAGCAGCCAAGGCACGTGTTTAATTTCTCAACACTCCTCCTTGCCTTGGAGGTTGCAGATGCCCAAACTGAATTTCAAAGCTTCAAATCTAGCCTTCGGAAGGGCCTTTGTCAAGATAACAGCATTTTGATTTTCAGTCTTGCAATACAACAACTTGATTTCTCCTTCTCTTTGCATCTCCCTTAAGAAGAAGAACTTGATCTTGAAATGCTTAGTCTTCCCATGGAAAACAAGATTGTTTGAAATTGATATTGCAGCTTGATTGTCAATAAAAATTTATGTTGGCTCACTTTGCTCCATGTGTAAATCAGAAAATATTTTTCTTAGCCAAACGGCTTGATTCACAGTAGCTGTAGCTGCTACATATTCCGCCTCAGCTGTACTTTGAGCCACTACATCTTGCTTTCTTGAACATCATGAAAACACACCTGAGCCAAGACTGAAACAGTACCCTGTTGTACTTTTCAAGTCATCAACTGAACCACCCCAATCATTGTCAGAAAATCCATGAAATAGAAAACTCTGAAAGTGAGTGTACTTAATGCCATAGTCTGCAGTCCCCTTAACATATCTTAGAATTCGTTTGGCAGCTTGGAGATGTAATTCACTAGCACAATGCATAAATCTTGACAACACACTCACTGAAAACATGATGTCGAGTCTAGTTGCAGTCAGATACATCAGACAACCAATTAGGCTTCTGAATTTATGCTCATCTACCTTATCAGCTTCATCATCTTTGCTGAATTTTTCCTTTTGATTCATTGGAGTGGTAGTGCTACTCCAATTCTCCATGCAAAACTTTTTGAGTATTTCTCTAGCATATTTTTTTTTGGCATATGAAAACAGCATCTTGATCTTGCTTTACCTCCAGACCCAAAAAGAAAGACATCAAACCAAGGTCTGTCATTTCAAATACTTGGAGCATTTCAGCTTTAAACTCCAAGATTAACTTCTCTTCATTCCCTGTTACAAGCAGATTATCAACATAGACAGAAACTATGATTACATTAGCATCCATCAGTTTCACATACAAAGTGGCTTCACTAGGACTTTTGACAAATCCGAGTTTTTTAAGATAATCATCGATTCTGCTATACCAAGCCCTTGGGGCTTGTTTAAGACCATACAAGGCCTTTTTTAGTTTGTAGACCTTCTCCTCATGTCCCTTGACATGAAATCCTTCTGGCTGCTCCACAAATATCTCCTCCTGCAAATAACCATTTAAGAAAGCAGATTTCACATCTAAATGGTAAACTTTCCAACCTTTCTGTGCAGCCAAAGCTAGGAGCATTCTAATTGTATCGAGGCGAGCAACCGGAGCAAACGTTTCTGAAAAATCCACTCCGAACACTTGAGCATAACCCTTCACAACCAATCTTGCCTTGTATTTATTTATAGAACCATCTGCATTTAGCTTAGTTCTATAAACCCATTTGACTCCTATAGGTTGCTTGTGTTGAGGTCTGTCCACTAGCACCCAAGTGTCATTTTTTTCAATCATATTTAGCTCCTCCTTCATTGCATCTATCCATTTTTTGTTCTTCTCAGCTTCAATGAATTCTGCAGGTTCCAAGACAGCTACATTACTCCTTTCATAAATTTCATGTAAAGGTCTTGTACCTCTGACAGGAAAGTCATCTATATCATCATTAATGATCTGTGGAATTTCTGGAATTTGCTTCTCCATTGACTCCTCCCAGCTCCATTGTTTGTTCTCCATGAATTTGACATCTCGGCTTACAAGAATTTTCCCATTTTGAGGTTGAAAAATTCTGTACGCTTTTGATGTGCTACTATATCCAATGAAAACTCAAGGATCTGCCTTCTTATCGAGCTTGTCTCTTTTAACCTGTGGCACGAAAGAGAAACAAAGACAACCGAAAACTTTAAAGTTATGGAAATCTGGTTTGTAACCAAACCAAGCTTCAAATGTAGTTTTCCTCTGAAGAACTCTTGTAGGCAGCCTATTCAGCAAGAAGACAGCAGTATTTGCAGCCTTTGCCCATAATTTCTTTGGCAGCTCTTTTTCATGTAGAAGACACATTGTCATTTCCATAATGCTTCTATTCTTTCTTTCACTAACTCCATTTTGTTGCGGAGTATAAGGTGTTGTAAGTTGGTGCACAATACCAGCTTCTTCACAAAACTTGTCGAAAGTATTATTTTTATATTCTGTCCCATTG
Source organism: Lotus japonicus (assembly GCF_012489685.1). Classification (NCBI taxonomy): domain Eukaryota; kingdom Viridiplantae; phylum Streptophyta; class Magnoliopsida; order Fabales; family Fabaceae; genus Lotus; species Lotus japonicus. Next base: position 80,685,421 of record NC_080043.1, on the reverse strand, counting down.
TCTGACCTTAGTGTCCGCAACCTGCAATTACTTTGATTTTCCACCAGTGCTTTATATTTCCAAAATATATCAGCAACCTCACCCTTGGATTTGAAGAAATAAATCCAACAAAACCTGGTATAATCATCAATAAATGTAATATAATAGATATTACCATTTAAAGATGGTGTTCTCTGAGGTCCTCCAACATCCGTATGCACAAGCTGCAATTTTTGCGTTGCTCTCCATGCTGTTTGCGGAAACGGTGTTCTGACTTGCTTGCCATATTGACAAGCTACACAATCATCAAGTTTGTCTTCAAGTCGTGGTACACCTTTCACCAAAGCATGTTTCTGCATGTATTGAAGTCCAGCAAGATGGAAATGTCTGAGCCTTTTGTGCCATAATTCAATGTTGCTACAGGTGCTTGAAAAAGCTATTTGCTCTTCCTCCATCAGATTTAGAGCATAAGTTCTAGCCTTCATTTTCACTTTAAATAGATCATTGCCTTTGGCATCCTGAATCAGACACCATTTGCCTTCAAATATAACTTTGAAGCCATTGTCAGCCATCTGTGCAACACTAAGTAAATTCTGGTCAATGTTAGGCACATATAAGACATCAGAAATATATTTTAAACCTGCTATGCTTTCAATAGAAACCGTTCCTTTTCCTTTGGCTGGGATAAAAACACCATTTCCAACTTTTACTTTGGAAGTGAAGGTTTTGTCAAGCTCTTTAAAAAGAGTTTCATCAGGAGTCATATGATTTGAGCAGGCACTGTCTATTAACCACAAATCACTAGAACTGTTGCTTGTTGCAAAGCATGTTGCTGCAAAGAGTTGCTCATCTTCTTGTTGCTCCATGGAAACTTTTGCCTCCGTTGAAGACTTACAGATACGCTCTACATGTCCAAGATTGCCACACTTTCTGCACTTGATGTCAGGCCTCCACCAACATCTGCTTGGAGAATGGTTTGTCTTTTTGCAATATGTGCAAGGTGGAAAAGACTCATTCTGTTGTATGTTGGAACTTCCAGGTTTGCTGTACTGTTTCCTTTTGTTATACTTCTCATCCTTTCCTCCTTACGAGTTGTTTGCTAGAAAAGCATCCTCTACTGCCACCTCTTGTCTCATCATTCTTCTTTGTTCTTGTGCTTGTAGGGCATGTAAAACTTCTGCCAAGGTGATCTGTGACAGATCATTTGTGTTCTCCAAAGATGCTATAGAGGCTTCATATTTTTCAGGCATTGTTACAAGAATTTTTTGCACAATTCTTGAATCTGGAAATTCTGTGCCAAGTAATCTTACCTTGTTGACAATGCCAAGCAATTTGTCAGCATATTGTTTGGCTGTCTCAGACTCCTTCAGTCTTTGTAGCTTGAACTCACGTATTAAGTTCAACACTTGCATGCTTCGTATTCGGGCATCTCCTGCATACTCTTCCTTTAGATAATTCCAGATTTCACTTGCTGTTTGGAGGGTCATGATTCTGGTGAAAATCGTTTTTGAGACACCAGCAAACAAGCAAGCCTTTGCCTTCTTGGTTTTTCTTTCCTTGTGATTTTTCACCTGGGCCACGGTGGGATTGTTTGGCAACTGAGCAATTTCATAATCTTCTTCCACGGCTTCCCAGAGGTCTAAAGCCTCCAAGTAGGATTCCATTCTCACAGCCCAAAGGTCATAGTTCTCCCCATCAAAGATAGGAAGAGCTACATGTGAAAAACTTGATTCGACATCCATAGCACAGGTCCCGTAAGAAGTGGCTCTGATACCAATTGTTGTTTTTGATATATAGAAAAGTAGCAGAAGAGAAAATTGAACGGTATAAAACTTCTGATATGAGGCAGCAAAAGCATAATACTTTATTGAATCACAAACTTGAATTTAAATACATCTTGAAAATAACTTATAAGAGATAACCTCCTTAATTCTAGCTAAATTCTAGGGACTGTTACTTATAATTAAAAACAAAACAGAAACTGATCTCTCCACTAACAGCTAGTAGAAGATATTTTATTTGACTCATTCAAACTGAACTAAACTATCTAAGCAGCAGCCAAGGCACGTGTTTAATTTCTCAACAGTATTGAACAACAAGTTGAATACAATGTGAACGAACTTTTATTTAGTTTATAGAGTTTCGTATAATTTTTATTTTGAATTGTGTTAAAACGTTCATTTGCAGTTGCTGAAACAAAACAAGTCTCACATGTAATAGACAAAGGAGATTCATTCGTTTGTCGCATTAGATGTTCTACACAATCCAAAAATAGGGAGCCAAAAAAAAACTATTAAATATCATTAACTATCAACAAATATGATAAGGCAAGAGTCTCCGAGACTCAGGAATAGAGGTTAATGCCCTAATACAAGACAAAGTAAAAAAAAGTCTAACTTGATCGCTTCAATTAGACTTGAGGGGAAGTGTTGAAACAAAACAAGACTCATATGTAATAGGGTAAGGGGACTACATTAATTTATAACATTGAGTATTCTAGGTCCAATTGACTCAAGATTTTTGGACTACACACCACAAATTAGAGGCATATTTTGGGCCTGCACTTCCAAGTCAAACACCACTAGTCACAAGAATTAAGAAAATATTCAAATCGAAAAAGATTGGTAGTCCATTCAAGAGTGGTTATACCACTCCAAATATTCACTCTTATGACGGTTTTTTACTATCATCAAGTGGTTTGCCGCGTTTAAGTAGTCTATTAATCGCGATTATCCAAATGTGTAACCTTACTCTCTAGTGTTATGGACTATTATTCAAGGTTGGAGTTAAAAAGGCTATCCTACAAAGAAGTGTTATAAAGATGAGATATGAAATCATTTCTATGTCTTCATCTTATAACAGAGTTTAAAATTTTGAAATAATTGATTAATAATTATAACTAGCTGGTCCTTCAGAAACAGGGTAGGACTGCCTTATCATCATTGTGTTACAAATGTTGCACCAATGATCACAACTCGATTAAGTTTTATCAAGTTCAACTTGAATAAGATAGAGAAAGTGTGGATGGTAGCTGATTTTGTAAACATGTATCATAGATTTGGATAACCTGGTATTTAACCACCACGCATCTATCTACATGAACTGTTGAAAACGGCACACTAATACCTGGCCAACACACATTGTCCATTAATTCTTCTGATTGTGATCATGGCACGCGCGATCAATCAAGATTTTGCACAAGATTTCCATTTCAATTTTGGTATAAACACAAGAGACAACCATGTGCATAAGACCAATCCAATTCATGTTGTAATGTTTTTTTGTGTGTACGTATTGCTTTCAAGCCATTCACACGCGGTCCACTGTTCTGCAACCATGTATTCTGTCGTATAAGGCGATTTTCAGTGTCTTTTTACATTTCCTTTTCCTTCGGTAATAGTCTCATCTCTGTCATTTCCATACTTACCTCATTCCACTTCTTACCAGTGTCAAAATGTACTTCATCCATTATAAATTTGTGAGGCAATTTATCAGAACATTTCTGTCTCCATTTTCCACAATCAATGGATTAGCTCAAGCAATGGATTGAATTTTCCTGTCACAAAATGTATCCCACCAATAAAATTGTGACATGTAAATAAAAAATCACGTTTAAGTTTATGATAGCCCTCATGTGTTTTTTTAATTTTTTTTTCAACGGATCAAATGCATTAATCAAAAAGAAATATTAGGCTCTGAGACCAGTATATCACGATAATCAAATCAACAAGTCAGGAGGAACCTCCTCCACCTAAGTAGAGTTTGAGGATTGATGAGGCCCCTTAGAACTCACTGAGAAATCAGGTCTCCAAAAACCTCTAACAATGGAGCTAAAGTGAGAAGAGCCAGGAGAAATGCTCCAGCAAGAGACATAAAATTTATGTGTTTTGAAAAGGTTAAATCATAGTTATGACCAATGTGTTTTTCAAAAGGTTAAATTATGGTATTGAAAAGTATAGATACCTAATAACTTTTTCAATATTTGTACAAAATTTTACAATAGCAATTATATTATAGCCATAGAAAGGAAAATTGGTTTCTGTCTCTGCAGATGCCTTTACTCTCGGGGCAGCAACAGTTTGGGATATTTTCCTGTCTGTACTACGTGATCACAGTACATCCACTTCATATGTCTGCTACTTTTGACAAAGAAAATAATAATAAAAGGAACTCCAACTTGAAAATGCCAAAATCATTCGAATTTGTAACAATCATGCATTGTCTCATATAATAATTGCACCCCTTTAGCTAGAATCAAAAGAGTTCTCTCACTCTAGAACCCTACAAAACTGATGACCTGTCCCTAGCATTTATAAACAGGTTTAATTCATGCATTCAAGTAACACCACCAATAGAAAATCTTCCATGATAATGATTACCTCTAATAAATCTCATTACTTTCTTCTATCGCTATCTTTCTAATAAAGACATAATGCTATTTTAGAAAGATAGAAGAAAGTTATTTTAGAAAGATAAAAAACCATACACACTAAATTAGTCCTAGAATTATGTTTAGTTAGAAAATAAGAAAGGAGGAACTCAATCTTAAAACTAACTTACTGCCACTATCTACAATTTAACAAACAAAAAAGAGCACTCTTTGAACTGAACTTCCACCCATCAATACCAGTAAATTATCACAACTAATTGACTACAAAATATTTTTGTTATTCACCAAGTACACATCAGAAACGGAGAATATGGGCAGTTTTTCTTTATGTTTTGTTTTTTAAAGTGAGATGTGGATTTTTAAGGTAGATCAAAACCCTCACTGTTGAGTGTTGACAGAGTGGCTGCTCAATGAGACAATGGGCAGGTTATAACAATGCAAACTTGAGGTGATTCGCCAGAATGACTTAAGTAGACAATTGACAATATCAGCAAAACACACAACTAAGAGAACCTTTACAATCTCACATGCCTGTGAAACGCAGAATTTGTCAACAACACACCCTAAAACATGGCGGCAGTTGTTCAACTAGGTGGTATTGACAAATACTGCAAACACTTAATGCTCATATACACACTATTGCACTAAGAAGGTAGATAACTAGACTCCTTAAGTATCTAATTCAAAGGTGCATATAGAGAAGGATTTGTTGGGAGAGACCTACTAACTTAACGTGATCTCAAAGCCTCAAGGAATTAGTCTCATGACTGCCGTTTGTGGGATATCTTGGGAAAAAAATTAAAAATACACACTATTGCACTGCTAGCAACCAGGTGCATATAAAAAAACAATTATTGTCTTGGAGAAAGTTGAGTTCCAGAAACATAATGCCTTAAGTCTAACTAAATTCTTCCCATCATAATCATTCACTAGCATAAAAGATGTACACAAAGAACATGAAAGGAAAACTTAGCGCTCTATCTGGATGGTTACATGGCTGATGTTATAAACCCTTTTGATGTAGTCAACAACCTTGTCCAGCACCATATCTGCATCAGCATCACGTTTGATTTTAACATGACAGGCGAGCAGAACCTTCCCCACTGTAATGGCCCATATGTGCAGCTCATGAACAGCCAATACTTCTTCCATCTCCAACACCCCTCTTTCAAGCTCAGTGGCATCTATCTCACGGGGCGTGCTTTCCATCAGGACTTCCAGAATGTTTCGAAGCATGTTGATAGTAGTCCCCAAAACAATTACTGAAAAAATCAGAGTGCAGATTAGATCAACTATTTGCCACTCAGGCTTATACCATATGACTGCTCCTCCAATCATTACCCCAATACTCTGGATAGAGTCTCCAAGTACATGGAGATAAGCCCCCTGCACATTAATGTTCCTCTTCTTCTTGGGCCTGTCTTTTGATTCACCAAGAAGTGGTTCAGTAACCTCTTTGTGGGCATCATGGTGCTTGTGATCCTCATGGGTATGATGGTGTGCATCCTCTGGATCCTTTTCATCATGGGTGTGATGGTGCTCAACTTTTGTATGGCTAGTCACTGAAACCCCATGGCTGTGGCTATGATGATGATCATGTCCGTGGCTGTGGCCATGATGATCATGTCCATGATCATGTCCATGTCCATGACCATGTCCATGATCATGACCCAATAAAAAAGCCATAAGGATGTTAACCACAAGACCAAATGCAGCAACCATGAACATCAAAAAACCATCAACGTCTTTAGGACCTGCAATCATTCTGTCAATGGCTTCATATACCAGAATCCCAGCAAGCAGCCATATTAATTGGATAGAAACCAGAGCACCAAGAATCTCTATTCTGAAAAATCCATATGACTGACGGGGATTAGCTTCCCATCCTGCAGCCCATAAAGAAAATAAGGAGATGGCAAATGCTGCAACATCTGAAAGCAAATGTGCAGCATCAGTCAATATTGCAAGACTGTTAGCTTTGATGCCACCAACTACTTCAACGGTCATGAAAATAACACAAAGGATTACTGCCATCAAAAGCTTTCGCATGGCAGTTGACCGTTCTTCAGAATCCTTGGAGATGGCACCAGCATCTGCGAAGCCACATGGCGCTTCCCCACAAATCTTCCTTTCTTCACAAAGATCTCCACCAATTTCGATAACTTGCCCATGCTGAGAACTTTGTGCTTCCATCTGCAATATGGTAATGAAAATGCAATGTTAATTGAAGTGGAGAAAAACCAGACAACAGAGGCAAACATTCTTCTAAGCATTAAATAGAAACAAGAAATATCATATCAGCCATCAGTAACTTCAGTATTGTGGGACAATTTTATCCCAAAAGAAGTTGAATGAGTAATTAATAGAAAAGTGGCAAGAAAAAAAGTAAAACTGATCATGAAACCACTATGAACAGCTGTTTTAACCATGATCCAATTATACATCAAAGGCCACTTATAGTCATGCTGATTTTATAGAACATAGAGTTAACAGTCTAACACAGATCTCTAGATCAAATAACACAAATAAAATGGATGAATGTTCAACAAAATTTACGCTTTCTTAAAGTTCACGCAATTAATAAATGACTTAACTTTTCATCATTAGATAGACATAACAGATCACTCATAACAAATTTAAAAAAAAAAGTGAGGTTTCAGATATGATTTAACGAACTCAGCAATCAACAAAGAAAATTCCAAACCTTTGGATAATAGATTAATACAAAATAATGAGGATGCAAAGTGCTTACACTAAAAAATCATGCAACTACTACCTATCCAGGAAAACATTATAGACAAGACAGAGAAAGGCAACATAAACAAGACACAGAAAGACATCATTGCATTCTACAGATACGAAAATTCCAAACCTTTGGATAATGAAAAGAAAAACTAAGGATATATGTTTTGTGGATTTAATATATACTCGATCTCTATGCTCGGCTCAACTATAGGAATTGGGAAGTAAACATCAAAACCACAGTTCAAGTTAGAAAATATCCTTCTTCACTGGAGGTGAGCAAATAAGTGTGACTTTGGAAAAATAAGACATAAATGAAATGTTTACTTGAGAAAGAAACTTTAGGAACAGGTATGAACATGTTGTGACTAATAATCCATTAAATCAGGAAGTGTTGGGAAAGTCTCTGGTTGCAATTGCAATCCCACTTTGACAACTTATTAAAGTAACAGCTTTATGATGTTACAACCCATAGATTCTGAATATGACTGATGAACTAGTTTACACAAGATAACATGAACCTTTATAAAAAGAGTTCCACCAAATTTTCATGATTCAAGCATGATAATCTCACTATGACTAACAGAATTGCACGAACTAACATGATCAACTGGTAAGAGAGATCTCAAACCCAGGTCAGAAGCATTCCTTTACAAAATAAATAATTAAGTAAAACACAAAAAAAAGTAAATAACTTAGAACATGCAACTAAAGTGCAAACCACACCAAAATGCAGAAATTCAAAAGGGAGAAAGTTCAGATTCACTTCGCAAACTTATGAATGAGTTATAAAGACCAGTTCTAGCTATTCACAAGGGCAATGGCCACAAAAACAGATCAAACAATCAGCTCAAGTTAACATATAACATAAACCAATGCCAAGCACAGCAGAGCAAATAGAGGATGACCAACCCAAAAGCAAATAGATCAAGAAAATTTGGCACCCTTTTACAAGATATAGATATATTAACAGGAGAAGATAAGTAACAAGCTGAATTGCTAGAATCCTAGAAGCACAAAAGAAAACAGATCAAAAACATTGCTACAACACTACATAGAACCCCCCCAATGCACAGTGAACCTACCCTTTAGGAATTGAATAGGTATCAAGGTAGAAGAGAGCAGTAGCAACAGGCAGTGGATGTCATTAATCAATTCAGCACAGTAAACCTACCCTTTAGGAATTGAATAAAGCAACCAAACAAGATTACTACAACACTACATGGAAGCACCCAATGCAACTATAAATATAGATAAATGATGATGCAAATTATTGAATTGAAGAGACAGCTATAAATCTCATGCATTTCACATCAAGTTAGATTCCCACCAAACAGAAACACAATAAGTTGCAAAAGCAAAACAACAAGAAGCTGAAGAAACAGTCACACTAACTGCCACAAAAAACAGAGTCAGCAGAACCTCAAATCAAAAACATTCAGACAAAACCAAAAAGGGAAAAAAAATTGATTAATAGAGAAATTGGGGTTCGTCATCGATGATCAAATCTAGAAAAAACCCAATTCAGTGCAAAATATTTATATATATATATATATATATATAGTTTTTTGGCATAAAGGAGATAAGGAAAAAGCAGAAAGTGAAAAGGGGTTTTATGATAAAATAGAAGCTTACTTTTACGGCGGCAACAATGGGAATCGATTCTGAACGCTTCTTCTGCTTCTTCTTCTTCTTCTGGTTCTGGTTGTGGCTGGTTTTGATTTCGGGGTTGCTGTTAAGTTAAGGGGTTAGGGATTTGAAGAAAGCAAAACAGATATCGTTAACCAAAACCCGAAAAATAATTTGTTCAAACTAAAAAAAAAGAAGATATCAGAATTGCTTTTAGATGGAATATATAAAAAAGAAGATTCATAATATTCATAAACCTAAACCGTATCATATTCTCTTAGAATAATTTTTCATAACTCTGTCTTGTCCACCAAACGGGCATAAAAAGAGGAGATATCAGAATTGCTTTAGATGGAATATTTAGAATGTTCTTCCGTGTCTAAAATTAAGATTAATTCAAGTTAAGGTAGTTAAAAAATTTCGTGATTTTTTTTAACTTTCGAGTTTAATTATAAATTATTACTCCATAAATGATAATTTAAGTAGTGAGAGCTAAGAGACGTGTGAGTTGAGTGAGGGAGATCCAGAGATTAATCCATATATGATACAATTTATCTTTGTGATGTACCAATTTTTTTTTTAAATTATCAATTTAATTTAATTTTTTATTTTTAAAATTGTTTTAATAAGAAATAATAACAACAACTATTATCTTCACTTTCTCAAAAAAACTATTATTTTTACTATTTTTGTAAAAAGGTAAAGTAAAAAAATGAAAATAAGAACCAAATCAAGTCTGTTTTTAATAATATATAAAGCTCATCCACCAAAGTGGACCACATTGTTATTTAATTTTCACATGTTTTCATTTCATTGGTTGTTACTATTGAATTTCCAAATGTCCTAATCTTATTGGTCCACATTAGTTAGTTTTCATTGGTCCAAATTAATGAGTCAATAAACCAATAAATAAATCATTAAATACCACATGTTTATGCAATACGTTTTCAACACTAAATTTGAGCGTGAATCATCATTTTACATTTATTTTTAATGTTTATAAATGGAAATTTTGACAAAATTAATTGAGCACAATCAATAAATTAACTCAAAAGATTCATCTTCATTTGAAGGAATATGCTGATACGTTTCTATGCAATTCATAATCAAGAATCAATAATTGATCTACGAATTAGGATATATCTATGACCTCCAATTCAAATTCAGTTTTGAATTCAAAATTTTCTCATTCAATCTTGAATTCAAAGTGAGTCATATTGTAACCTAAATCAAATGCCACATGTTTTTATCCTATTTGTTGTTACAATAATTTTCCAAATGTATGAATTTGATTACAATTTTATAGGTAAATGTTAGTGGTTATTTGTTTTTAATTACAAATGCTCCTCCTCAGGATTCGAACCCTAGACCTCCATCTCCAACACCTATTTCTACCCTTAGCTCAACCAAGTGAGCTACCCCTCCCACCCTCTCATTGCTACATAAATGACACATATAAAATGTCAAACAAGATATCGTGTTTTATTCCAATTGTTGGATGACTTGATGTAAGTAATATTCTCATTGATTAAATGCTCATAATTGATACCATTTTTTTTCCAATTGGTGAAGTAAAAGTCTGATGGGTATATTATCATTCCTTTTTAAATTTAACGAAAATTGTTAGTAACTATACATGTCAATCACGGTTAAATATAAACATAACCATTGATATCGTGTTTATTTAGAGAAAAATATTATCTTTTTCATTCACATTAGTGACTTCAGAGATAACACACTATGAATTCAATATTCGAATCTATCTCCAGAATCAAAAGCTTGAAAGATAGTTGTTAAATTACTACGACTATGGAGGGTCTCTAAAGCAAAGCAGTCTGATCAACCTGACTTTATCGAAATGCTCCTCATGAATGCTAAGGTTTGTTTGAGAAAATTCATATTTATTTTGAAAATCAATATTTTTGTAATTAGATGTGAATTTTAAACCAATATCGGGAATAAAAAATTATTTACTAAATAGATAAAAAAATTATTGTGCATAATTGATTTTTTTAATTTGAATTTTTCGAATTTTATACAAATTAAAAAATATTTTTATTTTAGACCCAAACCCTAACTAAATTTTTTACCATTTATAATTGAAATTGATAACGGGTATGTTATTTACTACAGTTGTAAGAATATTAATGATGAATTCAATCTCTAAACCTAATGATGTTTGAGATGCATGTTGACTTCTCTTATTAGAAGGCATTCTACACCATAAAATAAAAATATTTCATGATCCAGGTATGTAGGTTTTCAAGTTATATTATTAAGATTTGAAATGTTGCTATAATAATATGATTATTTCTTGAGATTTAATTTAAATGAAATTCAAAAATTTAGAAAATCACGTTGCGCATGATAATTATGCAAAATGTGTGAACATTATTAGTTATATTTGATACAGTTGAAAAACATTAGTTAATCTTCCTTCTCGACTTTTGGACTACGAATCGCACATGCTGATTTGAAAAAATTATGTATCATTGAAATTGAGAAGTTGCTCCAAAGAAATGGTAGGTCATTAAATGATTACCCATCTTTGCCATCTCCAGAATATGATGAAGTCCTGCAATTTGATAATAGATTTATTGTCGATGAACTAAACTATGACAAAGATGCATTAAATGTACAATATGAAGAGTTGCTTAGTATGCTTACACCTGAGCAAAAATATGTATATGATAAGGTTGTCACATCAGTGTTTTCAAACGCAGGAAGCTTCTACTTTTTATATGGCTATGGTGGAACCGAAAAGACTTTTGTTTGGAACACTTTATTTGCGTCACTTAGATCTAGAGGACTAATTGTTTTTAATGTTGCTTCCAGCGGCATAGCATCATTACTCTTGCCAGGAGGCAGAACAACTCATTCTAAATTTTGCATTCTATTAGATGTTACAGAGACCTCAATATGTAATATAAAGCAGAGAAGTCTACGAGCAAAGCTTCTGCTTGAAATAAGCCTTATTATATGGGATAAAGCTCCAATGTTGAAAAAGTTTTGTTTCGAAACTCTATGACGTTACACTCCGAGATTTAACGAGGTTGAAAAATGAAGACAACGTACATAAACCTTTTGGAGGAAAAATAGTAATACTTGGAGGTGATTTTAGACAAATACTACCTGTAATAACTAGAGGAAGCAAACAGGAAGTTGTGGAAGCTACTGTAAACTCTTCATCATTGTGGAAGCATTTTAAAGTTATGAAACTATCTAAGAACATGCGTCTAACCGCAGCTGAGACGGTTGATGAAGCAAAAGAAATCCAGGAGTTTGCATATTGGATTCTTAAAATTGGAAATGACGATCATTCTGATTCCAGAGCATGAAAGTATGATGTTCAAATCTCGCCAGATCTGCTCATCCCAATTAGTCCCGACCCATTAATGGAATTGATCACACAAAATAAAAGACCCGCAATCCTTTTAAGATAGAGCAATATTCGCCGCTAAACTGGAGGTAGTTGAAATGATAAACACTTACATGCTTGGCATGGTAGCTGCACCATAACATGAATATCCGAGCTCCGACTCTACCTTGCGATCTGATGAGGATTCTGAAATCCGGGGTGAGTGGGTTACTATAGAATTTTTGAACGACACAAAAAGTTCAGAAATCCCTAACCACAAACTATTATTGAAAGTAGGTACTGCAATCATGCTTTTGAGAAATATAGACCGAGCAGTAGGTTTACCCAATGGAACCAGGTTAATTGTGGATGAACTTGGTGAACGTGCTATTGGTGCAACTGTTATCACGGGAACAAATGCTAATGACAAAGTACACATTTCAAGAAAGAACCAAATCCATTCTAATTCCAAATTTCCAATTAAATTTAGAAGAAGACAGTTTTCAATTGCAATATGCTTCACGATGACCATAAATAAAAGCAAGGACAAACACTATCTCAGGTTGGACTCTTCCTTTTGAGGCTCGTCTTCACTCATGGTCAGTTATATGTACCTCTCTCTACAATACGCTCAAGAAAGGGTCTTAAACTTTGTATAATGGATGCAAAGATGGCACCCGCGCGGGGTGGGGACATGGAGTGCCTCTCCACTCCCCATCCCCGCATCCCTTCTCTGTCCCCAACCTTAGTCTCTATCCCCGTGGCGGGGTGAACCCCACCTCCCCATAGGTCCCACGGATCCCCATAGGGATCACCAATATATCATTAGAAATAAAATAAAAAATACATAAATTTATACCTGGACCACAAATGTTTAAATATAGAAACCACATATTTTTTTACCTCAATAACATTTTTATCTTCATTAAAAATATGTTTTTCAAACTGAAATTTTGAAGTACCTAATCGGCTACGTTTATGATCCTTTTTATTTTTTTATTAGCTACTTGACTTTATTATTAAGGGTATTTTTGAATTTTTACCTATGCACATGGGGCGGGGAGGGTGATCCCCACCCCCATCCCCAAATTTGTCTCGGGGGGATTTCGTTCACACCCCACCCTCACGAGAAAAAAAATTCTCCAAGATCGGGTCCCCAAACGGGGCAATCCCACAGGATCCCCACATGCAGGTGAAAATTATCATCCCTAACCGAATGAGTCGGGAAAACAACATACCGGTACTGTTAATGTAGTGTTTAAGGAAGTTTTTAAAATTGTTTGATATATACAACACAATTTCATTTATTTATTTCATTTTTCTCCTCATATATTATTATACGGTTGACTTATACACAATTGACTTATTTATAATTTAAATTATATATATGAAAACAAATTTATTTATAAAAAAAATTCTATCATAAAATTCCGTGCAACGCACGGGTTATTGCACTAGTATATATTTTATTTTTGGTAAAGCCTGATGATTTTTCATGAATTTGTTTTTGTTGAATAGATGAAAGCTAAAAACAATGAAGAAAAAAACTAAATACGACTCGCACAACAACATTGATCCAAGGCAAGCACCAGACTCAATTTAGTCTGGGGCAAAATTTGAAGACCAAATTTAATGTCTCCTACTTTCATTACCAATTTTCAATAATTAAGATGAAATTTTGAAAAATATCTCTTCCCGTGGTATAATTTTATAAAAAATAATTTTATTTTAAAAAATATTAGTTATCAATTTTATCTTATCTTTTTAATTAAATATAAAAGATTGAAATATTTTCAGAAATAAAATATGAATAACTTATCATACTAGAGATTAGATTTGTAATATATATACCTGCATGTTGTGGACTAAACTCCAAACTTTTGGATGAGAGACTCTATGCAGGTCCTACCGGAACCAACCCATCACCCCACATATAACTATTCTTTTAATATTTGTGAGTAATTCAAAATAACACTTAAATAAAGAAATAAAAGGAATAATAAATATTTAAGAGGGGTAACTCAGCTGGCAACGCAGACTGAGTGTGTGAGAATATCTCTCGGGTTCGATCCCCACACAATACACTCTAGGGGAGAGATGAAGAGCCTTAACTATAACTAAATTCCGAATCTGACGGCATCCAAAAGATGACCGGGAAACAAATGTTTATAAAAAAAGAATAATAAATATTTATTGATAAATTACTCTTTTTTTTAGCGTCATTGATAAATCACTCATAATACTAAATGATTGAAATAATTTTACTGAGTCATTTGAGTTACTTATTATTTCATAAATCATAATACAACACCTTATAATTTATTTTACTTACTGTATTTTATTTGGAGAATTGTCTAAATCACTAAGTACACATGTGGTAAAATCATCTAGTTGTGGTGGTTCAATAATAGTTTACATATGTCTTAAGAAACTCTAGCTGATAATATATGTTAAAATATTATTAGATCACATAAAACTATGATGATTTTATCTCGTTACTTGGAACGATTTAGACAACCATTTTATTTGAACATTAATAATTGATTTTTCCATCAACCACGGGTTTATGTTTTCATATTTTATTTGAATAGTTACTTTTATAGCGCATATGTTTGGATTTATGGTGGCTATATAACCCCAAAAGCTACTAAAATGAAATGGTCTTAAAAAAGAATGGTTGTAAGCAAATTAATGTATAAAAGGACTGGGAGATATGCAACCTTCACATGATCTCCTATCTCCTAAATCTGGTGGAGGCTTTGCATCAGCAGGATACTAATAATTTGGAGTGACACAACAATTGACATCAACATGTATAGTGGTTCTAGAAGAATCTTTTTCCCAATTAATGAAAGAACAAAAAATAAGTGGTCCTCGAATCTCAACAAAATATGCTAGTTAGGTGGTTTGGGTGGGATCTCATTGACAACATGTTAACCTGAAACTATAACAAAAGAATCATTAATAAGTATATGTAACAGACAATTCAAGATCGGGTGGTGAAAGTAGAGGCTCCACCAATGGTTGCTACAATAAGGTAATATCCCCATAAATGGCACCATCTCTTTCAACGCTCCGTATACAACAACTTCTGAAGATACTGTTGTTGGTTGCAGGAACTAAATTTTGAATTTTAGAATTACTAGAGCTGCCAAAGTGGCTGTGGGATGAATTGAGGTGTGAATATATAACTTTCCTTTTACTGATTATGCTTTGTAAATTGTAACCATGAGATGATAATGAATTACCCATATTTCTTCCTTTTCTAGTAAACATGTTCAAGATTTTTTTGAACTAAAATGTTCAAATTGAATCATAATGATCTCTTTCCTTTTCATGAAGTAAAGACAAGCGCTAAAAGGCAAATGGTAATTAGCTTCCCTCTTGCTTTACAAAAGCAATGCACTTTAAGTAAGATAGAGACAACCAGCGCTTCCTTTGCTGCATGAAGTCATGAACTTTGATTCCCCTGTGGCTGAATTGTGTACATGAATCCAAGATCCAAATTACTCATGCAAAAAATGTAGTTTTGGCTCTTGGATTAACTAAATGTGTTTTAACTTTCATTTCAACCGTAACATAAGCACTGTATTACAGAAAAATTGTTCGCAAGATGTTAATTACTGGTTTCAGAGAAAAAATAAAACATTAAAATGTAAGACGGTAAGGTGCACACAGTACTTTGTTACTACTTCAGATACAGCAGCAGCTAGCTAGCTTCATGTATCCACCTCACAAACTGGAGAACCAAGAATAGGAACTTGACCCACAACACCTTTCTTCAAGCCCAACAACAGATCACACTTAACATACAACCAATAATGTGCAGATTTTATGTCACCAGTCTTCCACCTCAACCTGCCAAGAAACTCCAGTTTCACTCCCACTGCTCCATACGTCTCATCCATCACCAACCCATTCGACACATCCGGCGAAACCGGCACCGGCACCGGCACGCCTCCAATCTCCGGCGACAGTGACACGGCACTGTGCTTCTCCAGGTAGAGCGGCGGCAGCATAATATGTGGGGTGATGGGTTGGTTCCGGTAGGACACGAAGGCAGAGAGCCTATCGATGTAGAAGGAGACGCGCTTGTTCGGGTTCCTGATGAAGACAGTGAACTGCATGGAGATGGACATGAATGGCGGAGAAGTTGTGTTGAGGCCGAAGATGGTGGCGCTGGCTACTTTGAAGTGGGGTTTGGAGGGTTTGTAGGCAAGCCAGACAATGAGGATTATGATGCCGAGTAAGAGAAAGAAGAGGGTGATGCCTATGCAGTGTTGACGTTTGGGAGCATTGGGTACTCTGTTTCGCCAAGGCATGCCTTTGTTGTCCATGTAGCCTTGTTGTGGGGTCATTTTTCCAGGGAAATGTTGATATTGGACTTGGGGGTGCAGGGTTGGGTCTTCTTGGTGGTGTTGTACCTGCACTTCTGCCATTTGTGTTTAGTGTGTATGAAACTTGGCTTTTGTTAGGGCAATCTGGAACAAGAAAGAGTGGTGGTGAACAAGTGAAAAAGTGAAAGGAAAATCCATAAATAGAACTGGAGATGGAGCAGGGAGGTTTGGAATTGGGTTGCTTGGAATCAAAGTATAAGCGCCCCACTCTTGTTCTAGTTTAGATCTCAAGGGTTGATCATTGATCTTATTACTGTACATTATGCTACATGCTTTACTTTTTCTGTTTTGTGCCTTGCTTTCTCTTTAGTGAAGCTTCTTTTCTTTACTTCTACTAACGAATCAGCAAGAGAATATTAATATTCAACATAATTAATAAATATAGCATATACATGGGTAAAACCAAAACTTCACAAGTATTCCACTACATAATTACAATCCTAAATTTACAAGCTGGCATTTGAAAATAAAAAGACAGATAAACATTGGAATGTTTACACTACTCTTCTATCTCCTTAGTGACATTAACTAATGCCTAAAGAAAAACAGATACCACCCCATACACACTCCACCCTACATCTAATCAATATTAATGCGAATCAATGCTAAAGTCAGCTATTACTTACTACTAATTTAGAAAGAACAAGTTTCATGAATCACCACCAGCATCAGTGGCCGGATTATCATCAGATACTTGGCATACAAATTGTCCCTTTACCCGAGGGCGCTGCTCTGCAAATTTTTTCCGACTTTGATATCGAACCTGTACAAAATATTAGAGCAATATGATCTACAGGAAAACATGCCAGAGGCAATTCCATAGTAACTAAACCATAGATATATATATTTACTAGAAATATTTTCAAATATAGCACAGCAATGGCCATAGTACCTTTTTCACATAACATCTCTCTTTCCGCTTCAGTAGATACTTTGTAAGAGCTGCTTCTCTATGACTGGAGCGATGAGCATCAATCAATCTAAATCCACCATGAGTATAGCAACCACCATTACTAAAACTTTCAGAACCACCATCACTAAAACTTTCAGGGTTGTTCTTAGATACTACAGCTGAAGTAGAATTTCCATCATCTCCACTTCCATATGTACTACTGTTTATATGATTTGCCGTATCTGGGCATAAATCATTAGCACACTGACTCATTGCAGGAAAATCATGTCTTGTATGATCCATGTTAATTTCATCATGTACATTTTGATTAAGAGAAGTGAAGTTAGCATCATCTGGACAGTAATTATTTTGGCTTGAGTTGTGACTTTGATTGGATTGGGAAGAGATACTTGAGGGAAAGGGAGAACTTTCCTTTTGGCAAACTGGTTTCGGTTTCCATATGGGATGAACAGCAGATTGTGCATGGAACACAGAATTATAGACATTAGTGATCATATTCTCTTGACTTTGATTTGAGCCACCATTCAAACAACTATTATCAGCAGTAATTGCAGCTAATTTATAAGACTTATGAGAATCACAATTTGCATTTACTTTGGCAGATGTAACCAGTGGTGTTGAAAAAGGAGACTGCAACAACTTACTGCCATTATACCTGCATATAAAATTTGCCACACATAGTTAGAAAAGCTGTATAGTCACAACTTAGAATAATTTCACAACAATTTCTGAATGTCAACAGAAAAAATACAACTGAATGAAAGATGGTATACTGATTTCTCATCACCCAAGAATGAAAGTTCAACACGGTACAGTTTTACACAAAAGATATTATATGATGCCAGGTTTTCATGTTTTCATATTAGTTAAGTTCTTAAGAAGTCCCAAGAAAATAGTGACCTCACCGAGAAAAGGCAGAAGCATTTGAATGGTTTAATCTTTGCCATTCTCCAGTTGCTTCACTTTGTTTTTCACATGAGCTGTCGGGAAAATCTCTTCTTAAAGAAAGCTTCAATTGTGTATCAGAATCAAACTTGGTCATGTTACCACCATCAAGACAACAGTTTTCACTTTTGTGCTTTGGAGGATTTTCAACTGTGGCAATAAAGTTAATATCTCCTCTAGAAGGCTCTACCAGCTCATGACTCCACCCATGTATCTCGGTGTCAATATTAGGATTGTCTTTGCTTAACTCATCTCTGAAAATTTTATCCTGGTTTTCAAATTCAGCAGAATCATCATCTTGCTCTAGCTTTAAATATGTCGATTTAGAAGTTCTGTTGCACCTTGCAGTCTCTGATGCAAACATAACTGATTTTTCTGCAGTAAATGTGTTTAGAGATTACACATGTCAATAACTAACAAAATTATAATTACTCTAAGTTTCTAACCAACATAGTCAATGAGAGAAACTAAGTACCTTCTGTTTCATCATCATGCTTAGTTGACTCCCTTTCAAATTTGGTAAACTTTTCATGCTTCTCCACATCAACGTTGCTCGATTTTGAAGATATATTCAACTGAGACGGATCCTGCATATTTTCCATTCCTGCACTTTCAGCTTCCACAAATGTTGATGTACATGTGCTCTGCACAAGAGTTGGCAAAACTTCTAGTTTCTTCTATTTGAAATCTCATCAAGCCAACCATATCTAGAAAGTAAATTATCCTTAAGCTAAGCTATTTTGCAGATGCATTTGTGAAATTTAGGTTGCCTAAGCATAAATAGAATTTCAGAAACAAATCGGCTAAATTAAAAGTTGAACACCACACATCAAACATATAGAAGTGCATAACAAATGACATATAAAAATTGGGTCCGAGGAACTTACTTTACCCTCACTCAATTTCTCACTGCATTCACTATTTTTCTTTGAGGAATTCACAGTGCCACCCGATTGATTGCACGCCTGCGGAAATGCTGTATTTTGAGGAACGCTGCTAACCTGTATAAATAACATATAATGGAGGAAGAAAAAAAAAAGGTCAAGTTAATATATGCTAAATTAGTAAGCCACAACAAAAGAAGAAGAAAATACAAATGCAAAAGCATGACATACAGCCTTTCTTCTCCATACATGCTGCCACAAATTGGTAAGCTCATTTTTCCTAACTGGTTTGATAAGAAAATCAGCTGCACCTTTTAACATGCATTTCAACACCATGCTAACTGAATCCTGAGAAGACATCACTGCACAGCCCATGAGAATAAACCTGATCCTATTAGTCATATTGTCAAATAACCAATTATCCCAAAAGCTTAAGTTGTTGGGTAAGGGTCACATAAATGATTTTATATTATTATTTTTAACACGCTCCCTCACGCAAGAGCTCATTTAGGCTTGAAGCGTGGAGTATGCACAAACCCACCTACTCTGGATGACCGCTTGGTCATAGAGGCTCTGATACCGTATTAAGCAATCAATTATTCCAAAAGCTTAAGCTACTAAGTAAGGATCACATGAACTGTTCTATATTATTATTTCTAACACATATATAACAAGCATTCATTAAAATTAAGAACACACAGAGAACAAATCAACATACTTATCACAGGAATGTTTTTGCACACATCATGCTCCATGATCATAGAAAGTAGAGCAAATCCAGATATTTCTGGCAACTCCAATTCTGTCAATATGAGATCTATCTCAGGTCCCTTACTCTTCAACGCTTCCCATGCCTTTAATCCGTTAGAAACCGTAACAACTGCAAGAAAGAAAAATTACCAATAAGAACAATCACCACCACCACCACCGTAACCTGATAGATCGAAGAAGAACCTCTACCTCTGTAACTGCATTTTCTGAGAAGTGCGGAAATGATATGGCGAGTTGAATGATCGGGTTCGACGAGGAGGATTGTGAGCTCCACTTGTGGTAGAAACGTGTCACACCTAACCACCTCAGCAGAACGACCACCACCCCCACCACCGTTGCCGTCGTCATTCTTCTGCTGCTGCTCCATGGTTCTGTTCAAATTCGCTGCTACTTCATCCATTGTTGAACAAGCTACATTCCACACAGCGAGAAACGAAGAACCCTAACGGTTTCGAAGAAGAGGAAAATTCGGTGAAGATTGGTTGAATTCGCAGGAATCGATTATTGGAAACCGCGATTTGAGTTCAGATTAAGTGATTAACTACTCTCAGTTGAGCGCGAACGAAAATCGCTGAAAATATCTTCGATTCTTCTTCGATGAATCAATAGCGGGCTTGTTACTGGAGGGTGACGTGGCTGAATTTGGGCCATTGGTTTTTTTAATATTAAGTTTTGGATGTTAAGTGGACACGTGTTTGTCTTGAAGCTCTCTGAAGCAGATATTTTTCTGAACAAGGTCACATCCCATTTGACTATGGGTTTAATCATGTGGTGAGGAGAGTCACACGTGGAGTGTTTCAAATTTTATTTAGATTATCTAAGGGGTTGTTTTGCTTATCCATAGGTGACACATTATCCAAAGGTGCAATAAGATCCATTCACCCTCAAACTACAACTTTTTCCCACTAAAGAATAATTCTACTTAGATCTCTCCATCACATATTTTATTGTTCATATTTCTATTTTCTCTTCATATTTTTCTAAGGTGGGGTGAAAAAGAGAGATGAACAAAATATAATTTAAAAATATTAATCAAACTTCACCCTCGAGAAGAAAGAAAAGTTAAAAATGTAATGAGTAGTGTAATCACGAAAGAAAATGGGATGAAAAAGGAAGTGTAAACAAAACTGTTTCCAAAAATGAATATAAATGTATTATTAAAGAATATAAATGTATTGTTAAATGACTAAAGGATCAATTTTGTACACAAAAGTTATACTCTCAAACCATTTTATTCCTAGAACTAGGAAATTGTGTTAAAAAAGAGTAATGATTTATTCTCCTATTGTATCCTCCTATATACTACACTAGTACTTTTTACCCGTGCGATGCACGGGGATATTCACTTTTGGGTTTTGTGGTTTTTTTTTGTTTGTTAAATCTGTTGTTTTTATTAAATGTTTGTTTTTGTTCTTTTTGTGTTGTTGTTTTGTTTTTATCTTTTTACTTATTGTTTTAAATGATAGATTAATATTATTTTTGTCTTGATTAATTAGTACTTTGACCCGTGCGATGCACGGGAGGATTTTCATTTAAGTTTATTGTGTGAATTTATACTCTTACTACATCTGCCTGTACTTTAGTTCAAGTTCCATCTCCTGAGCTTGAAGTTCTTCTTCTGAGGGACTTTCTATTATGGTTAGTTTTGTTTTCTTTCTTGTTAATGTTCCGATGTATCAAAAAATATGTAAAAGCACAATAATTTTATTTATTTGTGGTTTTTACCCCTATTTTACTAAATGCTGCATTATTTAATTTTTTTCTATTTATAAATTTTATATTTTGTAAGTCATTTTGAACAAATTTTTTTATCAATTTGAATTATGTCAGCACAATCATTTTACGCTTCATGCTTTTTATTTAAACATTTAGAAATACTTTTTTAATTTGGAAGTCAACAATAATAAATTTCCAGCATTAAAATAAAAATTTACTTTAAAAAAAATCAACTTTCATTTTTTCGGATTTATATATTTTATAAATCATAACTAATTAATTATGTTTGTTGGAATTCCTAACTAATATTAATCGCATATTAACCACTAATTTTTTAATAAACACATATTAATCACATGTAATTGAAATAATGGTAGTGCAAAGATTTTTTCCATTAATTTATTTTTATGGAAGACAATTTAATTTTATGTTGTCATTATGTGCATGAATGTGTTGTGTGGTTTATAAATTATAAAAGAGTTTATCATGCACCGACAGTATAAATTTTTTTGGTATTCCTAATTGATATTATTCACTAATTTTTTCAATGAACACAAATTAACCACATGTAACAAAATTAGTTCTTTTCAAAAAAACAAAAACAAAATTAGTTGACAGCACCCAAAGGTTTTTTTTCTATTAATTAAGGAAGAGAGATTTTTTAACTGTCATTATGGTCATGAATGTGTGTGTTATGTTTCCATGAATTTATTATTAGAAGGAAGCAATCCTTTTAATTAAATTTAGTTTTTTTCATTATCATAATACCAATCCTTTAAATTCTCACATTAATGGTTTGAACTTCGAATCCCAACTCTTGCGAATAGAGAAAACTCATTGGCCAGCCCCCTACCAC
Source organism: Lotus japonicus (assembly GCF_012489685.1). Taxonomy (NCBI): domain Eukaryota; kingdom Viridiplantae; phylum Streptophyta; class Magnoliopsida; order Fabales; family Fabaceae; genus Lotus; species Lotus japonicus. Next base: position 80,662,841 of record NC_080043.1, on the reverse strand, counting down.
TTAGTGCGCTGACTGTGGGGCGAGGGGTTAGTCTCACGACTGTCGGCTGTGGGGATACCTTTATCGGCTGTGGAGATACCTTGATCAGACCAAATTCTCACATTAATTGACTTAAAGTGTATTTAATTTTCCTCTTTAAGAGAGATGCATTTTTACACATTTGAAAATCCTATGATCAAAAAATTATATCCTATGTAAATAAGATTTGGCTTTTCATAAACAACTTAGTTACAATAGTACTCCCTCCGTTTCAAAATAACTGTCCATTTAGAGAGAATATATGTGTTTCATAAGAGCTGTCTACTTAAAATTCCAATCAACCATTGATTGATGTTTTTCCATATAATGCCCCATAAGAAGAATAAATGAGGAGAGATAATAGTTATAGTACACTTTAAAGGGTAAAATAGAAAAACAATTATTATGTTTTAAAAAGTTAACAAAATTAATTGCATTCCTTAATATGTGTGCATCTTTCCTAAGTGGACACTTACATTGAAACGGAGGAGTACATGATAACGGAAACATTGAATCACTCAAATAAATGCTAGCATTTTAAGATACATTCATATCATCTGTTTGCTACAAAAATAAATATACAGAGACACAATGTTACCATACAACTCCTCACTCCCCATCCCCAGCTTTACACGACCATAAAAAGGAGAAAATGTAACATTTAAACCATCACACATCCCAATTCTTATGAATATGAAAAACTCATCTCACTTCAAGGCCAAAACATATTCAATCACAAAACCCAATTAAACACTTTGATTGTGAGCAAGCAGGTAAGCACTACAACTAATCATATTCAAATTTTCATAGCAACAAAGCGAAAAAAGCTATCAAAAGATAAGGTATTTTTCAGTGCTCTAAATTAGTGTCAGTGCACCTCAGCTCTCATCCATCTTATGTGTTGTAAATTAGTACCACCAGTTAACTACAATAGCGCGTTGATTTTCCTCTGAAATAACCTGAAGACATAATATAACTTCTATATTATTAAATTTATCTTCACATTCTAATCAGTAAGCAATAAGAACTCTCCTGTGTTATATTAGTTCATTTCCGCAAGCAAGACACATCAATTTTTATAACAAATGAAATAAATGTATCTGTTAAAATTAGGATATAAAAGCAAGGGTAGTCAACAAAGGAAAAACATCTAATAAGCATCAGATTTAGAAAACTTGCTCTTAAGGCTTGAGAAAATAAGCTCAGTTCGACTAACAAAGATTCATTAGACCAAGAAAATTTAAGAGATAGCAACAATATGTGTCACTCCCCATGTCCTTTCCTTAAATCTCGTTCATTTGGTGAAACTACCCCCACATTTGAAGTCAATGCCCTCCTGAAACTTTTATCAATTTCCCAATTGAAGTAAATTATAACAATCAGATACCTCCAGTTTCCAATACAAAGAATGAAGATCCTCAATGTATTCAACTGCTTCAAAAGGATCATGATCACAAATAAAACATTAAAATAGATATCAGGAAAAAAAAAAAAAGAGAACAGATACATAAACTAATACCATATGATCTGAATCACTATGCAGCGTTTCAGTTTTCTCCTAAGATAGTGGCACTATAATCATAACATATGGACATGGAATAATCTCCATATCCTTTCTTGGTTATATATTAAAAATATGGCTGCTCAATATTTTAGTCTAATAGTAAAGGATATGTACCTCAATTTCACCAAATGAGAAAGAGAAAGAGGATGTACCTCAGCGCAATTTCATTTGAGATGGTGATTTGTGCAGCAAACCTCCTACATAACAATACATGAACAAAAGGTTTTACAAATTCTTCATCTGGCTAAACATGTAAATCTTGGGTAACAAAGAGAAGAAAAGAAAGCATAAGAAATTGAATGCTCCTAATTGCTGTGTAGCATCCCAGGTTAGTGCACCAGTCACGCAGCCGCTAAAGCAGCTGAAATTGTGGTCGTCGGGGCACCATCTTCCTGCTATTCTGTGGCATTGAGGAAAACTGAAACATGCCATAAGAAATTGAACATTGGAGCATTTTTGGGTACAAACAAAACTGTTAGAAGGCATCATACACATAGTCAACGTTTTGATTATATATATGCAAAATAATCAAATTAAGAGAGCTCAAACATTGAAAATGTAAAATGATGAAACAACAAAAATGGAAAGTGATCACCTGTGAAGGAACGACAAAAAAATTAGGGGAAACAGGGTGAAAGAGAAATCGACGAAGCCAGTCCTATTTAACCAAGATGATAAGCAGATGGGGAGACTCAAAACGTTCTGCAGGTGTTGAGAGCTCAAAACATTTTCTCGGTTACGAATACAATTGTGAAGAATGAAAGTCAAAGGGTTTTTTCAAGCAAAAACTCAACAGAGATCAAAAGAACGGCTGGGATTGCATCTTTTGGAAAATAATGTTTACCTTTACCAAAATACCCATAAAGGAAATTAAATTGTAGTGCAATAGGATATTGAATTACAAACTTACCCTCTAGGCTGAAAAGCTCTTCCTTTATATAGTTTATAGATAGATGCAAACTGAATCTATGTTGTGTCTCTGGTTTTACTTAGAGAATGTAAACTGAATCTCTGTTGTCCCTGGTTTTGCTCATATGCACTCTTGTTTCCCAAGTCGATTCCATGCATTAGATAAGAATTGCCCCATGCTTGTTCATTGTTATACATTTTTAGCACAACAAAGAAATGTGTTTCACTAACTTAACTCCATTATCCTCATTACCACCCCGATGCTGGAATGGAAGAGATTTTTCTTCCCATGGCAGCATCCTTTCAAAGACAAACAAAATCCAAGCACATGTGCAAATGGCTAGCATGCCTATGGGGAAGGAGGCTGGGAAAACAACTTGGAACCTGGTCTGCAAATGCAAACAATTAATTTTTGTGGAATCAATTTGAACTTTTGAAAATAGCTTTTGATCCCTAAAGTTACTCCATCCTATTCTCAGGTGTTTCTGCTTAAATACATGAAAGTAAGCTGAAATAAACTACTACAACTAAATTATTTTGAAATCCCTATTATAAAGCATACAATCTATCCTTACAAACAACACTTTATTTCTTTTCATTTACATGAGAGATAAGATGTGTAGAATAATTGGAAACTCATACCAAAAGAAAACTTTAAATCTCCTCACCTCAATGCAATTGAGTAATTCAAAATAAAATCTAATTCTGAATGGTAGGACTTCCAATGATACATGTGAAGTCTCTGCAAGCATGATTAAATGCAAAGAAAAAATAAAAGCGTAATTCAGAAAGTGAGGTGACATGTCGGGATCCAGAGAAAGAAGGGATAATACCTTGGTGGACTGTTGCCACCGTCGCTCTATCGCCCACTCTCCCTCTCTCTTTTGGGTGCAGATCGTCGTTCTCATCGGAAGGAAGCCCTTGAAGACCTAATCAAATAGGTTCTGAACGGAAAAATGAAAATGAATTGACAAAGAGCAGAACACATCATCGTTCAAACCTGTAGAAGAAATGCAGTATGAGTTCCAGTGTACGAAGGGAAAAGAAACACAGAGAGAGTTTGTAGCAAAAGCTATACGAATTAGTGAAGAGAAGAAACAGTTCTAACCTGATTGCCAAACCTCAGCAATCTAGTTCTAACCTGATTGCCAAACCTCAACAATCTTCTCCATCACGATCAGGGAAAAAAAGGGAAACGATATCAGTCCTGAATCCTACCATATCACAAACGAAATCAGATAATTTCTTTCTAAATTAACAGCACAACACCACCAGAGATGAAATACACACCTGGTCGCAGATGAAGCCCATGATGAAGGTTTTCCAGACAGCGGTGGAAGGGCGAGGGAGGGTGTCGAGGAGGTGCTGAAATCAGTGGCAAACACGGAAAAGCAGTGTGTCTGAGAGAAGGTTTTAAACGACTTGAAACCTAGAAACGGCTGAGAGAAGGAGAAAAGGTAGAAGGTAAGGTGAAAGGGGAAGCGTCTGTTTACAGTTTTGAAACTGAAAAGCATTTCACTAATTTAATAAATCTATTGAATGAAAGAAGGAATGAAATTGATATGAATGAACGGCTGAGATCAAACCTGAGTGAAATAAAATGACTTTTTACAAAAATATCCATACCCAGCTCTCATAGATATTGGAATAAATTGCTGAAGGACTTTTTTGCCCCTAAGGCTGCAAAACTTTGCTTTTATATATATTATAGATAGATGAAAAAAATAATTAAATAATTAAATGAAAAACTTATGTATTTAGCGTCTTGGAAGTGTGGAGTGCCTGTTGGCTTGGCAATCCTACATGGACTTGGACTCCACATGCCACACAACACTTAACTTGCCACATAAGCATTTATGTTAAGCTCACCAACGAAAGCGAGCTCAGGGACTATCATGTTCGACGTTTGAATATTTAGGTTTTTTTAGATTATTTTATTATTTTATGGACGAAATCATTAGTGAGAAAAAAAGTTAATGAGACAAAACTGATGATTTACTCAAAGATAAACATTAATAAAAGTGAGCACACTTGTTATAACTCATGAGAAGTTATGTGTTTTTTTTTTGAAAATTCCTGCAATTCAATTAAAATTGGACTAGCACTGAGGCTAAAACATCCGCAATTACATAAGGAACAACTTGTGGGGAAACTTGTTCCATCCACCCCAAATTAGCGAACGATGAGGCCCTCCTAGATAGAAAATCCGCAACGGTGTTGCCTGGACGAAAAAAAAAAGAGTCACAAAATCAAAAGAACGATAAAGAAAAATGCAGTCCTTAACAATAGAAGCCATATAAGAATCGTCATCATGAGGCTTTTTTCATCTCTAAAATAACTGGAGACAATCTATTTCAAATCAAACACGCTGAAAGTCAAGTTGAGAAGCCAAACCCATCACTCATCGAAGGGCCAACACTCTGCCAAAACCTGGGAGGGAGCCATCATTGGAAAACTAGCCACCGATGCAAGCACCAGCCCCTCATAGTCTCGAGTCACACATGAAAAGTTATATGTTGAAAAGACCTTTCAAGACAGATTTGCCCCATAAAAAAACCACATGTACAATCCTTTTCTTTTATTTTAGATTAGTCGCACATACTCCAAACTAAGTTTAAAATTAATTAAACATAGTCCAAAATAAAGAAGTGAAAATGGAACTTCAAACATATATTTTTTATGTATACACGCAACTCCACTTGTATCCCAATTATAAATATGGAATAGGGAAAATCTATTTTGCTATTTCCCAGTAGTAAAATGTTTTTTTCATGTGAAATGTTGATAAATTTCTATGTCAATGTATTTTTATAATTGGACTATATTTTTAAAAAGAAAATATCAATCAATATGATCTGACCTGATCTGCTCGTGGGCCTGATGAACCGAGAGAGGACCTTGATGCTTCAATGAAATGGACCGGCAGATTATTCACCAATGATATAAGCCAACTCAAGGGGAAATGCTTACAAAAAAAAAACCTCAAGGGGAAATATTCTGTAATTTATGGTTTCATGGACTCATATAGGTGAGGACATGATTACATGAAAGAAGATAATAAGAGCACGAGTGGTTATGTTTTTCAATTGTGTAATACTGCATTCTAATGGAGTTCAGAGAAGCAACTGGTTGTGGCTCTAACATCATGTAAGATAGAACAATTTTGTTGCATCATTAGGTGCACTTAAAAGTTACGTGGCTTTATCAACGATGTGTAGCATAACTTGTAGATAGTTGAGGTCTTAAAGCATTTAGTTCAGGGGTTCGATCACTGGGCAGTGAGTGTGCAGTAGCATTTATTGGGAGAGATCTACCCACTTAATGTGATCTTCGAGTCTCTAGGGATTAATCTCATGACTATCGGTCGTGGGATACTTGGGAAAAAAAATTTATGTGGCTTTAAAACATTATTGGAGTAGAGGCATCGGAGTGGAGCAACCTATGGTGTTGGGTGTAGATAATGTTTCAGCAGTAAACTCCAGAAAGAATCCAATTTCACAGGACCAACCATGTAAAGATCATCTTTCACTATTTGAGAAATTAAGTGAATAAAGGGGAAATTGAGCTGGTCTACTGCAGTATAGAAGAACAAGTGGCTGATGCCCTAACTTAACCATTAAAGTGTGATAGGTTTATGTTGCTAAGAGAGAAATTAGATATAATGTCACTTGAAATTTTGAACTACGGGGTAGATTAAGTATAATTCATAATTTTAGTTAGAATTAGCAGTTACAACTTACAATTGTTGTAATTTTGGTCAAAATTTCCAAACATGCTGGCGTAAAATGACCTCAAGTTGTACACAGCAAAACTACTTCAATGGCCTTGAAGGCGTAGCTATCATTATAAGTTTAACCAGCTCATACTCACATGATACATACCAACTAACATGGCATCTGTTTAAAAATATTAAAGCTTTACTCTTGTAACATGCAAATGGCTAATCATGTTCTAAATTTCAATACTCAGCAATAGTGGCCGTGTTAAATTCAAAACTTAATTTGATTCTACTACTACAGCATATTTTTGCATGTTTGGAACATCACTAAACTATCACGTTAGTACAGGAAAAGTTACTTCTTGTCGCATCCAGAAAGTAGAATTGATTCCGTCTCACTAGAAGCAAAACCAAACATGCACTTACTCATTGCAATTTGATGTAAAACCAAAAAAGAGCATGAATCATATGTTGATGCAACTGCCACAGTTATAAGGCCCCTTCTTCTTTGAGCTTACATTTCCTAGTTAAGGAAGCTCCACAAATCTGTTTCTAACTCTCAGCTACATACACTTGCAATCTTCCTCCATGTGAAAAACCAAAATTGATGCCATCTTTACGCAGGCACTGAAATCCCGGTTAAGGCTCAGTCCTCTGTGCGCCCTCTCTGACTACAATAGTACGGCCATAAAATTCCTGCAAGAAAGATCAAACTAAGTAACAAACAGAAACAAATGAAACAACATTACTGAAGAAGTGGAAGCAGAATTTACTGTTCCATTAAGAGACATTGCTGCATCACGTTCAGCCTCTGATTCAAAGGAGAGAAACGCATAGACCCGGGCTTTCCCTTGTTTACGATCATGCAACACTCTAACACTAAGCACATTCCCAAATCTGATAAAATGATTTCTCAACTGCTCAGGTTTAACAACCCTAGCAAGATTGCCCACATACAACTTATGAGGAGCTTCATAGTAAAATGTTCTCTTGGGAGAAGCGTACATTTCCCCCGCATTCGCATTGGCATCCGTCCTTTCAAGACTCATCTCAACTGAAAATTTAACCCGCAATTCGCGCCCCCCAACATCCTAAAAAAATGAAAGTGAAATTCAGATCAGAAATCAAAATCAATGGCACAGTGAATCCAACACAAACAGTGAGACAAATTCAGAGTACTAACTGATCCATCCAATGCAGCAATTGCACTTTTTGCTGAGTTTATGGATTCCATTATGACATAACCACATCCCCTACTTTCACCAGTCTCAGCATTTCTGGAAACCTGCAAGTTAAAATACAATAGATCATTCCAATTCCATACTTCCAAACAATTATCATATCAAACTACACTCACTTGAATCACTCACTTCTGAATTGCTGATTCAGAATTCAGACTGCAACTCTTGAAAATTAAAATAAACTTTTATGCAGGGTCGTTAATGGCGGATAGCGTAGTGTAGCAGCAAGCCCAAAAAACGCTATTTTAAGTGCTATTGATGCAAATATCGGACAATAGCAGCAAATAGCGGTGAACCCCTAGGGCGCTACGTTATAGCTCGCTATTAACAAGCCTGCTCTTATGACAAATTTTTTAATAAAAGCTTGTAACTTTGGGTTACACATAGAAATTCAAGAAACCCCAAATGATAACTTTAACAAGAAAAATCAAAGGAACAATAAAAAACATGAAAAAATGAAAAAAAAAAAAAAGGCATGAACCTCAACAGATATAATGGTTCCATAAGGCTTGAACAAATCAAGTAGGTGAGCAGCGTTGCAGCTTCTGGGAAGATTGCAGACATAGATTTCACAGGGTCCTCTGGGCCTCCTCTGCGGTGGTTGCTGCTCCTCCTCCTCATTCTTGAAAACGTCGTCGTTTTGAGTGTTGAGAGATTTTTCTCCGTTAACCGCTTCTGGAATCGCTGCCGCCACAAAAAGGGTAGGTTTCCATGTAGAAGGTTGTAGAATTGTGGTTGTGGAGAATAAGCAGGGATCACAGTTTGGGTGTCTGAAATGTGAAACGAAGGGTTTGGATGAAGGTGGTGGTTGGGGTTTGTGGTTGAAGGTTAGAGCTGAAGAGGGAGAGGGGAAAGAAGGTAGCAGAGCTAGTGCCATGAGCCCAGAATGAGAGGGAGGGTCACTGGCTTAGAGCTCACTGCTGAGTGGGTCATGCCAACTGTTTATACTTTATATACATACACAATTAACATTTCTAATTAGAGTTGCAATTTTTTTTAATTGTCTTGAACATAATTTTCATGGTACATACTCACATGACATTTTTCTTTTACAACAATGTTAAGTCGCAGACCACTTTGTGTTGTTCAGACGCTCATTTTGTGAAGGTCTGAAAAACTTAAATAAACATGTTGTGTGACGGTCTAAAACCACCACAAACGTGCGGTGTCTGCATATGTTGATATGGTAGCGTGAGCTATAAATCATTCTTCTTTGTACAAAATCTAATGAGAGAAAGCAACTCAATCATTACAACAAGGGAAGTGGAACGAATCACAAGTTTAGTAGCAATTTGGGCTCCTAGCTTTGCAAGGGCATCCGGAGAGGCATTTTCCTCATGAATAATGTGCTGAAACTATACTTCCCAAAGGAGAAGAACTAATGACGCAATGCTCCTCAAAATAGCACCATAGTGATGCAGGGTATCCACCCCATTGATAGCTAACAAGAACTAGAAAACACAAGCACTTTGCTGAAATCAACATCCTTAGAGAGTAAAAGCTCCTAATGAATACCCACCAACTACCATGGAAAGTCAACACTAGACATGGAAACTAAGAAGCTAAACACCAGACACATTCCTCACAAAACCGCAAAAGCCAGCTCTACCCAAGTTGCACCCCATCAAAGACATCATTACACTTACATTTCTAAATAGTGCACACTACAATGGCAAATGCGATGCCCGCCAAACCTGTCGAGCCTCTGAGCAGTCCCTTAAGATATGCAGCAAATCCTATGGGCTCGCTTGCATCCATACATTCACAAATTACTATGGAGTCGTTATTCCTAGTGATATTAATCCAGTGCATGTTTGGATCAGTTGGTGAAAATTTGCACAGAATATTTTTCTTTAACTAACACATTTCAGTTGTATTTTGAAAAGTAATTTCAATTGTAAAAAAGAAAAAGAAAAGAGCAGAAAATCCAAAAGCTTTGTGTTAGTGCTTGAAAATTTCATCAGAAGCATTGGCCCTAAATACCCCATACTCATATGTCACCTCACATTTAACAAGTATATTACTTAAGAGCAGAAGTAAAAATAAAAATTTATTTTACACAGTTCTTACAGGCTTTAATCAAACTTAGTAGATTTCCAATCTTAACACAAACAATAATAAAAAGAACAAGTCCTGTTTCGTAGACAAGGTGCACTGCATGCAAATTAAGAACTTCCATACAAAACTGAAGGCCCCAAGCAGATATTAGTCAGAGTGTAAAAGATTAGACATGAGCAGTGCCTTCGGTGAATTTTGGATCCTCACACCTATACTTGCCATCAGGCCCAATACCAAAACCTTTGGGATCAGCAAAGACATTCTCCAGAAGCTGGCTGCGGGGTGGAAGAGGGCTCTCATCTGCAAATTCAACAGCTTCTTCAAGGACCTCGTCAATTTTCTTCTCTATGGCCTTCAATTCTTGTTCACTGGCTAAATTGTTTTCAAAAATGTATTTCTTCAATGCAGTGATGGGATCCCTACCAGCATAGTGTTCCTTCTCAGCTGTCAAAGTAGAAAAATATTATGATTACTAATAATTATTTGGAAACAGAAGAAGACTTGATGAAAAATATAACAAAAATATGTGGCTTATATATCATCACGAGATAAAAATTTACAGACTTCGAGAAATTAGTTTCTAGATGTATTATGAATATGCACCAGCAGTAACTAAGCAACTGAAACTTCCATAGTTGACAGCATGATTAGAATTAGAGTCTAGTAAACATCTGAATTTATCAAAATAGGCATTCACTAATCTGCAGCTAGCACCATGACATATCAAGTCAGATAACGACAGTCTGGGCTCAAACTAACAAGAGTGGAGTATGATTTTTCTATCTGCAAATTAATGCGACAAGATTGAAATGAGCAACTATCAACCCATGTAACAAGCTTAATTCATTTGTTTCTTGTGTTATTTTCCTTCTCCAAATTACTTTAAAGAGAAGAAAAGTTTGATAACAATAATGTAAAGAAAAAAATTATGATTGGTATTTGGTACAATCAATGAAGCAGTGTTAGAGGTGGAATAAACTGTGTCTGTAAGAGTACGTTATCCGAGTTGGTAATCCATTTTTTGAGGTAGGTGATGAACTAATCAAAATATACTTTTCACAGCGCGGGGTAGGATGCACATATCCTTAAACGAAATTGAAGTTTAAGTCCTCCACTTTCAATCAAGAGTCAAGACCAGCTTTATATAAACACTCTCAGGCAGCAAGGTTAGTAACATTAGTAATCTTTCTCTCAACTACCTACTAGTACCTATGGCTTCGAAAACTTGTTTTCTTAAATAAAGACATAAAGGTAAGGGATAAAAAAATACATTAGTCAAGCTAAAGAGTTTTTTACAATCATTTCAGAATTGAAGAAAATAATTGAAGTTTAAGAAACTGGTTGCTTAGGCTATAGTTCTTAATTAATTGGTAAAGCATAGTAACCTGACCCTATTGGATTGCATTTTCCAATGAAATCATACACATTCCATGACCAAATAACAACATTATACCTCTTGCACGGCTGCAAGTTCAACTCCACCGATCTATATTGCTAATCTAAAACCTTAACCACCTTTTTGGTTTGTCGTTTCTTTTTTTGGAATAGGGGAGGTTCAAGAATAAAAGTAGGTCAAACCCTTGTCAAGATAGGATGTTGAGCAATCTAAGCAACTACAGCAACTGTCAAGAGGTAACTGCTTTGGACACAGATGGTTCTTTTGAGAATTCAAAAGGATGTTAAGCAAATTGTAGGACAATAAAATATATAAGGATTATGCTTAGTGCAACTAAAGATAGATCCCACCAGAAACGCAAAGGACCACTAACATATGTACTTCAAAATGAAGAACATAGTAAAAGAATATAATAAAAGTAAATGCTCACCTGGGTCACGAAGCTCATCGGGATCAGCCAATGAGTGTCCTCTAAATCTATAGGTCTCACATTCCACTAGAGTTGGTCCCTCTCCTCTTCTAGCCCTTCCAATCGCCTCCTTTGCCACCTCCCTGACCTTCAAAACGTCCATCCCGTCTACATGAACCCCTGGCATTCCAAATGCTGGCCCCTTTTTCCATATCTCAGGATCTGAAGTTGCCCTGAGATGTGACATCCCAATGGCCCACAAATTATTTTCCACCACAAACACAATTGGCAACTTCCACAAAGCAGCCATGTTAAGGCATTCATAGAACTGTCCATTGTTACAAGTTCCATCTCCAAAGAATGCCAATGTCACATGATCACAATCTGCCTGATTCAATACCTCTCTTCTGTACTTGCTGGAAAATGCTGCCCCGGTGGCCACTGGAATTCCTTCACCAATGAATGCAAACCCACCGAGCACGTTGTGCTCTTTTGAGAACATATGCATCGAACCCCCCTGACCTCGGCAGACTCCCGTCGCCTTCCCAAAGAGTTCACTCATCACAGCCCGTGCCGGGACCCCTTTACTCAGTGCATGAACATGGTCCCTGTAGGTGCTCACTACACTATCTTCTTTCTTCAGAAGCTTGATGAATCCAGTTGACACAGCTTCTTGGCCATTGTACAAGTGAACAAAACCAAACATTTTGCCCCTATAATACATCTCGGCACACTTGTCTTCAAAGAACCTCCCTAATATCATGTCTTCATAGAGCTCCAACCCTTCCTCTTTTGTGATAAGCTGCCAAACAAATCCAGATAAACAACAGTCTTAATAACAAAATCTCCAAACAAAATTGGCAAACATGGCACAAAAATAACTATTTTCAATAATTTAAACTTCTAAAGCTAGATAGCACAAAAATAAAACCCAAGAAATCTAAATCACCAGTGTGTGAAGGAGCTATGCATCTGAAAGAGAATAAGACAAAATTGACATTTGAATCATGCAGAGCATAAATTATCATATGGGTTCAATTCCAATGAGCTGAATTGTGTGAAAAATCAAGTTTTTTCCTCAACAAACCCATTACAGAGAATCAATAGCTATTCACATCAAGTAAAGATTTTTCCAACGAAAAACAACAATTAAGGATAAAGGGTCACCAGATTGGAGGTTCGTTCGAGAAGAACAGCAGCAGCAGGGGAAGAAGAAGAAGAACGGCGCTGAGCAAGAACCTTAGCGGGGCCCGCATTGAAGCGAAGCACCTTGCGAGCGGATCCAAGGAAAGAGGAAGAAGGGTTAGCTCTGGAAACATCGAAGGAGAGAGGCTTGTTGTCATTGGATCTGGGGATGGTGGAATTGATAGGAGGAGGAAGGTGGGAGAATTTGGTCGCAGTGAAAGACATCGTTGAATACTATGTATGATGTTTGTGTGTGGAGAAGGAGAAGAAGAAGAATGAAAGGAAAATGGAATGGGATTCAATTGAGGTGTTTAGTTTATATAATGAGATTCAGAAACAAAGGGTGGTGGTGAATCATGAATGTGGCGGAGGAAACGAGGGAGTGTAACTTGGTGATAATCGTTGTCTTCACCGTTGGGGGTCTTTGCCAATGTGCAATGTGCCAATGTGTGTGTGTCTATGATTATGACCTTGTGTTGCAAATTCATTTGATACACCGAAATCCAACCAACTTTTCCTACATTTGCATTTAGTTACCTACTTAAACCATTTCTCTATATGAGGATAAACCAATGTTTGATGAACTCCTACTTGTCCCCCAAAGATGCACTATTGTGTTAATTTGGGATTTTTAATTAGTGAAATGGGTATATGATTGGTGAACATACACATTTGGTTGGGGTCTTTCTATTGTGACGGTTAAAAATTGTCGCTAATGCATGCATGTGTCAGAAATGTGTCAACTCTAATGCATATGTCTATGTCTGTCTATAGATAAGAACTCTTGGTGTAATATCCAAGTGGCATCAAACTCATTTAGGTTGAAGTGACTTACAATTCCATAAAATGAGTATTTAATTATAATATTTAAAAATAATAATTTAAAAGTATAATTTATTTTTGTATTGCTAAGTATCTTAAATACCAGCAATCATGAGACTAATTCTCATGAGACTTGGAGGTTATATTAAGTGAGTAAGTCTCTTCTAACAAATTATTCTCCATACACAATGTCTGGGGATCTAACTCTCGACTGATTAAATATTTAAAAAACTCAGTTATTTATTAATTGTGCTGAAACTTGTTGGTTAATAGGTTAAATTTTTGAAACACTAAATTATGGGCTAATGTATTTATGCAAAATAGACGAAATAAAATTGGAAAAAAGAAGGCAATGAATCTATCATTAATATATTAGTTGGGGTACTTTTTATGCACTAATGTAGCATAGCATCCTTTGTTAATTTCTCAAATAAGAAAGGGTTGGATATTTGTGCATGAAATTTCTTATTATTACATCATACTTCCAAACAACCTGGACCAAATATAAAACAAGTGATTATGATGCGTGGTTTCTTCATATTGGAGCAGGAATTAGTGATTATTTGGTTAATGGATACGGATCTTCCTCATTCATTCATCTAGACTATGACATGCTTATAATTTATGCAGGGTAAGTAATGTTGCCACTTACAAATTGACTGCTTTGTTTTGTCATTCTTTTTTTAGATATTCTTTGTCGTAATAATTCATGAGTTGAGGTGAATGATATTAATATGCAGTCATTATGAAGCTAATAATTGAGACTTGGGCTATGAGAGTTTTGAAAGGTGAATCGAAAGAAGCTCATCACATTGGAATGAATGATCATATGCTTCTTCTTCTTTTCGAGCACAGTGGAATGATCATGTGAACCTGGTTATCTGCCGACCTGGCACGGCATATGGATCAATTCCAAGTCCTTTTCATACACGATAACTTGAGCCACATGTTATCAACTTATGATTTTAATCTGGTATATGTAATATATTATCCTTCATTATAGCATCAAAGGGGTCCATAGCTCAGTGGTAGAGCATTTGACTGCAGATCAAGAGGTCACCGGTTCGAACCAGGTTGGGCCCTTATTTTCGTTTTTAAACGTTTTTAAATTTCTCTTTATATTGCACGGATATTAACGCTAAGATTCATTGCATTTTGGAATATATTAATTGGTGAATAAAAAGGCAATGATTATTCTTTTTCTTATACACGAGGAAAAATTATAAATTGCAAAATACAAATTCCACAAATGCTTCATCTCTTTTATTCTTTTTTCTTTAACTTTCCTTCTCTTCCATTCCACTAGTACCATTTTCAATATTTTTTATAAAGAACGATAAAAATAATAGAACTATAAAATATTATTAATTTAAATTAATTGATTTAATTTTTTAAAAAATAATATTTTAAGGTAATTATTACAATTATGATGTTATATCCATCAAGAGTAGCTAAGATAAAAATGAAACTTTATCATGAATATGTTATTAATGATTAAAGACCATATAAAATTGTGTGATAAATTTTTAAAAAAAGAAAAGATAATAAGGATACACATGATTTTTTTTTAAAAGTATGATGATATAAATCATTAAATTGTTGTGGTTATATGATATACTAGTACTTTTACCCGTGCGATGCACGGGGGATTTTAATTTTTGTTTATTGTACAAAAAAATTTAAATTTGTGTTATGTTTATTAAAAAGAATTGATAGGAAAATGTTAGTTGTCAAAAATGTTAGTAAATTAGTCAATCCTCGGGGTTCGAATGCTAGATCCTTCACCCTTCATTTCCCCAACTCTTATGTCATCTAACTCTTACCACTTGAGCTAACATTCGGAGACAATAAAAAATAGTTTACGAATTAAAAGGACAAATAATTTTGAATATAAGAAAACACAAATTTATAAATTTTTTCGGTCGAGAATTTGTTTGTTTTTATTTTGTAGAAGCACAACCATTTTATGTATTCTTAGGTTTTGTCTTTAATGTTGCACTATTTAATTTAGTTTCTTATAGAGGAAAAAAATTGTTTTGTTACCCGTGCTTGCACGGCGGGGATATTCATTTTGTTTTTTGTGTGTATTTCTTTTAAGTCTATGAGTTCTTTTAAAAGATATTTTAGGGATTAAAAGAACTAAATCTATTTTGGATATATGAAATCATAAATTTGTATGTTTTTGCTCCAACGGTCATCTCCCTCCTCCATCGTCTTCTTCACCATGGAACCCTTAAAATAGTCACATGAGAAGCATGTGACTTGTCCAGTCATCAAGCGCTATGAAGAAAGTCACGTGAGACACGCGTGAGGGAGCCGCATCAGCTTATCACGTTAGTTTTCTCACGGAAGGCAAACGACAGACCAAAAGTGCAACAACATGTATAGTTGGAGGACATTTTTTGCTAATTTTGAAGTTTGGGGACGATTTTCGCAGGAAGGCAATAGTTGAGAGACCAAAAGTGCAATTAAGCCTTGTTTTTTTGAGTAGCTATTTTATTTTTCTTTTTTGTACTTATTTTTCTAAATGCTCGATTGATAGTTTTTTCGATATCTATTAAATAATCTATTCCATGGAGTTAAAGTCATGTGCTAAAAATAGCCATTGAATGTTTTTTTTTCAATTGGAATAATTACATTGTGAATAAAATTGAAAGTGTATCGTTGCACATTTCCTGTAAAAAATCGTATTCGACACTGCGAAAGATCTCTTTATACCATAATATCAATCTTTCAAATTCTCACATTAAAGTGTATTTAACTTTCCTTTTTATTCTTGAATTCAAAAAAAACTTTCCTTTTTATTTGAAATTATATAAACTTAAAAATGGACAAAACTAAAAAATAACCATAAAGACCAATTACTTAAAGAACCTTGCCTTCGTAATTCCTTTTTATTTTTTATTTTTCATTTTTCGCTTTATGCTTTTTATTTTAACATTTAGAAATACTGCACCTTTTTTAATTCGGAATTCAACAATATAAATTTAATTTTAAAACAATAAACTTTCATTTTTTAGGATTAATATATTTTATAAATTCTAACTAATTAATCATGTCTTTTGGAATTCCTAACTGATATTAATTACATATTTACCACTAAAATTTTCAATAAACACATATCTCACATGTAACTGAAATAATTGTAGTGCAAAGATTTTTTTCCTTTAATTTATTGTTAAGAAAGATATTTTTTTGTATCGTCATTATGAGCATGAACGTGTTGTGTGGTTTTTAAATAATAAAACCAAAATTAAAAATTATTTTGCATTGATATCAAATTTATGTTAAAACTATGTTCATTGGATGTTTCAAAAAAAAATCATTTTCTATGAAGTTCCTAACTGATATTAACCACTAATTTTTTTCATGCACAGAAATTAACCACATGGAATAGAAATAGTTATAGTGCAAAGGGTTTTTTCCATTAATTAAGGAAGATAATTTCTTTCTTTTTTTTTTGAAATAAAAGGAAGATAATTTCTTAAATTGGCATTATGGCCATGAATGAGCATGTGATATTGTTTCGATGAATTTACTCTTTATCAAAAGGGAGATATATGTTTAAAATTTACTATTTTTTTTACCATAATACCAATTTTTCAAATTCTCACATTAATTGGATTAGCATGTATTTAATTTTCCTCTTTAATAGAATTTTCAATATAAGATTTAACTTTTACATGAACAAAAGACCGAAAACAAAGATTGAGTTAAGAGGGCCTAAGATTGTTATAATAACCATGATTTTGTGCTTCTAAATAGTGCTTTGATTGCAGTTGGACCAAATGACAATTTTGGCCACTTCTTTTAACCAAGGACCCGGACATAAAGCAGTAGTAACCTATCTTCATTAAAAATAAACTGATGACACAACATGCTACAAAACTAAAACTCTTAGCAAGATCACATAAAATATAGTCTAAAGTGTGAAGACAACATAAGACATACATGCTTTGACCCGTGCGATGCACGGAGGATTTTTATTTTAATTTATCGCGTAAATTTTTTAAAATATGTGTTGTTTTTATTATATTTATTAAAATATATTTTAAGGATAAAACGAAAAAATGAATTTTATATATAAGGAAAAAAATCGTGATGAAACTGCTAAATATTACATACATGTGCTGCCATGATAATTCTCCTAAATATATAATCAACCTGATTACAACTGATAACTTTAGTGGTTGGAAATCCTAAGCCCACAAAAGAAAGAAAGTTGAGAAAACATGAAAACTTGATACAATTTATAGTTTTTCTATATCTTGGTACACTTTACAGCTTTGTGAAGTTGGATGTACCTGCAGTCCATGAAATATTTCCAGCATTGAAAGCTTAGGAACATGGGCAACATCCACAAACCCAGCCTCCTCACAAAAGTGTCAGAAAAGCATGTTTTTGGAGCGCAATCAGTGGACCAAGATTCTTGACCATAAGAGATGGATAAAGTAGTTAATAAAGAAGTTTACCTGATAAACTCCAGGACCCCCACTTCCTGATCATCTCCACTTGTGTTCATTACACGCAGCAGAGGAGCGGAACATGTATAAAACAATAGTAAGGAAAAATAGGTTTTTTTAATGAGATAATAGAAAAATAAATATAGAAGCAGATGGCATTACCTAAAGGTACAAAGATGTAAATCAAAGAAACAGAAAGCAAACCTTTTTGTCAAGCGAAATCTTGCCATTAAACATTCATCCACCATTGTTTGGTCTTACTCCGACAACTCCACCTGTCTCAGCGTCAAGTACGAAATGAGATCAAATGTGACCATAACACAGAACATGCACCAAAACAACACCAACACATGATTCCTCATCAACATGAATAATATATATCAGAACTAACTAAAAGACAGGGAGAAAAATAGACATCCTTAAACAATCAGACTTCAGAGAGAATGGAAGGAGTGAGGAGTTTGTATTTGGGTGCTTCAGTGAGAAGCTTGTCATAGCTGGCTTGATCCTTTTTCGATCCCTTGCTCCACCTATGGTTAGCACAAATATATGACCTTTATACCACACACCCCATCTTTCATATTGCATAAATCATAACAAAAATTTATTCTTTGTAGAAAATGATTGGTATCAAATTTTTTATGTGAGCTCTGACACCCATCATGGATAATAAAAAAAATCCAACCGATTACTCCCATCAAGAGATATTACATTAAGGGGAGAAAAAGAAACGAAACCAAAAAAAAGAGAGAAACGCAAACCTTCTTCTTGGCACCGCCAGATTTTGCAAGCAAGGAGGAAGGTGGAGGAGCCTAGTCCTGAGTATTGGAGATTGAATATATAAAATAAAATTTTGCTGAACCATGGCGTGATATATTCAGGCAAACATTATCTGCTACAATAGGCAAAGTCATATGTTTAGTAAATTATTTTGACATAAAACAAACAATGGAAGACATACTCACATGAAAATAGGACCTCAAGAGAGACCCACAACATCAGTAGCAAAACATAATTTCAGAACTTGAGAGATCAAACCTTCATCAATAATAACATAATTTCACTCAATGCAGAATACAAAATGAAACGAAAGGAGAAAAAATGTTGAACAAAATGTAGTGGAAGAATTAGACTCACCCTAAAATTGCAGAGAAAAAAACACTATCATTAAGAAGGAACTTTTGAGCAACCAAAACCTACTAACATTGACCTCATGGGGGGTGATTCACCACCATAATCAATGTGCTGCGGTGTTGAACACCAAAAAAGCACCACATAATCGAGGTTAGGAACGCGGAACATGGAAAAAGGAGCAGCATCAAAACCGTGACACTCATTCAGAGGGTTCACCACTCGGCATTCAATGGTGCTTGCTGCTTCACTCGCCCTCATTGCTTTTAGATAACAGATGAAATACCCAAAATCCTGAAATACCCAAAACAGGAAAATTGTAATTAAGAACAAAAAGGGGAATCAAATGGTGATTTCAAGAAGTGGTTGTTAATGGGAGAAAATGGAGAAGTGAAGTTTGGATCTCATACGTTTCCATCGATGGTGAGAATCAGAGGAGGAAAAGGACGACTTGCTGGATACACCGCTGTGCTCCTCTTCACCCTGAATCCATGCTGGTATCGAAGACAGAGAAGCCACCAGAGGTGGAGAATCAGCTTGCTCATTGATCCTGTCGCAATTCTTGGCAAGGGAGTCATTTTCATTGTTGTGTTGCTTACCTTCATTTTAATGTCTCTTTTAACAACTTGGTCAAAAAAATTATCACTTCATTTTAACCCATAATATCAATAATTATGACATCTACAACATACTAAAAGATTTTAAAACCCAAAATTGGTGTTTTCAATTAAATCAATTGTTGTTCAACAGGTTATATATCAAAAGTTAGACTATAATCAACTCATAAGCTTTCAAAACACAATTATTGAAGGTAGGTAATCACCATAATCAAGGAGACTGGCTCGTCATGAAGCTTAATATAATAACCAATTATGAACCAAAGCCTAAAATATCCTACCTTCTTTGATTTCTCCTTCTCAATAGCATCTCTGCGCTTATCCTTGTCAGATCCCTGGACAGAAATTAAAGGTGTAAAGACATATTTATAGGCATCAGTTCACTAATATAATATAAACTAAAAGTTAGAATGGTGAAAGGGAGAAAATTCTTACCAATTTAGCAAAGATCTCATCATTGTCTTTCTTGTGGGAAAGTGGCTGCATGGATTCAAACTCCTTTGCATCCACCTTTTTCACTTCAGTCTTGAGTGCTTGCAGGACTTTTCTTTTCTCTTCCAGCACCTTCTCATATTCTTCCAGTGTCATCTCCTATCACAGTTTAGATTGCATTTAGAGAAGGACAAACAGAAGCCAATAGAATATAAATTCAACATGTAACACTTAATTCAGAAACTATATGAGCAAAAAATAATACATGCAGATCAAGTCTCTAACACTTTCAAAAGGTAAACCAACACTGAATGAAAACATCATTTCATAATCAAGAAAACAATGCTGAGCAAGAGTTTCTTTCTCGTAAAGAATCCCATGCAATTCATAAGATGAACTTATGACCCAAACTGAACTTGAATGATTTATCATTCAATCAAAAGACACAACTCTCCTGTTAGTCTCTGGATAATGAAAGGCATAAAATTCAGAAGAAGCAAAATCAAGATCAATGGAGAAAGCTTTAAGATTATTAACCTTGTCCTCAGGCTCCTTTTCTTCACTTTCATTAACAGGGCTTTCCTTGTTTCCATATGTTGCCTCTTTTTCCTCGGTTGCAGGCTTCTCATCACCCAAATTCTTCAAAAAACTCTTCCCCATGACAGAAATTAAAAATTCCAAACCTGCAAAACCTAACATGATTAAAATCAATCTGAACCCCCTTTCGTTCAAATTAAACTGGGTCGAACAGATTTTCATAGTCTAGAGGGGAAGGTGACAGATTCAGAACAGAGAAAAAAAAAACAAACAAAGAATCTGAGGTGAAACCGCAATTCTGCCAAGAAGAAAATAATGTTAAGCCGTGCACGCGATTAAAAGCCCTAGAAGAATGAAAACAGATGAAAAAGGAGAATCCAACTCGCAATCTGTTATGAATGTGGTCGATTGAGTTTCTCCTTCAAGCCGTCGTTGTTCACTGCTTCTCCGTTGGCAGCAAGAGCAAGCTCGACGAACATGGGGAAGGGCTGAAGCGTGATTCAGCGAGAACTTTATTTTAGAGACTTTGAGAGTAACGGCAAGGAAGAATAAACGCTAGAGACGAAGCGGCTCCAAAATAGAAACGCACGGTTAGGGATTTTAGAGAGTCAATGATTCTTTTTAAAGAAGGAGATTGCTGGAGGATTTGGATGGCCAAGATTTGATCCGTAAATAATAACTTAATGTGAATCAATGGCTGAGATTCAATCTAAGTGAAATAAAAGGGACTTTTACCAAAATATCCATGGTCAAGCTTCATTGCCTTTAAATTTATTTGTTGATTGACAGATTTACCCCTAAGGCTGCTAAAACTCTTCCTTTATAGAGTTTATAGATTTTAAATTTAATTAATATCACATGTATAACAATTAATAAAATAAGAACCATGAAATTAAAAACTTATGTTATTAATCATATAACACAGTACAAAAATGAAAACAATATAATGTCTATCATTTAACATCCTATTCATTTTATGTAACTAAGAGTTGTCTTAAGTGAATAAAAATAACTTAATACTGAGGGATGAAATCTCCAAATCGCAGCTATGGTAAAGTTTTTCCAAACCCAACAGACAAATCTTTCTTTTCTTCATTTGATTCAGGCAGTGGAACGACAAGGTATGGCACAAATCAGAATGAAGATGTAGACGATGAAGAGGTTAAAGCGAGGAGAGCGATGATGAAGATGAAACAGAGAAAAAGTAAGTTGAAGCAGGTGCATGATGGAGTTTCTCTCTTCGTCCTACTTCCATATCAAAGAGCTCTTTACACAGTTCAAAAGTGTTATTGGGACCTTCGTTCAGAGGAATAATTAAACAAAAGATTGGGAGAAGATTGAGGTTCAGATACATGAGCCTGAAAACAATGAAAGAAGTTTTGAAGGCAATTACCAATCTTGACGGCATGAAGGTTGGCAGATCATCCCCGGTGGTGCCGGTTGCTAAATACCCTCTTCGTTTTCCTGATATGCTTATGCTGGATTTTAAGGTAGAATAAGATGAGGTGGTTGATGCATTTGATGTTGCAGGGGGAGAGATGAAGAGCTTTTCCAGAAAATATCTCCCCCTAAGCAATAAAGATGTTGAAAGGTGAGTGTACGCAGGTTGCTACAGACTTGGCGGTGTTTAATCCAAGAGTTCCTCGTCTGGGTATTAGAGGAATCGTTTTCAACGATAAGCAAGTGGATGTTGTCATGGTATCCCTCATGAGAAGCATATTCTTTAGAGAAGGGAATATGATGATGGCAATTAATTTTGACGGTGTTGATTCGGTGTTTAATCAAAGATATTTCCCATATGCACACTTGACATATACATTTATGGGTCCTTTTTTGTGGTGTTATTCCCCTTCAGTCTATTCTTCCTCCAGCAGTGGTGACTTTGGGTATCGTGGGTTCCTCATGTTATGGCTCGAGACATCCGGTTAGCTATGATTTGCTTGGATCTTGTTCTTCCCGGGCTGGGTGATAAGCACATAATTGATGCACTTTATGTGTGTCTTTATAAGCTTTATTATATACATTTTTTTGCTTAATTGTTATGACTTTGTCATGTACAGATCATTAGTGCTTATTTGAATTATTCATGGAAAAGTGCTTAATTCTACACTTTTAATTTCTGTGACTGTTTTGCTAGAACATGTTAAATATGGAGTTACTGATACTCAAAAAGAGTGCATAATATGTCGTTGGAAAGATAACTTTCCATGTTTAGCACAGTCTGAGAATCAGCTTAGAATATGGTCATAATTTCCTTGCAAAGTTGTTGTCGCTAATCCTACTAGTCTGGAGCAAGCTTCACTAAAATGATCAAATCTTGGGCTACAGAACTCCGAATTAGGATCCGATTGAAGGCCCGTGAAGCTAACTTAAAGAGTTACAACTCTCATGTTTACCTCGATTGAAGATTCAGACTTCTTGTGAGACCCGCAAATTCCTGAGTGATCAACAACTTACTCTTTTATGTGAGCCCGATTTTGTGAAGATTTAGAAAAGATTTAGATAACAATGGATTGTTACTTGATGAACAAGTTTATTTACTAGTATAAATAAGAGATGTTTAGACTTCACCACCTGACCACCATATCACCTCATCACTTTCTCCCTCTTTTCTAGTATGAGTTGCTAAACTCCTTAGTTAGTCATATAATTTTTAATATTCTTGTGTGTGAAAACTTGAGGTTTTGTTCTTCATGCAAATTCGTTCTTTATTAATTCTCTTCATCTCCGTTTCTGATCTAGGGTTTGCTTAATTTCGTAGTTTTAGAAATAAGAGTTGATGCATGTTCGCTTAGTTCATGTTAGTTCGTAACTGTTTCTTAATCGCTTAGTTTAGGAAACTGTGAATTAATTTCCGCTTAGTTAATTATTTCTCACGAATGAGAGAATTAATAAGGAAGAATTAATCTTTTGTAACCAATCAAGGTTTGTTGCACTTGAATGTTATAATCCAAGGACTAACGCTTTCTCTTATTTGAATTAAATCTCTTTTAATTTCTATTTGCTTACTTTTCAATCAAATCAACCAAACCCCATTTTTAATTGCTTTGTTTAACTCTAATATCAATTAATATTTCACCGAGTCCTCGTGAGATCGATCCTAGTGTTCAACACCTTGTACTACATTCAAAGCAGATTACTTTAACACGCACCCGTGATAGTGCGTTTGCCACTGGGTCTATACTCCCTTTGATGATGATATGTTGGATCATCCTCAGGGTTGTGGTGAGGAAGAAGGATTGGAGGCGTCGAAAAAGAGGACGTCCTAGAAAGATGAATAGTAGAGGACCGAAGATGAGAATGAAAATTTTTGAGGTAGTGGTGGATCAGGGGACGGTGGTGTCAGAATAGGAGCAGGCTTTGACTAATCCTCTGATTCTTCTAGAGGTCGTTGGCTCCTATTGCATCTTGGCAAAAGCGAATCATATTTGCCTTCAAGGGGAAAAGAGATGCGTACATTTTAATGGGTTTAACGAACAAGTTGTTTTAAGCTTAGCAAAGCATTTACGTTCTAAATACCCTATGCTTTACGGCTGAGATATTGGATGACTTTTTCTTTTAAGGTTCTCTTTTTAGGTGACCTTGGCCCGATGTGTTTTTGTTTTGGATTTGTGGGCTTTTTTTATCCTTCTTGGTGTGCTTGAGGTTTGTGCATTGATGTTTTTGTTTTTTTGTTTTGTAGAGGTTGTTGTTCCCTTCTTTTAGGTGGGTCTACCCTTGTATAAGGTGTTCTCAAGCCTTCTCTGCTGATATATAGTACATTCAATTTTTCTAAAAAAACTAAGAGTTAGTTTCATTTTTCATTTTATTTATGTTAACACATCTGAATTTCATTATAATATTTCCTTTATTATGACTAACAAGATAGTCAATGCTTTAACATGCATGCTATTATCATGATGAAAATAATAGTTGCATTTTATCTAACAACCAACATATCATGAGTGCACAAAATAGGATGACAATATAATATAAATTTGTACAAAATAGAGGTAGTTTTGTTGTGTGCTTTGATGGAATAAGGGTTTTGTAATTAAGAATTTAGTCCTTGTAATTAGGGTATGTTGTATTTTGGTCTTTGTATTAATGATCAATGATTAGTTTGACTCAGTTGTAATAAGATTGTATAAATACAGTACTCATAGTGATTATGAGTGCTGCAATCAATGAATAAACATTCCCTCTCTCTCTTCATTAGTGTTGATGATTAACATTAATCTTTCTCTCTCACATTGATTACTATTCCTAACATTGAATGCTCAGATTCAATCCATTGAGCTAAGGGATTCAAGTTCTGAATACAACAATGGTATCAGAGCATGGTTCCGGCGATCCAAACCACCACGTGAAGGCGGCAAGCTGCGATGGAGGTCAAGAATTGACGATGGAGGTGTTTGCTCCGATCGAGTTTCCGATGAAGGTGGACGCTTCGTTCAAGGTCATGGCAAGAGCAAATGGAAATTTTCCCTCATCGCTGCCAGTTCTTGATGGCAAGAACGACTGGGATCGATGACATACCCAGATGGAGGTGATTTTTGGCTTCTAAGATATCCTTGAATATGTCACTTATGAGTATGATCCATTACCTGAGAATCCTACGGCAGAGCAGAGTGCAACGCATCGTAAGCCAAAGAAGAAGGACTTGAGAGCATTATTCATCATTCACCAGTGTCTGAATCCTGCGGATTTTGAGAAAATCACTGCAGCCAAGACCTCGAAGGAAGCTTGGGACATCTTGAACAAGAGCTATGATGGAGTCGACAAGCTGAAGAAGGTGAAGCTGCAAACATTGCGTAGGCAATATGAGGATCTTCGAATGGAGAAGAGTGCGACAGTCTCCAAATTCTTCACTTGTCTTCAGACTCTCACGAATCAGATGAAGACCAATGGTGAAGTGATGACTGATCAAACTCTGGTGGATAAGGTGCTTCGATCACTCACATCAAAGTTTGATCACATAGTCACAACAATCGAAGAATCCAAGGATCTTGAGGCAATTAAGATTGATGAGTTGCAGGGCTCACTTGAGGCACATGATATGAGACTAAATTTGAGGCTCACTTCGTACTTGGTCCACCCATGAACAATCTTTTTAATCTTTAGTAGTATATCTTATTCATTATATACTTTTTTTTATATGGAATTCATATATACTCCTTATGTATTAGAAATAATAAAAACAATTATGAATTAAATTTTTCTTGTTACATATAGTAGCAAATCTATAACATAGATGTTTTTTTTAATTTATGCTTTTGAAAATTCATAATATAGATGTTGAATAGAAAAGGAAAAAAAGCCTTCCAATGGCTCCATAAGAGAAAAAATAAATACCACAAAATTTCCACCATAATATACTACAATAAAATTTACATTTTTTAATTTTAAATAAATATTATTTTACTAAAAATATATATTAATGTATGTTCACACAATGCGCAAATCAAACATCTAATTTAGTTATAATTTATTCCTCCTTAGCTACATTTTCCTTCACTTAGATTTTAAGGTACTTCTTTTATCGCCTTAGGCTTGTGAGAATAGACATAATTTTACCCAAGATAACGTAGAAGTCATAAACATCCTAAATATTAATCTCTAAAGTGTGTATAGTTATTATAAGCAAAACATATGAAAACAAGGTATAATATTATCTTTAAATAGATATCTCAAGTCGGTCAACATTCTCTATCCGACAAAATGGTAAAACGCCTCTATCACATCCAACACGACACCAATGATCATGAAATTAGCTCCTGACCCTAAGGCAAGGGCAAAGTTAATGTCACTGTTGTTGGCAACTCTGGAATAGCTCCCGATGCTAAGGACAAGGGAAAAGTTGATCCAATTGATCCCACCCCACCCCTGACTACAAGAGCAAGGGCAAGGGTAAAGTTGATTCAGTTGATCCCACCCCCACCCTAACTCCAAGGGAAAAGGTGATGGTGATCTTGTTCTATCCGCACTAGTGCGGTTCCCTGTTCGTTGTCGTGGCGTGTAGCGAGGGGTGTAGCACTAGCAGCTCAATGCATGCGTGCCAAGGGATGCATCTGACCGGTGATTTCGGGGTCTTATTGTAAATTTCACAAGGCTCAAGCAAGAGGTTATAAGCGTAAAAGTTCTGCTGCAGATGCTCCACTGTCATCATGGCCACCACCTGGTCCAGCTCAAGGTCCAACTCATCAGGTGTGCATTTGGCGCTGTTTAGAGGCTGCCAAACGGTAGCCTCTATTGTGCTGAGCACCAGCCCCTATTGCAGGATGAGAGGATTAAGAGATTCAAGCTGCTGAAACCTTGTGGATTAGAGAGACATTAGATTTTAATGTACATTTTCAAATCTTTAGTTGGTTATCAAAATTTGCTTCAATTTAGTTAGTAGGTACTCTTTACATTGGTTATTACAATTTTTGCTTCAATTTGGTTTAGTTGATCTTGAATTCGCGAGGAAATTCAATTTGATGCTCGTGGTAGAGATGCATCTTTGATTTTGAGAATAACGCAGTTAGTCAGTAATTTCTTTGATGATTGTCAATGTTGAAGTATGCAAAAGAAAATAGTTTTTTCAACAAAAAAAAATAGAGGTATTTTAGTTTGTTGTTCTGTTCTCCTTGGATCATCATTTTTCATTGAACTAAGTGTATTCTTCAAGAGGTCTTATGTGATGTTTTTTTTGGTACAAGCTAGATGTCTTATGTGATGTTTTGTTCTATCATAAATATATAATAATTAAGGAATATATAGAAGTTGGAGCTCATATATCCCATTATGTTCCATCATACCTGATCTATTTACTAAATGTTACCTCAGTTTGTAATTTATAGTTAAAATTTAAAAAATGTTTAATTTGAGAAATTAATTTTCAAGCATCATTCTAATAATAAAAAATCACTTTTATATGTAAATATTTATACACCAACCACTTATATTAGTATTTTTAAAAAATAATAAAATTACATATAAATACTTCTGAAAATACTTAAACAACAAATTTAAAATAAATGAAGTTTTATTAGTTTAACATCTAATAATACATTTTTAAGTAGTACATTTTAAACAAAGTTTTAGTAAAAAAAAATCAATATTTGAAATGGTTGAAGATTCAACCATAGAGAACAACAGGTGCAACCATCAAAGCTTTATTTGGCCACTACCTTTCGGCCCCCTCGTCTTCCAGCTCGGGGATCACATGCCTCAACCTCCCCATCCCTCTGTGCTGATTGGCTGGGATCCATCGCCCCAAGATTGGACCAAGGTGAACGTGGATGGCTCTGTTTGTGAGCCTCTGAACAGAGCAAGCTGTGGAGGGATGTTTCGTGACTCCACAGGTCGCTGGATAACAGGCTTCTATCACAATCTTGGCTCCTCGAGTGTCCTGGTAGCAGAATTCTGGGGGATTCTCACGACGATTGAATTAGCCTGGAATTTGGGCTTACCCAAGGTGATCATCGAAAGAAATATCCTCACGGCAGTCAATCTCATTACCAAAGGGTGTGAAGACACTCACCCGATGGAAACTTTTTTCCACAACTTCCACAAATGGCGCTCTAAATCTTGGAACATGGTCCTTACCCACATGCGAAGGCAGGGGAATGTCGTTGTCGATTTTCTGGCGAACTTAGGCCACTCTGTTGACCCCCCCTCCCCCCCGGCTGCTACCTACTTCTGCCGGGTGACTCTTCAGGAGCTTCTCTTCCTAGGCAAGTCTTAGTTTAGGCTTCGGGGCTTAGCCCCTCCATGTTACCAAAAAAAATAAAAAATAAACTTTATTTGGCTGCACCGTTTGATCAATCAAAGGGTCACTAGCTATAAGTGCTGAAGAGGCTGCAGGAGAGAGAACAAGTGGAGAGGATTTAAATCCAATAAGAAACAAAAGAATCAACCAATAACTCATATGTACCCCTTGATTTGAAGAAGCAAAAATCATAATCATTAATTGGTTGTTTCATAATTATTTGTATGAAAATCATATTTATAAATGTAATTAATTGTATTTTTCTTTACATCGAAAAGATAAATTATACTCTCTAAGGATTGAATCTTGGACTTCCCCTCCTCAGACTACGGCACCCAGGCCCCAGCTTTTAGCACTTTAACTATTATTCGGCGACATGTAATTAATTGTATTGACTAAATTAAACTTCCAACAATTAATTGTATGAGATATATAATTTGTAGTTTCATAATTTAATGGCGTCAGACATCCATTTGATTTTGAGTTAAAATAAAAATAAAAGACGTACATTTGATTTTTGAATTTGAACTTAAAAAAAAAAAAGAGTACATTAAATGTAATTATTTATTTAAGGGTTAAAAATATTGAAATTTTAATAACCAAAAAAAATAATATTGAAATTGTTACTTCAAATAATTTGAATTTTTAAGATTGGAAATAAAGAGCACTAAATTAATTATGCCTCACATCTAATGGTTAAATTTTAGAATTTTACTAATTTTAAATTTTCAAAAAATATGAAAATTCGTGGGAGTGTCACTTGTCACATTCTCACGCTCTTGTATTCTCTAAGATGGGTGATAGTGGTAAAGCTTTTGTAGAGAATTCACACATAGAATTTTAACCAGCAACAACATTTTCGAATTATAAAGTGCTTTGTAGAATTGGTAAAATATTAAGTTAATTTCTATTGATGTAATGCTCACAATATCTACAAGGGTGTGTTGCATGTGTAGCAATCACCATAACCGATTGAATTAGAATCTTACAGCTAACAAACTTAAGCTAACTGTCTCGAAACTGATTACGGAAATGCGTGAACACACAAACATATTGACAACATGACAAGCACTTAGTTTTCTTTGGAAACAAGAGAATAACAAAAACACTCGCTTTATAAATACAAGAAATAAAAAAAATCTGGAAGGAGCTAAAAAACAGGAAAGGATGAAAGAAAGGAAAAAGAGACAGAAAAATGTTTCCTCATCACATGATTCGAATATCCTAAACTCATTAAATTAAATGGCTTTTCATTGTGCATATACAAAACCTTGTGTATTGTATATACAACAATCATTTACATGTAATGTACAGTTAGAAAAAGTTACAATAGAATAAAAATGGGTTGAGATACATCAAATCTCGTAGCTTTACAGACAGCCTAAGAGGGAAGAAGAAATCTGCTGTTAGCCTGTACAATTGTTAGTGCATGATCTCTCTTGCCGACACCGTTCTCTTGTTCTTAAATAACAGCTAGTCACCGCTTATTTGTCTTCTCTTTTCCTGCAGACAAGTTTCCCTTGTATCAGAATCAAGCACCACTGAACTTTGTTAACCTTAACTTTGTTAAGAAAACATTACTTACCGAATATACTTGATTTTAAAGGAAACCGAATTGATGAACCCTTAACTCTCAGCTCTCGGTTCTGCTTGTTTCTACTTTGTTTCTCGGTGGCTGCAGATCTATTGCTGCTTTCTCCAGTCAGAAAGTCTGTTACTTTACTTACCTTTTCATGGTACACAGCAGGTGGAGCAAGCCTCAACTGAGGCAAGTTCTCTATTTGCATAAATCTCTGATTTTTCTGCAAGCTGTTCAATATCTCAAACTGCAGAAGCAAGATCAAATATTAGAAGTCTGGAAATTCATGGATAAGGCCCAATATATTGATGAGAGGGTGTGCAGGTTTTTTATATTTTACCCGTGATATCTGTTGCTGTCCATATGTACTCTCTGAAAAATCATTGTCGTGTAGATAAATAGTACTTCCATGAGGGTGTTGGCGTCTTGATGAGAATTTGTTGACCAATCCATTCTCTGCCATGACTAATTTGTTTCTAGACTGCTTGGATTTCTGGCTAGGCAAACATACAGGGCAACCAGATGAAGATCCTTTGCTTGATGACTCCGCTTCTGAACCTTCACATTGGAGGTGGATTGCATGGCCACAGTTGAAAATTCGAATTCCAGAGCTAACTGAGTTCTTTGTAAGGAGGCAATTACAAATACAGCACACTAAATTCCTGGGAGCAAATCCATGAGAGGCCCCTTTTTTGAGTAAACTCATGGTATAAAATGTATCATCCTCTATCAAGGATTTGGCAGCATCCTGTTTGCAACAAAAGAAGCAAGAGAAGAAATCAGGACAAAGCTTACAAATGGAAGTCATATTTATACAATGAGGAAGTTCATTCTGTTCTCAAGTCAGAGCCATGATGCAAGTCAGAGCATAATTTAGCATGAAGAACGTGAAAAATAAAATGCATCAAGCAAACAGTTGCAGCATTCTTTATACCTATACATGATGAAACTCGTACAATACTAATACAACAATATCTCAACTCCTAAATAATAATATTTAATAGAAATTTTAGATTGAACACTTCTTGTCATGTTTCTTGGAGAAGATTTTGACAACATTCTATCCAAAGCTTCAGTTAATAAATTGCCGTAGTAAATGTATGAAGGTTAATATACTTCGCAAAGCTTGATCAGTGAATCAAATTTTAAAATTAAATTAAACAAAATTGGAAAAGTTAACCTTACCAGAATTCTTCTTTCAAAGCCATATGTTCCCAGCATGCCCAATATGGTAAGTTTAAAATAGCCAAATTCTTGACTACCATTATCAGACAAGAGTTTGGCCATGATAGTCGGAAGGTGAACAAAACCTATCATTCCCTCTACAATCTCTTTAATGAACTGGGAAAGCAATTTTCTCAAGATATGACCATTTCGAGACATCGAAATTTTCCAATTGCTTTTATGTGTATCTTTGTCCAGGTGCGAATCCACTGATCCAGTTAGCATTCCAGAATAATTATTTCTTTCACGTGCTCTGTCTTCAGCATATGAATCCATCAGTGGGTCACAAAACCTGCATGAAAATCAAAGGTTAGTTACTAGTCACTACTGAAAGATCTCTCATATGTCAGAGACAAAGCTTGTTCTTCAGACATTTAGTTCATTGACCATTAACTCAAAATCTGTACTCTGTAGAACTCTGTCAGTCACTTTTATGGTTCATTGATCATTTACCATAGTAAAAAAGTCCTTTTAGTATTTCCCTTCTTACATCCCCGCTTGGCTGTAGAATCTAGGTTATACCCAAAAGGCAAGAAAGGAGGTCCCCCCACCCCCCAAAGCTCCAACAAAAAATCCACATAATTTCTTTGCTACACCACATTAATGTGTAAACAAAGTTTAATTTTACCTTACAAATGAGATTACAAGCCACTTAAAGTGATTAGTGATTATTCCGAGGAACTGAAAAACACATGCAAGTAAATTATCTTAATATTTACCAATTATCAATTGGATATGCTTCAAGCACTGCTCCTTTCTACAGAAGCAGCACTAATCAATGCCTTTATGATCCAGTGCTAAATGAAGGGTGTACCCTACTCCATAGTAGTTAGGAATACTTTGAAACCATTACTTCATCCTCTTAAAATCAATAAATTGACCCGTGTATTTTTCAGTCCCTCCTTTCTAATATTCACCGCACAAAAAGCAGCAATTTGAACAAGTTTCATTTTTTGCATCTTATCATGGATATGATGAACTATATCCGGTACAAGTATGTTGGTAACAAGATTATTAGAAAATAATAAAATCCCGTCTAACTAAAGCACTAAACAACAAATAAATTAATAAAGAAGGACATGAAAGGAAATGTATATTGATACTACACTTACGAGTCAAGTAATTTAAACCAATGTGCCTCTGACTCCTCGGGATTTAGACGAGGAGTGTTCCGCTGACACAGACCAATACAGGCATGCAATAAATTGTGTATGTCATTCACCTATTGGATTAGTAACCATTAAAACATTAGCTTACCTACTATATACAAACATACGAGCACACCCATCAAAGCAAACATAAAGTTTTAGAGCTTCACTAAAACGTTGTAACTCCAGGAACATTTATACACACCTCTTTTGTTGTTAAAACTTTGTTGAATACTTCCATATGGGAAGAACCACCCTTGCGATGGTTTAAAACTACAGCTTCCACAGCAGCATCAAGCTCAACAAATTTACCATTCAGATCAGAAAGTGTAAGTAGAAGAGCACTACCAACATCACCAACCCTTTCTAATAAGAAAGCAGCAGCATCTACAATGCCATATTCTTGGCACAGGTGTAAACAATGCTCCACGCGATAGCTATCAAATGTTTCCAGAAACTTGAGAACTGAACCACCTTCATACTGGCATAATAACTGCAAAATTAAAACATAAAAAAAACTATGTATCAGAACATGAAAAAAATTAAACTATGTTCTTGTTAGAAGCTAAGAACTAAGGCGATAAATTCCCTTACTATAAAATTTTTTTTTTTTACCAAACATGAGAGGATAAAGAAGCCTAAACCACACTTAAAAAGATATACATGAAATAAGGTCCATATCTCCACAGCAATCCTACTGAGATATGAAAGATTAAATGAGATAGAAAGCAGTAATCACATAATTTGGCGCATGATACATCCCAAGAACAACAAAAAACACATATCATCATCAAGCCTAAACAATCAAGTTAGTTCTAGATGTCAAAAAGAATTAAATTAAAAATCAAACTACCTGTTCATGCAAAAACATTGGTACAAAAACTCACCTCTAGGTAAAGCTCAATAAGATCATCAGACACTTGAATAGGATTTTCACGCATGTACTTGGGAAAATGGGATATATTCTCTAAGTAATAACGGACTTCTTGTGGGAGATCCATAACTTGCTTTCCATTACAGGGATTCATAATATCAACCTTTCTCATATTAGACAAGTCTAGCGTGCCAAATAAGTGAAGCTCAATGAGTGTCTTTAAATAAAGGAAAAGACTTCTTCGATGAGAATGGAGTTCAGAGATGATACGGGAACTTTCATCACTAAAATGACTGATAACCATATGGAATGCTCCTTCCCTGCAAGCAAATAAAAATAAATATTATTACATAAATGAAAACAAAGAAACCATAAATTCTATGAAGGAATCCAACTAACTTGAGCATAGCTAAGTAAGAGGATTACCTGCTTAGTTCAACCAAATCAGGAATTCTGGATAAGACTGCTGATCGAATAGCAGTATGGTCCTTGTCAGTCAACTCTGAGAACACTTTGTTGATAAAGGAGAAGGCATGAACAGGCTCATCTACATCTTTCATATAACTATCCAATGCAGCCACATACTCATGTCTGATGGTATGAATCAACCCACAAACCTAAACCCAACAAAAGAGTTGGTAAAATTTGCTTAACTAGGCATATGTCAATACTTTGTACTACTATGCTTCTGAAGATAATATCAACAAATGGACAATGTACCTACCTGATGATATTTGGCGCTCTCACATAGCTCTAGCACAAATGACGCATCCCATTCTGACTCTGGAAGTACTTCCAGAAGAGAAAGCACTTGCTTCTCTCTAATTTTTGGGCTTGAACTATCAACAGAAACATTATTTGAAAAGTGATTATCTGATGTCAAATATTCCAACATTTGACACAGCACACCCTTAGAAACTTTAGCTCTTTGGAGAGCAACATAATATGCAATGAACTCAAACATATAACCTATGTCCTTCGAAGGCCACTCTTTCATTAACTCATTATCAGCACTGAAAGAGGTTGTATCAGTTGGAACAATATTCATATCAATTATTTGTATGAGAGCATCTACTGTGTTCTGAACTAAAGTATTTTGAGTTTCAGCAACATTATTTTCTTTTTGTGCTTCTTCAATAGGTCCATCGACTGAATCCGGTGAAGACGAGCAGGCATTTGAAATTTCATCTTCCACGAAAGCACGTCTGAGGACGTCTAATGTTGCTTCAGTGTCTAACTCTAACAAAAGATAAAGATATAGGTATGGCTTTCTGGATGTAATGTCTGACACTGTCTGTGGTTTCAGAGATCTGGAGTCCTCTAACAAAAACTCTACAAGTTCTTTTCTAAGAGATGGCAAGCGTTTAGAAGAAATAGTTCCATGGCCTACAATTACATGTAACAGATGAATAATCTTTATGCAGTATCATTGCAATACATTTAAAGCATAAAATAAATAAAAATAAATAAATAAAGAAAGATAAAATAACAGGAAAAATTACCTGGTGGAAAGGCAAGACCTGTAAAGCAGTATTTGAGATAAACTAGCATTCTATACCTGTTAAAAGGAGAGGCAAAAGAAGAAAAATAAATACTTAACCACTGCTCTCAAGCTAAGACAAACCTAACAATTTTCACTTTCAAAAAATGTAGCGAATAAAATCTGCCAGTTTTCATGTACGTCGTGGCATGATGGCACAATAAACAAATCAGTATCAGTAGAGTCGCCACCAATGTTTTTTAGGGAAAAACACTAGAAAATCCCAAAACAGACAAAAAGAAACCAGATCAAGGTCCGGAAGTCTATTACACGTGGGGAAGGTGCTAGCACCCCACAGCGCCCCTCTTTACTTGCTTCTTACTAGTAGAGATAAAGCCATCAACTAATTTTAACCAATTTCCCAATCAATTTTCTTATACAAATGCCTAATTTTTTTCACCACTAAAAAGGAGGTCAATGAACATGAAGGCTGTGCGTATAGAAGATTCTGTTCAAGCATATTTTTAATATAATCCCTTCTTTTATTGGCTACTATTACTAATGAATAAGAAATGGTCACTTTTTCTATGTCCCAACTCGCATGGGAGGTAGGAAGAGGGGGAATGGATATCTGAATTAGGAATGTTTTAGAGAGATTCCCATTACTGGCATAGCCACCACCTCAGTGTGTTCTCTTCTCTGACTATACTAGTTACATTTCTCACAAAGAAAGACTTGAGGACTATCTGATTATTGTTTTATAAAATAGATTTTAGTTTTTAAAAATAAAAAAGGAGAAAATACTTATTTGATAGTAATTGTTCTGAAAATTAGTTTGTTTGTAGTTTTTAAAACTAACCTTGCAAAACATCTCAGAGATGTATTTTGTTTTGTTTAGAATTTTCAAGTCATAGGTTTTTCGACCACAAAAAACATCTCATTCAAATAGTTTTCCCTTTTTTGTTAAACATGTTTTAAAAACAAATCATTGATATAAACAAATTGCATAAATCCAACACTTGGCCTGTGACTTTTCATTTGTCACAAATGGATGTTGAGAAAACAAAATAAGAATAACAGAATAGATAAGATAAGAGCAACATACCCAAGTGCAATAGCAATTTCTTTCTGGCTATTTTGCAAGACTGCAAACAGCTCCTCCAGAGGTGCCCTAAAATCATCTAATCCTTTATTGAAGAGATACACTAGGGCACTATATAGTCCATGCTCCCGGCATAATCTGACAACCTAAAAATAGTACCAATTAGCCACTCAGCAATTGTACAATTAAAAATTAATGACAAGAAAAAATATTTGAAAAGATCTAACAAGAACCTGATTAAAATCCAAGGATGAAATATCCATGTGAAGTACACATTGCTCAACTCTCTGTAACCACCCTTTGGTGCTATAATATTCTACCAGTTCTTGCATAATCTTGAGGAATGGACAAAACATAAAGAAGATATTTTACCAGTTGAGAATATAAGTTTGAAAACTAAATAGTAAATATCAATAACCAAAAAGCATAACATGATCTATTACCTCAGGAGGTAGAGATCCAAGCATGTCCTTCAAAATATATGGCTCCAGAAGCTCCAAAAATGTTTCTGGAAAAAAGTACAAAGTCCTAGCACTGTCAGCCATTTGAAATTGGAAAAGGATAGATAAATAATGTGAGAGCATCCCCACAAGCTATTCATCTTTCCTAGCTGATGACAATTAAATAACTTCACTGCCAGAAATAGCTTCGGTACAGCACCCCTTTAACTTTACAACCATTGATAGATAAAAGTAGAAAATTTTACTTTCAGTGACTAAGTAATAATTTCTAACAGAGAGAGAAACTGAAAAGTGTAGTTGATTAAAAACTATCTTGTGGTAGTTGATTAAAAAAGAAATAGTATTATACAAGTTTAATAGCTCAAAATGGATAACAGTATTATTCATATTACAAAAGGAAAAAGATGATACAGTGAATAGAAGATTCTTGTTGTTTTCATGTTTGAAAAATTGTAAGCATTGATTTAAATCGCAGAGATAGAAACTTTGATACAACCAAGTAATATATAAGATGTAATTACTCTTTTGTTTTGGTAAGTATAGTGTGAAGTTCTGCCTACGTTAAATAACAAAATGGATTAGTTTTTTTTCCCACTCATCATCGTCTTTAGAGCTAACCCATATCTATTTGTAAAATTCATGGTATTATGGCACAAGACAAAGCAATACCTCTCTGTTGAACATCCACGAACTTGGAAAAAAATTTATCAAAAAGAATGTCTGTCCGTTTG
The DNA here is from genome assembly GCF_012489685.1 of Lotus japonicus. Taxonomy (NCBI): domain Eukaryota; kingdom Viridiplantae; phylum Streptophyta; class Magnoliopsida; order Fabales; family Fabaceae; genus Lotus; species Lotus japonicus. The sequence goes on along the minus strand of NC_080043.1, from coordinate 80,626,010 downwards.
ATATGACAACAAAATTCAACAGCAACTCCACCAACACGGGTGTATTGCTCCTTTATCTCAGAATGCACTGAATTGCTTCTATTATTCGAATTATTGGATTGGTCCAGTTTTCCAATTTGGCTGCGGAATGCGACTGAAACATAGGAGAAAACTTCATCTACATATGATGTAAGCAACTCCACCAAGAAGGGCATTATGGCCTCATGTACAGCATCCAAGGTTCTAGGAAGATCAACAACTCCGTGAGCATGGCCATCATAAAGAGTCATTGCCATGTTCAAGGCACCCATCCAATCACCCGCTTTCCGTAAAACCAAGATACGCTCTTTCCAAGGGAGAAGACGGGAAACAAGAAGATGTGCTGGACCAAGTACATAAATAGAAGCTCCTCTTATAGCAACAGAGTTATGATAAGCTTTCTCAGGGTTCCCAAATATATTGATCAAGTGTGTATGATAAGAAACTAGATCATCTCCTCCAATACCATCTGCAGCAAAGCTGGTTTGATGAATCACAGTTCCATCCTTGGCAAATAAATACAGTTGTCCAGTTGAAGTGAGAACTACCAGCATCTGAGCAAGTGTAATATCCTTTTAAATACCCTTATTATTAAGAAGCAATATAAGAGTGTATAAGTAACAATAGATATAAACATATCGCATAGCTTATGTGTAGTTTCTGTTATGATCTGTGCCAGCTGGAATGCCAGCTGGATACAGTTGTTAGGTTGTTAGATACAGTTGTTAGGTTGTTAGAATTCAGTTAGAATTCAGTTAGGATGTAACTGCCTAGATAGCTTCCAATGCAAGTTGGTTAATCTCCTATATAAGGAGTCTTCACTCTCTGTAATCAGAAGCAATTATCAATGAAATGATTTCAGTTTCTTCATTTTCCCTTTCTTCAGATTCTCTTAACATGGTATCAGAGCCTATCCTAGATCCATTTGTTGTGGTTACCACCCATATTTGGGCCACCCGTTGTTATCCCACGTTCCAGTCTGTTCAATCTTGGACGTGAGGGGGTGTGTTAGAAGTCCCACATTGGCTAGAGATAGAGCCAAGATAAGCTTTATAAGGGTAGTGCAAACCTCAACTCTTGAGCTAGCTTTTGTGGTTGAGTATAGGCCTCCTAATTTCTAATATGGTATCAGAGCCTAAGATCCATGGCTATGGATTCTTCTTCTTCTCCCCTGTCTTCTTCTTCTGCGAATTCTGTTCAAACCTTCTCTCACAAATTGAGCATCAAACTTGATGCTTCCAATTTCTATTCATGGAAACAGCAAGTTGAAGGTGTCATCAGATCACACAAGCTTCAAAGATTCGTACAAGATCCACAAATTCCAGACAAATTTCTCACTGATGAAGATCGAGTAGCAGAGAATGTGAATCCTGCATATACAGCATGGGAACAACAGGATTCGAGTTTGTTTACGTGGCTTCTTTCTACTCTATCTACTTCAATTCTTCCTAATGTCATTCAATGTGTTCATTCTTGGCAAGTTTGGGAAGAAATTCACAGCTTCTTCAATGCTCAATCTCGTGCTCAGTCTGCACAATTGAGGAGTGAGTTGAAGAACATCACCAAGGGTTCGAAAACTGCATCAGAATATCTTCAAAGGATCAAGACTATTGTCAACACACTTGCTTCGATTGGAGAACCAGTTCTCTTTCGTGATCATCTAGAAGCAATCTTTGATGGTCTCACAGATGAATACAGTGCTCTCATGACTGTGATTTACAGTCGCGATTCCTTCTTCACTATCTCAGAGGTGGAGGCAATGGTTATCGCACATGAAGCTCGATTTGAGCGCATGAAGAAGAAAAATCTTGCAGAAACCACTGCATCGGCATTCTTAGCTCATGCGACTCCTCAATCTGTCAATCCAACTCCCATCTCGCCGGCGATTCCAGTCACTGCTCCGGTTGCTGCAGTTGCTGTTGCTCCGCCATCACCAGCAGCAGTGTGGGCTTCTCCATCAGGTTCTTTATCGGAATCTGCTTCTGGAGATCAAGGTGGAGATCGCGACCATCACTCTGGAGATCGCAACTCCAGTGGCTATGGGAGAGGACGTGGTCGTGGCAGAGGAAGGAATGTTCAGTGTTCCTACTGTAGCAAGTGGGGACATGATGCTGCCTCATGCTGGTCTCGTCCTACAGGAGTCAATTCTGTGCCCAATTCTGGTAATTCTGCATCTAACAATGGTTTTGGTGCTCAATTTCAAGCTTCTGGAACAAATTTAGGGTTTTCCCCAAATCAATTTGGGGGTTTTCCCTCTTTTGCAAATCTAGGGTTTTCTCCCTATGGACAGATGTTCCCACCTTATGGACATGGTGTCTCTGCACCTGCTGGGTTTCCACAGTGGCCTCCTTGGTGTGTTCCATCACCATCACCATCATCATATGGTTCCTCTTCTAATCTCATGCAACCACCACAAGGATTTTGGAATTCACCTGTTCCAGCTTACAATCAGAACCCTATGCAGCTTACACCTGCAATTCAAAGGCCTCTACAACAACAATCTCAACAAGCTGCACGACCACAGGCATTGCTAGCTGCTGTTCCAGCACAGGCTCCGTTTCATTCTACCTCTCCAGTGACCTGGTATCCAGATTCAGGAGCTACTCATCATGTCACAAATAATCCAACAGTGTTCGTGGATAACTCACCAATGGCCACACAAGAGCAGATACACATGGGGAATGGTCAAGGTCTTCCAATTCAGTCCATAGGTACAGCCACTCTCTCTTCTATCTTTAATCCTCAAGCTGTTTTACTTCTTAAGAAACTTCTTCACGTTCCCTCCATAACCAAAAATCTTGTTAGTGTTAGTAGGTTTGCAAAAGATAATAATGTTTTCTTCTCTTTTCATGCAAACTACTGTTGTGTTCGCCATCAGGACACCTCTGAGCTTCTTCTTGTACTACTTTGATGGTCCACTCTCCCAGGTCTCTTTGTCTTCACATCCAGCAGTTCAAGTCTCTCAGTTCCAGGCTTCTTCTTCACCTGGTTTATCTTCTCAGTCTAGCATAAATAAGGCAGTTTTAGCCACTACTTTGACCTCAGGATCTGCACCTGAAACTTGCAGTAGTAGTAGTTCTTTGTCTTCAGTTTCTGTACAATCTAGTAGTAATGGACAGGAATCATGTAATAGTAGTAGTACATCCATTTATGATTTGTGGCATTATAGGATGGGTCATCCCCATCATGATGTTCTTAAGAACACTCTATCATTGTGTAATATTCCAATTCCAAGAAATAAAAGTGTCTTCTCTTTTTGCAAAGCTTGTTGTTTGGGAAAGTCTCATAGATTACCATCTTTTTCTTCTACTACCATATATACTCAACCTCTCGAGTTAATTTTTGCTGATTTGTGGGGACCAGCCTCCATAGAATCCTCATGTGGTTTTTCCTACTTTCTAACATGTGTAGATGCTTATTCCAAATTCACCTGGATTTTCCCCTTAAAGAAAAAATCAGAAACCTATGCTACCTTTGTAAATTTTCAGTCTATGGTGGAGTTGCAATTTCATCATAAAGTCAAGAGTGTGCAAACTGATGGGGGTGGGGAGTTCAAACCTTTGATCTCACATTTTCAGTCTCTTGGAGTTGTGCATAGAGTCACTTGTCCTCACACACATCATCAAAATGGGAGTGTGGAGAGAAAGCATCGTCACATAGTGGAAACTGGTCTTACATTGTTAGCTCATGCCAATATGCCACTTCATTTTTGGGATCATGCTTTTCTAACTGCTACATATCTCATAAACAGGATGACCACTACTACTCTAGATGGTGAAAGTCCTTATTTTAGATTGTATAGAAAAATTCCTGATTTCAAGAGTCTTAAAATTTTTGGTTCAGCTTGCTTCCCTTTTCTTAGGCCTTATAATTCTACAAAGCTGTCCTTGCACTCTAAAGAATGTGTTTTTCTTGGCTATTCTTCCAATCACAAGGGCTACAAGTGTCTAGATCAGTCAGGTAGGATCTTTGTTTCTAAAGATGTTCTATTTCATGAACATCGATTTCCATACTCTGAGTTGTTTTCCACACAATCTGCATCACCTATTTTCTCCTCAGATCTTCTATGTCCAACATCTCATATCCCTTTAGTCTCTTCAACACTATCTCAGTCACCTCCACAACATTCTGTCTCTTCTGGAAGTCTTGATCATGGCTCCACTGCATCTGCCATTGCACAACCTACTACTCAAGCAGTGTCACCTGCTGCTGCTGTTCCAGATTCTTCACCTACAGCTGCTGTCTCAGATCCTGCACCAGTACTCAGCTTACCTTCACAGCTTGCATCCTCATCAGATTCTGGTGTAGCTTCTCGTGGAGAGTCAGCTGCAACCACAATTCCAGTGGTTCATAACAGTCACCCTATGCAAACAAGGGCAAAGTCAGGGATAGTGAAGCCAAGGCTTCATCCAACATTGTTGCTCACACATATGGAGCCAACAACAGTAAAGCAAGCTATGAAAGATGAGAAATGGCTACAGGCCATGAAAGAGGAATATGACGCTCTTATGAGCAATGGAACTTGGTCCCTAGTTCCACTGCCAGCTCACAGAAATGCAGTAGGTTGCAAGTGGATCTTTAGAGTTAAAGAAAATCCAGATGGCTCTATTAACAAGTACAAAGCTCGCCTTGTTGCTAAGGGCTATAGTCAAGTTCATGGTTTTGACTATTCGGAGACCTTTTCTCCTGTAGTTAAGCCTATCACAGTTAGGCTAATTCTCTCTTTGGCAATTTCAAGAGGCTGGAAAATTCAGCAATTAGATGTCAGCAATGCCTTCCTCAATGGTGTGTTGGAAGAGGAGGTCTACATGACACAACCACCTGGTTTTGAGCAAGGGGACAAGCACTTGGTGTGCAAATTGCACAAGGCCCTCTATGGTCTCAAGCAGGCTCCTAGGGCCTGGTTTCATAGATTAAAAGAGGCTCTACTTCAGTTTGGTTTTCAAGCCAGCAAATGTGATCCATCCTTGTTTACTTACTACACACCTCAGGGTTGTATCTACATGCTAGTCTATGTGGATGATATAATCATCACAGGAGCTTCTATGACTCTCATTCAACAACTGGTAGACAAGCTTCACTCTACATTTAAGCTCAAACAGCTAGGCCAACTAGACTACTTCTTGGGAGTCCAGGTCACTCATCTGCCCAATGGAACATTATTACTAAATCAGTCCAAGTACATTTCAGATCTTCTTACCAAGGCAAATATGCATGAAGCAGTAGGCATATCTACACCTATGGCATGTGGTGAAAGGCTTACAAAGCATGGTGGTACTGTTCTCACAGATCCAACACTCTACCGAAGTGTTGTAGGAGCCTTGCAATATGCCACAATTACACGGCCTGAGATCTCCTTTGCTGTAAATAAGGTGTGTCAGTTTTTGGCTGAGCCTCATGAAGAGCATTGGAAGGCTGTCAAGAGGATATTAAGATATCTCAAAGGGTCTATCACTCATGGTGTTCTTCTTCAGCCGTGTTCTCTCAGGCAACCTCTACCCTTGACTGCATTCTGTGATGCAGACTGGGGATCTGATCCAGATGATAGAAGATCTACCTCTGGATCATGTGTTTTTCTAGGGCCTAACTTGATTTCTTGGACTGCCAAGAAACAAACATTAGTGGCCAGGTCCAGCACAGAGGCTGAGTATCGGAGCTTAGCTAACACCACAGCTGAACTCATGTGGGTCCAATCTCTTCTAACTGAGCTTCAAATCCCTTTCACAGCTCCCACAGTTCTATGTGATAACATGAGTACAGTTCTTCTTACTCATAATCCAATCCTGCACACTAGAACCAAGCACATGGAGATGGATATCTTCTTTGTTCGTGAGAAAGTCCAAGATAAGAGTCTACTGGTTCAACATGTTTCTTCTGAACATCAAAGAGCTGATATTTTTACTAAGGCACTTTCTCCTACAAGATTTCTTGCATTAAGAGACAAACTGAATGTAGTAGACAAACATAGGTTGTTGTCTACTCCTTCAGTTTGCGGGGGTGTATAAGAGTGTATAAGTAACAATAGATATAAACATATCGCATAGCTTATGTGTAGTTTCTGTTATGATCTGTGCCAGCTGGAATGCCAGCTGGATACAGTTGTTAGGTTGTTAGATACAGGTGTTAGGTTGTTAGAATTCAGTTAGAATTCAGTTAGGATGTAACTGCCTAGATAGCTTCCAATGCAAGTTGGTTAATCTCCTATATAAGGAGTCTTCACTCTCTGTAATCAGAAGCAATTATCAATGAAATGATTTCAGTTTCTTCATTTTCCCTTTCTTCAGATTCTCTTAACAAGCAAAGAGATAAACAGTGACAAAAAAAGTGGACGATTTAGTACCTGATCATCCAACCATGCCAGACCTATAGCTGCACTGTCAAGAGACCATTTTCCATATACTTTTAATTCTGATTTGACCAATTTTGCAACCTGAACTTTCCGTTCCCAAGCAATTGCAAGCAATGAAACTCTTGCAGTAGTTTCTGTGGACATATTTTCTACAAGTGTGTAAGCAGTAATTAGCAAGAAGTCAACATAAATCTTTACTTATATGACTATAAAAATCTGTGAAACAACTACAAAACATGGATATGACACGACATGGGACATCGATACAATACGATAAGGACACGGGGTACAGAAGATTTTAAAAATTCATATAAAATCAGTGTGAAATTAATATGGAAACATAAATCTTGAATTAAAAGAGAGAACCAATGCCAAAAGTTTGCATGAATATGTAAAGATAATAAATGTTGTCATCTATCTAATTATTATAGTATTGTAATTTGAGTTTAATTTCTATGCACTGACGGTGTAAAGTTTTTTTACACCGTCAACCAATCAGATTTCAAGGATGTGAGAAAAATCTCTCTTTTTATTTAATTTCATTAATTGACGTGGCACATCCTTGAAATCTGATTGTCATCCTTTTTCTCTTGTAATTTTGGTTAGCATAAAAGTTCCAAATTTCAAAGAAAAAAATTGTAAATTTAGTTAAAATTGTCTGAAATTTCCAACACAGATACATGTCCAACATGGGCAAAACATGAAGGGTAACTACTTTGAAGAGGCCATACTTCCTGGTCAAATCCCAACAGTATGCTCAAATTGGCCCCCTATTACATTATTTCAACTTCTCAGATAACGCTTTAGCATCCTTAGAATTAAAATGAAACACTATTATGCCATTGGTAAATTATTTGCTAGGTAAGGGTAGGTTTGTTTGTGAGTATTTTGACATGAAACTTCTTCCAGAAGCAACATGCTCTCAAGCTTCTTGAAGCTTTGTTTTCTCTGAGTCTTGAAAAATAAATCTCTTTAATTCTGATTTCCTTTCTATTAAAACTAATGTATCATAAAAAAATGTTTTATAAATGGAATTTAATGGTTTTCATTTATAAGTAACTCATGCAAAGCACTGGCACAGTACCTAGTTATAACAAAATGAATCCATACCAGAAGAACTACTTGTTTGTGCCATGTATTTCCATGCAGTATATGGCATGGAACCCTCTCGAATTCCATCTGGCCTAGAGATTTGAGCATAGACTTCCAATTTAGGACTCAGGCGTACCTATAACAAAGATTTAATATCTTCAATAGACAAAGCATAAAAAGTTTTGACAAAGCTGAAGTTAAAATTACGAGACAAAAAGTAAATAGATCCAGCACAAATATCTGAATTTCATACCACCAAGGCAGTTTGATGAGTGACAAATACAACCACACCTTCTTCAACCAAAGAAGAGCCTTCATTGAAGAGTTTCCAACCTGCATCTCCCCCAACAACACCTCCCATCATGCTACTTATACCGCTGGCCGAGACCATGGTGTTTCCCTGAGAATAAGGTGAGGCACTTCCACTGAATTCATCAAAAATGAGTGGTGAAGCTGATAGCACCAAACCCGTTCTTTGCCCATCAAGAAGACACTGGAAAATTAATAAAAGTCCAATAAAGAAGAGAAGCATGAGGCAATTTGATGTGAAATTAATTCATAAGTCATCTATAAAACAAAGCTAGACTAAATCTATTACACATTAATACAAAATATGAATTTACCTGAGATTTGATGTTGAATCTATTAAGCAAAGGGACCACTGAGATACTGTGCAAGAGAACCAGACCCTTACAATCACCAGTAACAGCTTTAAATTGACGATTATTCTGAGGATCCTGCCCTAGAAACAATATATGTACTACAGGTGTTGTATGCTCTCCATTAATAACTTTTGCCACAACACCTTTCTGTACATCCCAAAATGTAACATGACCATCTCCGTAACCAGCTAAAAGAAGGTCTCCTTGCTGATTAAAAGACATGGATGTCACTGGAGCATGTGAGCGATCACCTTGTATAGCAAGCATCAACATCTGACAAGTGAACGGCATACACTGATAAATGAAGCTACATCTGATAGCAAAACTCAAATCAAAAAAATGCTCCAAAGTAAAAAGGATCAGCATTACCAATTTATTTATACATTTGGGCAAATGATCACTCAAAGAGCATCATTATGCTGTGTGTGTGGGGATAGGGGTGGGGGTGGGGTTGGCCCTTACTTATGTTTTTGTTAACTCTTATTTTCTATCTGAAATAGAAACATCGTCTGCATTCCTATTGTGAGTTTCTCATTCATTATGTCAAGCAACTCGGATATTTTGGGTAAAAACTATGATAGAATCTGCTTTATGCAAGATCTAATGGAAAAATTAAGGAAGTTAAAAGAAAGCAGTGAACATAATTTTAATTTAACTGTAAATGTTATTCATATCACACTAGATAAACTTGCAGGTAAACGTGCACATTTCTAGAATTCAATGAGCATTGAACTTGAGCAAATCCGAAAAGTTCGATGGAATGAGGAAACAACCTTTCCATCGGTGTTGTCTGCATGATGAATGGAATATTTACTTGGCACTACAACTATTAGACCTTTGGCCATTCCTACTGCAATGTAATTAGCATGAACTGCCAAGACTTGAGCAGAACCGTGCTCACGCCTGAAGGTATGGGATGAAATGACCCTTGATACAGCATTATCAGCATCAACATCAAAGTATCCCAATGTTGTGGACCCCCTCCGAACACCCTCTAGCCTCATCGGCTGGGCTGCAGCACCCTCTTCCAAATGCAAACCAGTTGAAGCATGTTTCTTCTCCAGCTCCTCAGCCAATTCAAGTGGCTTCTTTGAAGACTCTTGTTTTTTCTCTGCTCTATCAGCAACCATTCTGCTTTCCAATTCCTCAAGCCTCTCCTCCACCAGCTCCGAAACATCAACATCACCTATTGAACTATCATCATCATCACCACCACCATCACTCACCTCATTCCTAATACCTTCTTCCACAAAACCACTACCACTCACTAGCTCTTCTGCTTCAGTGATCCCCTTTTCACCAACATCAACAAAATCAACAATACCCTTTTCACCACTACCACCAACATCATCAAAAGGTGCAGAATCTATATCATTCTCAGGAAATTCATCCAAATCACTCTTCTCCTCACTCACAAGAGAAGAATCAGTGTGCACCTGAATGTCAGCACTACCATCCTTCAACTCTTCCACTTCAGTTGCAATTTCTGCATCAGCAGAAGAAAAACCCTCACTCTCACTTCCCTCAATCTTGTTATCAATGTTCTCAACTTTCCTATCGATTTTCTCGCCCAATTCCCCCTTTGAAGAAACATCAGAACCACCATCATCATCGCCGGCGATCGAGGACCCCAAATCGGCGACAACTTTCCTCCGGGAGATGATCGCGGCGGCATGGGGAGTGGGGACGGCTCGGGAGGCGGCAGCAGCGGCGGCGAGGGCCGCGCCGGGCTTAGCGTTGGGTCTGATTCGGTCCAAAAGGGAGGAGAATGGGCGCGGAGCTCTGGTAGGGTTGGGGAATTGGGCGGGTTTGACCCGGGAGAAGGGAACGGGTTCGGGTTGGGAATTGGTGTTTGAAGTTTGTGAGGGAGAAGAGGGAGGAGAGGGTGATGATGAGGAAGAGGATGTGTCGCATTCGTTGAGGATTTCGTCGATTGTCCGGTGAGGGCCGTCGTCGGCGTCGTCGGTGTCGGCGGCGAGGGAAGGGATGAAGGAGCGGAGGTCGAGCTCCATGGAAGTTGATTCAGCTGTCGTCGGGTGCTGAGTAGAACTCATGTTTAAGTTTGACTGCATCACTCAGGAGTTTCAGTTTTTAATTTTAACTTCTACTTTCACTGAGTTGAGTAGTTAAAATTTTCTTTAAAAAAAAGAGTAGTTAAAATTTAATGATTTCTAAAATAAGGTTTTAAGGCCTCCAATGAATTTAAGGTTTTTAATTATACATTTATTCACTAAATGAACCCTATGAGTCCAAGCTAGGAACAAATGAGAGATTCAAAACTTTCCGTGATATCAAAATAAATTTATATTACTTATTAGACACAATTCATCTGGAAAAAAAAGACACAATTCGTCTAATGTGACTACTCAGTTTGAATATGAAAAAGATATTTTATAATATTTTTATCATATTTTAGATTATTTACTAGATTGATTTTTCACTTACTTTTTTATTTAATTAGGATTTTTTTTTCTCCATCGGAAAAATTTAATTAATTAGGATTATGGATCTATCAATGTGGATACAAGCTAAGTTTGAGTATTTTTCCAAGTCCAAAAACATTTTGACAATAAAAATAATAGATCGAGTCTCTATGAAGATGTAATTAATTATCAAATTAAAGAATAAACTTCAAATTTTTTTTTTCTATATTATAATTTTATTTTGTCATCGTGTCACCAATTTTAGAAACGGTTACGTATTGAATAATAGTATTATTTTCACACCTCACTTTGATGTGAGAAGATGTGGAATGATGAGAGAGATAATAAGAAAAGAAAAAGTAAGAGAGAAATATCATATGTGATAGATGATAAAAGAAAATAGATAAAAATAAATTTATGTGGAAATGAGGTGTATAAAAAATGAGGTATGAACATATTATCATTTTTACATATTTCTTCCTTCCTATAAATATAATTTGGGTTGTGGGTTAGTAACTCACATGCTTATTTCGACAACCCTGAATAAATTTTAGGCTTAATCATCAAATTAGTCCCTGTTTTTGTCTCGTCGTCTGATCTAAGTCCCTGACCGGAAAAATTTGTGGAAAACGTCCTCATCAATGCAAAGCGTTTAGAGCAGGTCCTCGCCGGCTCCGAGCTCCGGCGAGTGATGAAGTGGCACGCTGACAGAGTTAAATGAGCTGACATGGATTTAAAAAAAAATTAAAATAGAGAACACATCAGAATTTTTAATTTAATTAATAAAAATAAAACTAATTAACAAAACTAACCCTAATTTAATTAACAAAATTAAATTCTCCTTTTGTCTAACTTTCCTACTGTAACCAAAAGAAATTCTCCTTTTCTCTGCCACCATCATCAATCAAACCCATAAAATAATCATAAGCCCAGGAAAACATCTCACATGCTAAAAATTCAGATCAAGGTACTATGTAGAATGAAGAGAGATATGGCATAAAAAAATTGCAAGGTTGTTTAATTTCTGTAAACGGGAAATAAAAATTCAGAACAATGGAGACTCAAGAATCTGAAATTGAAATCCCAGGTGATTTACTGGTTCTTGAATCTAACACTTTCAGTATCACTTGGTCACCTTTTCTTATCATGAATTGTTACATACAATGTCCAAACACAAATTCTACCAATAAAGAGCTATCTTAGCTTGGAATCAATTCAACAAGTGAATGGATACATTCTGTCTTTTACACAAGGAGAATGGTTTACTAAGAACACATTCAGATATCTCAAAAAATCAAACCCAGCAACACTTAAATTGTTCAGTTCATTCAAGATCCCAAACAACCCTCCAATGCTTTGATTCTGGATGAAAATGAAGAGTCTGGGCAAAGAAGATAAAGAAGAGCAACCGAGTCACCACCAACACCACCCAAACCCAGAAACCGAGCCACCACCAACACCATCCAAACCCAGCAACCTAGCCACCACCAACACTACCCAAACCCAGAAACCGAGCCACCACCAACACCACCCAAACCCAGCAACCGAGCCACCACCAACACCATCCAAACCCAGCAACCGAGCCACCACCACCTATAAATTTGCAATTGAAGCCAGAAAGAAAAAGGGGAAAAAGAGAGATCCGCAGAAAAAGAAGAAAAAGAGGCAAAATAGCTTCTTCCTCCTTGCCTCCCTTCTTCTGGTTTCGTTTCCTGGTGTTGACAAGAGCAAACTTCTTCTGGTTTCGTTCCCTCAGAAGCGGGGATGACAGAGAAGGTCGAGATCTGATTGGGTAGGCTTGGTGGTCAGGTGCGGTGGTCCCTGGTGTTGGGGTGAGATGGGGGCAGATCTGGGGAGATGTCCAATTGCTGAATTTAACTGACCAAATAGATCATATACATATAGATACTGATTACAGCATGTTCTGATTCAATAATGAGAAAAGAATTGTGCACCTGAAAGGATTGAAGAATACATGAGTCTGTTGTTAGACCAGAGAATGATAGTGGAAAGACACCAGAGGATGGAACTGCTCTCTGCACCTGGTAATACATTCTCTAGATAAACTGTCTAATGGGGCAGCAGTTTATATATTACCAGTTGAGACCAGGGTCCCCTCATTATGCAAAGTTAACTGACCTAACCCATCATAGAACAGTTAATAACAAAAGCCTAATCTACCATCCATCATAATACATGTAATTGAATTAAATTAATAATTCACATAATTGATATTAATGACCAAACAAAATATATCTTAATTAATTGATAATGTTAATCCACATAACAAAAGAGAGAGTTAATTAAAAATAAATCTAACATTCTCCCACTTGGATTAACATTTGTCAATTAATATAAAATATAGGCTTAAATACTCTAGGGGTCCCTGAAATTGTACCCCGTATCAAAATAAGTCCCTGAAAATTTTTTTCCGATTCCGGATCCCTGGAATTGTTTTTTTAATCAGAATAAGTCCCTACGCCGGAGAAGACGGTGGTTGACGACGACGGTCATGGCGGCGCTACGACCAGGGTGTTGGGCCGGCTTCGTCTCGTCCTCAGGAACTCAGTGGTGGTGGTCTCGTGGGCTGGGTCGTCACAGTTGAAGAGAAAAGGCCAGTTGCAAGTTGATTTCTTCTCACCGGAATTTATGGAGCTTCTCGGTTTCTTCGTTTTAGCTTTGTTTCTTGCGATTTCTTCGCCCAGATCAGATATATGAAGGTCTAGGAGTGTTTTAAACATGTTATTTCATGGTTTGTGGAAACAATGAGGGGGGCAACCACTACTGTCTTCTCCGGCGTAGGGACTTATTTTGATCAAACAAATTTTTCTAGGGACCCGGAATCGGAAAAAAAATTTCAGGGACTTATTTTGATACGGGGTACAATTTCAGGGGCCTACAGAGTATTTAAGCCTAAAATATATGTATCATTATACTACGAAACATCAATTATGACAAAATACATGTAAGCCAAAGAAATATAAGCTGTGCACCAAAAGTTACTAAACAAAAGATCATATCCGATAGGGATAATAATCATATGTAACAAAGGCTTATATTTCATATAAAACAAAGATGGACATAGAAAGCACAATAGTAACAAGAAGTGCTATTCCATAAAATGACCTAAGCATCTAAAATGCTATAAGGGATATGATAACAAACCAACAACATATCTCATAAATTACAATTCAGACTCCCACTGATCCTGAACATCAAAAGACTTTAACCACATGAGTTATGTGATTCCAACAATAAAGTCTTAGATCAATGAAGATACCATTATTAATAATGTACTCCAATACTAGAGTCTGAAATTTTATCACAAGGGGTATAGAAGTTCTTTAGGTACCATCAAAGCCACAAACAAAATTCCACAAAGGTCTAAGTGCATTTTAGCCCAACAAAAGTAAAAATTACATGTTGGCTAAACAACAAAATGCTCTGCAAAAGTTGACATAAAATCAATTCAAGATTTCCTAAACAAGTGACTATAAATCCATGTGAAGCTAGAGCATTATAATAGCATGGACGATACTTGTTTTGGCAAAAGGTTATCTTGAATTAATAAAACACAAAATGTCAATAATGAGCAAGCACTTATGACCATTGGTCTAAAACAAGAGTATAAATACCTTAAAATGCAAGAAATCATACTCGATAGGAGTAGTGATACTATACATCCAAGTCACTTATACATATGACCATACATAACGTGGAATGTTGGCTATGATCACAAGCACAGTAAAATTACATGCCAATGTGCTGTACCAACAAAATAATGTTGGCCTTAATCGAAAGCACCACAAAATTACATGTCAAATGTGCTGTACCAGACATAATGTTGGCCGAAACAAAAGCACCATAAAATTACATGCCAAATGTGCTGTACCAACTGAATAATGTTGGCCAAAACAAAAGCACCAAAAATTGCATGCCAAATGTGCTGTACCAACCGAATAATGTTGGCCAAGACAAAGCACAAAAAAAATTGCATGTCAAATGTGTTGTATCAACCGAATAATGTTGGCCAAAACAAAAGCACCATAAAATTACATGTCAAATGTGCTGTACCAACAAAATAGCCCTAAGCACTCATTAAAAGTGCTTACTGAGATTCAAGAAAATATATATACATATATATATCTCTCAGTAACTGGAACGAGACTGAGTACCAAAGTCTCCAAAAGAGTGTGTACACTCCCACTAACCTAATATACCGTTGGTAACATTAGGAATCAATTGGAGCCAACTAGAACCAAAATACTCTAAATGGTACAACCTTTAATAGTGGGATAATGACTTTGCGGTAAAGTCAATGTGAGTCTGGATCTCACAATCTTTCTCTCTCCAAGGATAATTAATTAGAGAGAAATAAAATAATGTTGAGTTATTATGAGAAGTTGTTACTAAAGAATCACAAAATGGAGCCTAATATATATACCCCAAATTCTTATGAAATTTGTGATGAAACTAACCACAAACTCAGCATATAAGATTAAGGAGATTATAAATGTCCATTCGACATTTCTCAACATAAAATCTCCTTATATTGTTACATACATAAAATCTTTAGGCAACCCATAATTTATCACAAAATGAGTGAGTTAAAATTTCTAGTATTTTAATAAAATTTGGGATCACTTTCAATAACTCACTCAAAGTTCAAGTGCTAAAATATAAGATAATAACTAAACACACTTAAATATAAAGTTGGGTTTACCAATAATATCAGCGGAAGCATATATGATCTATATGATTAATCACTGTAGAGGATATGGTAACAAGTAGTCTCTAACTCCCACTTTCACTATATATTGTGGATAAGAAACAATTGCTCAAAGTCAATACGCTAATTTGATAGCTTGACAAATTATCTTAACAATCATAGGAAGTTCATTGTATTCCAATATTTTCAAAAGAGATTTAATAATATCCTCAATATAGGTCCCATTATAAAGTGATATCTAGTAGTATATCACACATAAGTGTATTCATTTTCAAATTCAACTAATTGAGCAATTAGTAGAGTGAGAGACATTGCATAACTTCAACTCATAAATATAAGTCTCTCCCACTTGATAGAGAAAAATAGTTGAGTTAATCATACTAGAATAAAACAACATGATACTTTAAGTATTTTTAAATTAAAAGAATAGCCAAAACTATTTTCTCTATCACACAATGATCATGTCAAGCAATGTCATACCGATAGGGTATATCCATTCCTTACACAATGCAATAATAAGGAAAATTATGTCAATAGATATTTTATTCAATATAAATTTGCTTTGCGATAGGCAAATGCAAATCTTTAAGATAATGTATTGTAACAAATTGCTCAATTAATATAATGTATCTAATCATATGTCCCATAAAAATTCTAATATCGATAGGATAGTAGAATGAATTGACATAAGTTAACAACGCATAATACATTACAAACAAAACAACAAATTACACTAACAATAATATACTGATAGGGTACATTATCAGTAATGTAAATATACACAAATTACAAGTAGATTCTTTAAAGAATTTAGGTAATATAATTTGTTCAAATTCTGAATAACTACGCCCACGATAGGTGAGATCGCAGTTACACAAAATATAATAAAGCGCATGTAATCACACCAAAGTATTCTGAATAACTGCGCTCACGATAGGTGAGATCACAGCCACACAAGATATAATAAAACGTGTGTAATCACACCAAAGTTTGTATAAACCATAAGATGTATTTTATATACAAAGATTATAGGCTTTAATTATATAAAGACCTAAAATATTAGTTCCATATACAAAGAAAATAGCAAACATATTATACTAAAAATATTGCTAGCAAACTAAAGAACTGTCTCCATAATTTTAAGGTCCGTGAGCCTATAGCATAGTAATAAAAAATTACTATTCAATATTTGGTTTATATAAATAGGAGCGCACAAAAGAATTTTAAATTTTCAACATGAAACTCATATAGCAAAATTTAGCCATAAAATATGGTAGTCTGATCACAATTTATATTTAACTACCACTTTAACAAACTAAGTAATAACCAAGTATTACAATGGTTAAATAATAAATTTATTATAGACTTCCAAAAAAAAATGACATCATGTCTTAATTGCCGCACTAATATAATTGCATAGCTAAAAGAAACATAAACAACAATCGGAGAATTAATTTTATTAACGAAATTCTCCAAACATGAAATTATATAATCAATCAGTGTATTAAGATTTTATAATCAAATTTAGAGAGTGTTCCGTTTATCTTTGTGAGTAGAGCCAATAAAATTCATAATTTAATAAGCTCATGAAACTCAATATATTCTTCTCTCTAATGGGTGATACATTAAACTATAAAAATATAAAATACTTTTCCAAATATAAAATATATATTAGTGATAATTTTGATTTCATAATTGCACTGGTAGAGAAGAAAAGAAAAAACGTGCTTGGAATGCCAATTCAGATTGGTTTTGATATTTAATATACCATCACCACCACAAGGAATCAGTCAAGGCACGTGCGGTAAAGAAGTGCATCATGTGTAACCAACATATGTGCCACGTCCAGGAGAGAGAAAATAAAGGAAAATAACCATTTTTTTTTGTTTTGTTTAATTTCTACAGCAAAATAACAAGAAATGCTTCTTCTCTGACTTTCTTTTGAAGAACAGAACC
The DNA here is from genome assembly GCF_012489685.1 of Lotus japonicus. Classification (NCBI taxonomy): domain Eukaryota; kingdom Viridiplantae; phylum Streptophyta; class Magnoliopsida; order Fabales; family Fabaceae; genus Lotus; species Lotus japonicus. Next base: position 80,608,781 of record NC_080043.1, on the reverse strand, counting down.
CGTATTGCAAAATATAGCTATTCATGGCAGCCAATTCAATTTCAATGTCTCATGAAATAATTTAGAGCATGTTAATCGAATTTTTAAGTAGATTAATAGCCCTCAAACAAATATTGAAAACATGCATCACAAAGGGATAAATTGCAAATCGAAAATTTAAGGGTTCAAGATACTAAAGCATCAATTTCTCACAAAGTACTCAACCAAGTCACCCCAAATTTTAGTATGTAGGTCGAATAACAACAAGGATCAAAACCATCCAAACAATTTCTAGAATCATGCACAAAATTTGGGATGAAGAAATATAATTACGCCAGTAACGCCGTTACAGACAAAATACGCGAACTGAAACGCATTGGAGTTTTGATGCTAACAGGCACACATACGGAAATTACTTGATTAATAAATCATTCCATAAAGCAGCCATAACCCATATCTATCAAGCTCTGATACCAATTGCTGAATTTAACTGACCAAATAGATCATATACATATAGATACAGATTACAGCATGTTCTGATTCAATAATGAGAAAAGAATTGTGCACCTGAAAGGATTGAAGAATACATGAGTATGTTGTTTGACCAGAGAATGATAGTGGAAAGACACCAGAGGATGGAACTGCTCTCTGCACCTGGTAATACATTCTCTAGATAAACTGTCTAATGGGGCAGCAGTTTATATATTACCAGTTGAGATCAGGGTCCCCTCATTAGGCAAAGTTAACTGACCTAACCCATCATAGAACAGTTAATAACAAAAGCCTAATCTACCATCCATCATAATACATGTAATTGAATTAAATTAATAATTCACATAATTGATATTAATGACCAAACAAAATATATCTTAATTAATTGATAATGCTAATCCACATAACAAAAGAGAGAGTTAATTAAAAATAAATCTAACATTTAGATCTAGAGGTTGATGGTGTTGGCTGCGTCTAGATCTAGAAGATAGCAGTGGTGGGTGGTTATTCTGAAGATGATGGTTGAGGTGTGTGGAGGAAGAAAGGAAGAGACAGAGGTTGAGGGGATGAAGATGATGGGATGGAGAAGATGAACATGCTGAAGAAGGGGATATGGATTTGGGTTTTTCAACTTCACCGTTTTTGTTTGGATTTAGGTTTTTAGTTTAATTTAATTTCTGTTAATTAAATTAGGGTTAGTTTTGTTAATTAGTTTTATTTTTGTTAATTAAATTAAAAATTCTGATGTGTTATTTATTTTTAATTTTTAATTTGTTTTTAAAATCCATGTCAGCTCACTTAACCCTGTCAGTGTGCCACTTCATTACTCGTCGGAGCTCCGAGCTCTAGCGAGGATCTGCTCCAAACGTTTTGCATTGATGATGACGTTTTCCACAAATTTTTCCGGTCAGGGACTTGGATCAGATGACGAGACAAAGACAGGGACTAATTTGAGGATTAAGCCTAAATTTTATAAGGCATTCTGCACGAGGGCATATTCTATTCCTATCATTCCACAAAGCTTCTCAAATCGTTGAAAGCCTCTAATAAGGTTTGAGGTGTCTAAGCGATGTAGTACACAAGGATCATTCCATGGTTGCCACGTGGAAGGAAAATCCAAAAGCTTGTCATTTCACGAGCAGCACACTGCTACAAATTGCATCGTTTTGAGACAAAACTCAATAATTCTACTCGTCAATGCTTCATGAACTTGCTGGTTAATCCTTGAAGCTTAGTTCATCTTCCAGACACTCTTTCTCTCCCAAACTCTGCGTGCATCATTGGCTGGTTAGTTAGTTTTAATTCCAAATTTGAATATTTTTTTCCCATTAAATTTAGACTTACTATTTTGATGTGTCGTTTTCTTGTAAACATGCTTTTAAGCTAGTTTTATGAGAAACATGGTTTCTTATCTTAGCATTCAATATTATCTGCTAGCTAGGAACTTTGAACTACTCTGATTAAACCCTCAAGTATAAAGGGCATGCCTAGTTTTCACTTTTTCATTTTTAGTTTTAATTACAACCCTCACATTATTTTTGAAGTTATAGTAGAAACAATATCAAGAACTATAAAAATTTAAGATTAAAGTAAAATTAGATGGTAGCTGAAACTGGAAATGGAAACAGAAGGAAAGAGTCCATGAATGTTGGAGTCAGTCTAATTATCAAAATCTTTGTTCTTCAGAGTTCAGAAGTATCAAAGATGGCGGCAGTGGCTGCTTCAAGTAACTTAGTGTCCAGCAGTTCTTACATCCACCACAGATCAATTCTCTCATATGAGTCTAAAGCTGCATCGACGGGACTTCGATCTCTAAGGCAGACAAATACTCACAATGGACTGAGAATTTTGAACCTGGTGGATGAGCTGTTAAACAGAACCCCAATTCAAGTTAAGGCAGTGCAAGCTAGGAGGAAGGGTCTTCAAGGCAAGAATGTCAGGCCAACAGGTGTCATAATTTGTGGCATGAATTTGATCTTCCTCGGGACGGAGGTTGGTCCGTGGAGCAAAACTGGTGGCTTAGGAGATGTTTTAGGAGGTCTGCCGCCAGCATTAGCAGTAAGCTTACTGTTATTGTTCTTTCTTTCCTCTTTAATTAGCTAGCGTAATGCTACCAACACTGTTTTTAACACACCTTAACACACTGTTTTATTAGTTGAAATTCGTGGAATCTACCAAGTTATATGGATCCCACGCAATCCGGTCACATGAATTTCAACCAATAAAAGAGATAGTGTTGTAAGGAGAGTGATAAAGTGACTGGTATTAGCATTCCTCATAGCTAAATACTAATTGGCATATTTGGGGTTCAGTGAGAGCAAGAGTTCCTCTAATTAATCCTTCTCTAGGCTAATGGGCATAGAGTTATGACCATAGCTCCACGCTATGACCAGTACAAAGATGCATGGGATACAAGTGTAACAATTGAGGTATGTCAGTTGACAAAATGAGAAATCAGGTTTTCATTTTTATAGAAGAGGTTTTCACCCAATTGTGTTCTTCTATAGTTAAATGCATTGTAAATCTGCTTATTGCAGGTGAAAGTAGGAGACAAAACAGAAAAAGTTGGCTTCTTCCACTGCCATAAGAGAGGAGTTGATCGTGTATTTGTAGATCACCCTATTTTTCTTGAAAAGGTTGGAGTATTACAAGTTTTTCAGCAATACTCTCACTGTTTTTCAACTACTCACTAGTGTCTGAACTTTAAGGTCTGGGGGAAAAGTGGAACCAAACTTTACGGGCCTACTGCAGGAGAGGATTACCAAGACAATCAACTACGTTTTAGCCTGTTCTGCCAGGTTCGATATCCATGTCCTCTGGTTGCAAGAGTTCTGTTCTCAGATGTAGTAGTTTGTATAATGCATTCAGTAAAGAACTAACACATTCCAACAAAAAAGAACATTACTTTTTCATATCTCTTAACTCATGTCCATGTAATGTGTCTATATACATCTGTATTCATATCTCTTAACTGACAAGTCTAAACTCACAGGCAGCTTTGGAAGCACCAAGGGTTCTGAATCTTACGAGCAATAAATATTTCTCAGGACCATATGGTATGTACTCAGGTCAAAAATGAAGTTCTTCAAAACTAACAGTAGAAGATCTTTTAAATTTGATGTTTGAATTTTTTTTCCACGCAGGTGAAGATGTCATTTTCATCGCCAACGATTGGCACACTGCCCTTATCCCTTGCTACTTGAAATCTATGTACCAGTCAATCGGCATCTATAAGAATGCCCGAGTAGGTTTTAATCACATCGAATTATCATACTGTCGCACTTTAATATATTTTGTGATTGACCTATTTTAGCATTCATGACCAACTCAGAAGCTCTTTCTGGTTGCTACCATTATCAGGTTGTTTACTGCATTCACAACATTGCTTACCAAGGCAGATTTGCATTTGCGGACTTTCAACTTCTCAATCTCCCTGATCAATTCAAAAGCTCCTTTGACTTCCTTGATGGGTATATTTTCCATCAGTTTTAAATTATAACCATGATAAACAAGAATAAAATTAAACTGCTTCATATTGTTATAATCTTGCAGGCATGTTAAACCAGTGATTGGAAGGAAAACCAATTGGATGAAAGCTGGAATTTTAGAATCAGACCTGGTGTTAACTGTTAGTCCATACTATGCTGAGGAACTTGTGTCAGGCCCAGATAAAGGAGTGGAGTTGGACAACATCATTCGCAGAACTGGTATTACTGGAATTGTGAATGGCATGGATGTTCAGGAGTGGAATCCATCCACGGACAAATATTTAACAGTCAAATACAATGCTTCAACAGTAAGAATCTTGAACTTTATCTAAATTTTGTCATGGCTCATAAAAAAGATATCTACATAACAAATAACAAATTTTAAGCAAACTCTCCTAATTCAGGTGGTGGAAGGAAAGGCTCTTCTGAAAGAAGCCCTCCAAGCAGAAGTTGGGTTGCCGGTCGACAGAAATATTCCTCTCATCGGTTTCATTGGTAGGCTTGAAGAGCAAAAGGGTTCTGATATTCTTGTGGCAGCCATTCCCCAATTTATTAAGGAGAATATTCAGATAGTAGCCCTTGTAAGTATTAAACCCAAAATAAAAAAGTAAACATAATTTCTTTAGTCCTTTATACATAGAAGAAGATACAAGAATCTCATGTAAATATGCTATGCTATGCTATGTTTCAGGGAACAGGAAAAAAACAAATGGAAAAGCAGCTTGAGCAACTCGAAATAGCATACCCTGACAAGGCCAGAGGAGTTGCAAAATTCAATGTTCCCCTAGCCCACATGATAATTGCTGGAGCTGATTTTATATTGATTCCTAGCAGATTTGAGCCTTGTGGTCTCATTCAGTTACAAGCTATGCGCTATGGAACTGTATAATTCCTGATTTGCACACTCCTTTCATGCTACCATAAGATTTCATCTAATTACTGAGTTTACATTTACTTCAACTTCTATTCTTGCTTGTGCTAGGTACCAATTGTTGCCTCAACAGGTGGATTAGTCGACACAGTCAAAGAAGGTTTCACTGGTTTTCAGATGGGTTCCTTCAATGTTGAGGTATTAGCAGCCAGCTTTCCTAATATGCAATTGTATCTGTAGCATCGGAAGTGCTAAGAACTAACCATTATCTCATTTTCTTTTGATATTTCGATTTAGTGTGAAGCTGTGGATCCTGCGGATGTGGATGCTCTAGCAAAGACTGTCAAAAGGGCCCTTGCAGTACATGGAACTCTAGCTTTTACAGAAATAATCAAGAATTGCATGGCTCAAGATCTTTCATGGAAGGTAAGCGAGGCAGAACCTTAATAGTATACTCAAAGCCATGATGGTTCCCCCCCCCCCCCCTATTGTAGAGTTACCAAAACTCCGCCTATGTTGTCTCACAGCTGGTCCTAAGCCTGTGGCAACCAACGTAAAACTGGTTGTATCTTTAATACGTACGGACCATGTGATCCATTATCCATATAGCCGACCTTATTTAGTGGGATAAAACTTTAGTTTCTATTGTTTATTGTTTATGTTTATGATTGTAGAGTTACCAATCCATACCAAGTGTAACTGAATCTTGTTTTGGGATTTAGGGACCTGCTAAGAGGTGGGAGGAAGTGTTGCTAAGCTTGGGAGTTCCCGGCAGTGAAGCTGGAATTGAGGGAGAAGAAATTGCTCCACAAGCAAAGGAAAACTTGGCAACTCCATGATAAGAACAAAGCTGTGAGGGAAGCTTCTGCTAGTATGTGTTTCATGAAGTTCCCATGTGTTCTTCATACTTCCATTTTTGTTTTCTTTTAAAATAGGGCCATTTAATTTTAAACTGCGCAGATTATTTTTTAGGAATTTTATGTAAAGTAGAGGTTAATTTTATATAATTATAGTTATCATTTTTTATAAAGTAACTTTGTTTTGAAGCTACTATAAAAACTTTTCAATAGATTTTTTTTATTTTTAATTCTGACATTTTTAAAGGTTAAGGAAACACGTTAACAATTTTTAAAGGTTAAATGTTACCAATACACTTTGCCGACTTTTTTATACGTCAACACACTTATCATAGTTTTTAATCTCAGATTTTCATATACTTGGATAATTTTCTTTCATAATTACACTTCAAAATACAGAGCTCAAGATGTTAAAATCAAATTCTTAATCCTTCTAAAATCGTCTGACAATCTAAATCGAGATAGGACACTACCACCATCAAATTCCTCTTATGTTAAAATTTCACATGTGAGATGGGGGGAACCCATTCCATAGCATAGTACAATTTAGCAATTGTTGTCAAAAACAAACTTATTTGTTAAACTGATTTAAATCACTAAGAAATTATACAATGAATTAACCATCAATCCAACTATAAACTGATTAGCAATATGATAGAAAGTGAGACCTACACATAACACATTTTCACAGCCTAGAGCAGGAGATACATCATAGATGATTTCTCAATCGTAATTTTCAAAAAGGGATACAGACTATCTTCCCAAGTTAGAACACAATAAAATCATCACCTACTAATGCAACCAAAACAAAATTGAGACCCACAAAATCCATCGAGTAAATGAGTAAGCACCCATTACCCAATACAAAAAATAGATCAGATCATACTAGGATTGCATTTGCCTCTAGTCAAACAAGCTGAATCCCATATCATCATCACTCTCTTCCTTGGGTTCTTCCTGTAAAATTACAACAAAAATGCCAATTAGATAACCAGCAGACAGAGTTAAAGAACAATTTCTTCACCAAAAATATACCTTCTTCTCCTCAGTAGAAGGAGCGACTGCAGCGGCAGCTCCGCCACCAGAAGCAGCAGCAGCAGGGGCTGAAACAGCAACAGAAGCACCACCTCCGACGGCGCTCGACATCAAATCCTCAATGCTTTTCTTCTCAGCAAGTTTAGCAAATAAGCTTGGCCAATAAGCTTCAACTTGTACATTTGCAGCTTTCAACAAAGTTGAAATCTTCTCACTCTATCAACAAATATCAACTTAAGGAGAAAACCATCTTCACAAATACACAATCTTCCAACATTTTCATAAACAGTTTCAAACCCCTTGAATTGATTTAAAATTGAGGCATGAAATAATTCAAACTAAAATTCAAAAAAAAAGTAAAAACTATACATTATGAATGTGAGTTCAAAAAAGGATACAGTGATGGCGATGTTATCATCAATTCATCATTAAGGATCATGAGTGAGTAGCTGCAAGCAACCTCTCCCAGTGACATTTTCACACTATAAATCAAACATCAAAAGATGAATAAAGGCAAATAGATAACGTTAAAAATAAAAAATATTCAATTTACTTGATGAATTATCACAATGTAGCATGAAAATTTTGCATAGAAACACAGCGATCAGTGTTACATCGAAGAAATGAGATTGCAGGCAAGGAGGGTTGACAGACAGTTCTAGAGTTTCAGGGTTTATGCGTAAGGCAATGGCTCACTGCAACACACTGGTGATGAGAGGAAGTAATGGACCTCGCTTGAATAGGCCCAAGAGGAGTCCAACTTTCAGTTTGGTGAGGTGATAAACTGAGTATCTTCTATTCACCATACTAAGTTTCACCTTGACCATGCCTATAAATACATGTTTGATCATATGTTTACTTAGACGTTACTCATTTGTTATCTCATTGTTTTTCTAGAACATGAGTTTTTCTCTCATAGTTCGCTCCGCTATATCAACATCACACCGCGGTGCTGAAAGATACCCTATGAGTCGTGCACCATCGTAGAGAATCAAAAGCAAGCATTGCCTCCATCAATTTTTGGAAGAATACCCATAAAATAGAAAAGACCATAAAGATTAACCATTTTGTCTCTATTAGTGTCCCCTTCACTCCCCCTCATTGTCTCACAATAAAATTTTATTATATGCTTGTGACTTTACATGAGTGATTTTTAAATGAAATGATTAAATTTAACCAAACCAAATCAGGGCTAATATTTCCTTCCCATAATTATTTTTAAGTACTCTTTATATATGATTTCAAACCTTTTCTTCAATTTACTGAAAAGTTAGTCCGAACGTTGTGAACCTAAACTTTGACCTCACTTCCTATTTCCTACAACTAAAGAATAAAGGAATTACATAGGGTAATAAGTATGGTTGTAATCGAGCAGTTATCATCATTGTAAAGTTTTAAATTGTAATCAAGTATCACCGAAAGTTGTAGGGCTTTATTACAATGCTAGTAGGGGAAAGAGAGAAGGGAAAATATATCACTGCACTGCAGAATATGACCGAGTTCCTGTTTCAAATCACCCTTAAGCTCATGTGCTAAAGGACATAGGTCTTTATTAAGTGGAAGAAAATAAAGATTAGATGGATCATTATAGAATTCAAAATTAACCTAAGGAATCTTTGATAATTGATCCTATCCATAGAGAGTATTTAGACTTTCACTGTCAGAGACAGAGAATTATTGATCCAACTTGGTATGTCGACCCTCTAAGGCTCTAATAGCACTTAGCTTCTAGAATTTGTTATTAAGAGATAGCTAGGTGGGGCAATATATCTGAGATGGAAACTCCAAGACACGTATTAGTCTTGTTTTTCTTTTTACAATTTCTTTCTGTCGAGTAGGAAACATTTATATCGTATTAGTCTTGTTTTTCTTTTTACAATTTCTTTCTGTCGAGTAGGAAACATTTATATCTTTTTACCATGGTGATAAACTTGATAGAGTTAGAAATATCCATACATTCTAGGGTATTACATCCTACCACTTTTCTATGTCAAAACTCAAACCCAATAATAAAAATTAAACTTGATACATATGCACTCAAATTTTTTTTTTTTTTAAATTGCATGCATGTATTATTTAAGCTAATGACTAATATTGCGTATTAATTAGTACATGACACAAATGAGAGCAAACCTAAGTTTGTAAGTAAAAGGTTTCTGATTTGACTCACCGGGATAAATTTTGTTAACTTCTCATTATCAACTAGATCCACCAAAATCATCTCGTATGGCCTTACCCATCATTCATCCTTCTCCCCATGCAAACCACCATGCAATGACATTTAATTTGTTAAATTGCAATGACATTTAATTCATTTAATTTGTTAAATATAAAACTCATTTTGATATCAAATCCCTTACATCAGCCACCCATCTTTTCTTTAGCAGTCGGTGAAAAGCGGGTCCCCTTTCTCTAACAAATTTGATAAGTTTATACTCATTTCCTCCCATCCAAATTCCACATCTTTCCCTTTTTTTTTTTTATCATCACATAACGTATCATATTTATTAATTTTTTTTCTTCTTCACTTTGTGTGCGGAGGAAAATGGGGTGTGAACTTATAGCTAGTGTCTCTCAAAAACTTAGTAAAATGGATAACAATTAATCCGTCCCTTGTTGCGATCATCAAGATATTTCACAAAAAAAGTGATGTATGATAGTGATTTATAATGGGATACTAATTATTAATGATAACGATCCCGTGAATGAAGATGAATCCACCATTTATCCCATTTTAATATTGAAACCTTTACGCACCCACTCTTCTTTTTATAAAAAAATTATTCATCTTTCAAAAGGTACGAAATGGTGATTTTAAAGTTTACCATCATAAACATTTTTTTCAAAATTTTAAAATTGATTTTGCACAAAATGAAAATTAGTAAGGATGTAAAATATTACATTACTGCATAATTAGGTATTAAATCAATTTTGTTGACCAATTACCAATATAACATAGAATGTTAACATCGTATCTTTTTTCAATCTCTTTTCTATTCTTTTACATATTTTCAGTTTTTATTTATTTATTTTACGTTCACTCTTGGAGTTGCTCATAAGGCCGACTTTAAACCTTAATACTTTTGAGAGTCACCATGTTTTGATGTATGGGAAGGAAAGTTTGAGTTTTGAAGAAGTTGCAACTAAAATTATTTTTGAAGAAAGGAGAATGAAAAGTGATGAAAGAACTTCATCAAGCTCAATATTGCTAACTGGAGGTGGGGCTAATGGGAAGAAGATCCATGCAAAGAATCTGGCGTGCTGGAAGTGTGGAAAGTCTGGGCATGTGAAGAGAAATTGTCCAGTGGAGCAGTATCTGAAAAAGACTCTGAGGTAAGTGCTAACATTGTCTCCCTTGTTCTGGGAGATGATGATGATCTCATCTAGAAGATAAAGTTTGTCCTTATGGTATTTCTGCTATACCATGGAAAAGGACACGTTATTGCTAGCGGATTGAGAAACAACACACGAACATTAGTTGATATTGATGCAAGGTGTGTGGTGAAAGGTGTCGATGGCTGAAGAACTTCCCGGAAGCAACATGAGAGTTGCACCATAAAATTTCAGCAAGGTTTCGGCATGTGGAAATTCTTGGAATGGTTTAATTCCAAGTGAAGAAAATTCTTGGAATGGTTTATTTCCAAGTGAAGTGTACTCTTTATGATGGAGTATGATTGCCGGTATAGACAATGTAAGCGGAAGATGTGTAACTCTTACAATCAATGTGGAGATTGTTGGGGTTGATTGCAAGTCCCACATTGTCAAGTTTCTAAAATAAAGAAGGAGGTTAAAAATTTGCTATTGGAGAAGTCCCACATCGCTTAGTGTGGTGAAGCAAGGGGGAGACCAAGGCTATATATTGGATCTAGTTTCTTTGTTTTTAGATGTACTAGTCAGTAACACTTTAAGCTTATATCTGACTTAGTTTAAATATTTTCTTTGTGAGAGTGTGGTTGTACTGGGGTATTGGGGTGAGAGTGAGAGAACTCTACGTGTTGTAACAATTTTCACATAGTGATAATTCTCTGGGTCGTGGTTTTTTCTCCGGTTTTGGAGTTTCTACATAATTTTCTTGTGTTGTGATTGTGCTTTATTTATTTTCATTTGTGTTATTTCCAACATCAAGGGCCAAACCCACGATAGTTAAAACTATGGCCGCAACTAGAAATAATTGAGGAGATGACAAAGGTGGAGGTCGTGACAATATGATGATAGGGCGAAGGATCAATGGAACCAGCAACGAAAGTGACAATAGCGGTGGAGGTCAATGCAGCTGCAACGACCAAGATGGGGCAGCGTATTATGTTTTTTCTTTAGACATATATTAGTTGTTAGTAAATTAGTCATCTTCAGGGTTCAAGCCTTGGACCCTTCACTCTCTTAAACTCTTATATCTTAGAACTCTTACACTTAAGCTAAAATGGGACGAGAGATTATGTTACTTTTGCTATTTAACACATTTGTGAAATCAATCAAGGATCACCAAATCGTTGACCAAATGGTTGATTCATACATCACCCTGGTCAGTGGACGATCATAATCCTCGCTTGTTTCCTTTCTAATAAAATTACAAAAGATAATACAACCAAAGTGGGGCCAATCCACCATGCCACCAACCAAAGCTCTACAGCATCTGAATGGCCCATACCGGATACCCCCTGAAGCAAATAGGCAATCTTCATTGCAATATAAAGTGGAAAAAATAAAGGATACGATGCCTCTTTGTGTCGGTTAGTAATCAATATCCAACCGTGTAGAAGAACCCCTCAAGAAACATCATGTGACGGTGTGACCTCCTCCTCAAAACCAAAAGTCCAAAACCAAACCCTTTCAATAAATCAACCTCACTTCACTCATAACCCAAACACACACACACACAACACAACACTTCAGAGTGCAAAATTAATAGTACTCCTCTAGCCACACAAAGTCACAAAGATATTCATTCATGGGAAACTGCGTGTTTAAAGGGTTTCATCACGGGGTCTTAGAAGACCACATGATGGTGAGGGTAGTTACCTCAAACGGAGGCATCATGGAACTCTACTCTCCTATAACAGCGGACTGCATAACCAACGAGTTCCCCGGCCACGGCATCTTCCGAAGCCACCGTAGCATATTCTCCGAACCTCTCCCCAAAAACCAAGAGCTCCAAGGTGGTGAAGTCTACTACCTCCTGCCTCTCAACCTCAACCCTTCTTCTACCTCCACCACCAACAGCATCAACACACAGCTACCTGAAACCGCCGCCACTAACTCGACGCCGTATAGGATGTCCACGTGCGAGAAAAACAACAGCAACAACAGCAACAGTTGGTCGGAACCTGAAGTGTTTCCGAGGTACAACAGCAGCGGAGTGTGGAAGGTGAAGCTGGTAATCAGCCCCGAGAAGCTGTCGGAGATTTTGTCGCAGGAGTCAAGAACGGAGGCGTTGATAGAGAGTGTCAGGACCGTGGCAAAGTGCGGCAACGGGGTGCCGTCGTCGGTGGCTAACTCCGACCAGTGGAGTGTGTCCAGTAGTTGGAAAGGTTCTATGATAGAGAAGATGGCTTTAGATAATTCATATTAATTAATTAATTCCACCTTTTTATTATTGTTTAATGACCCCTGATTATTGTAACAAAAAAAATGACCCCTGATTATTGGTATTATTGTCTTCTTCATTTGTTTCTTTAGATGCTAAATATTATTAGTATATTTTTTTCTTTTGTTGGTTTTACTTTTACATTGTAACCCTCTCTCCTTAAATATTGAAATTATGACATGTAAATTAAAAAAAAGTATGATAAGACATTTATAATTTTATACCAGTTATTTTTTAGTTTTTATTAAAATAATTTTATTATATTGATGAGACACTTGTGTTTTTTTGTTTGGTCAAAGCACACTTGTGTTTTATGTGAAAAAAAAAATGCTCTCAGTGATCTCATTCATTTCACAGTCAAACATACTCTTGTACACAGAACTCAACAACCTACTAACAACATAATTAACTAATTAGACTTTTCAAAAAAAAAACTAATTAGAAGACTTGGGGCCTAACAAACAACAAAGCCCAGCTAACTAAGGCTCAAACAATGGCCCATAACCAATTCCAACACCCCCTTAGCTTATCTAGTTACTAGATGTCCCACATTGGCTAAAGATGTGTGACCAAACAAGTGTTTATAAAGGATAGAGTAACCCTCAACTCTTGAGCTAACTTTTGGGTTTAGTTATGCCTCCCTAATTCTAATAATCAACTCACTGTTACCAGCGAGAATGAGGTCATCGACATAGAGGCTTACAATTAAAATCTTGCCATTTTCACCATAGTTAACAAACCAGAATGTTCAGAAGGGCAAGGGCATTTAGCAAACCTTCTTTTTGAAAGTAATTCTCTTTGAGTTTGGATCAAAGATGCTTTAGACTCTTCATCACTCCCAAGAGAGCACATTGTGTAATTCTATTATCAAGTTCCTTTCTTTGATTTTGCAAGTACATGCACATGAACAATGCATTCAAACACTCTAAAGAAATGAACTACAAGCTTTACTCCACTCAATTCTTTTTTAAGTGTGATGTTTTTTCCTGCCACTGTAGGACTTCTGTTTTTTAACAAACATTGCTCATTTGCAAGGTAACAAAACAAGTCGACTCGCCTCCTCCCTCTGCTTTGCTCTCAACTTGTTAAAAAGTGAGATGGGACAACGTGGTTCGTCTTTGGGGTTGACTTTGAAACTCTAGCCTACCTTGTTTATAGGCGGGTTGCAAGCATGGTCCTACAGGCAGACCCGACATAATTTTGGGGGTGACTTTGTCACCCACCTTCACCGTCACCATTACTGCTGCATGTTCCCCCTATACCACCATGTGTGTTGCTACCTATCCCTCCGCGACCATATATGTTGCCACTTATCCCTCAGCCCCCTCCACCTTCATATTTGCCCCCTCTTCCAACACTAGATCCTCCCCCCTCCACCACCATATCCGGCCCATCCACCAAAACGTCTACCCTTCCCTGACTCCACTAGATCGGTCGTCCCCTCACATCAACCTCTCGTTCGATCACTCTCTCCACTGGTGCTGCCCCCACCAATCTGCCACCTCACTATGGTCGTTGTTGCTGCATCGGCCCCCACCGTTAGTGTAACTTCCGGTGTCACCTCCACCGACCCTCTACCTTACTATTGGTATAGGTGGAGTTAAATGTTGAACTATTTTAAGTTATTATCAAGGTGATGATTATTAATGTATGGTCGTGATTATAATATGACTTATTGTGACACAAATGAAATTGAGAAACCTAACAGTAATATTGCAGTTCTAAAGTCGGTCTATACAACACTGAAAGGAACGTCGTCAGTGTTAATCAATGTCTCCAGCAAGTTGCGTCGAAAGATGTTAATAATTGAAAAGATGTTAATAACTGAAGGGAAAGTCGTTAGTGTCAGTCAAGCCGGAGCTAGAATGTCGTGTAGGCCTTCTAATCGACTTTACAGGTAAAAAACCGCCTTAAAATCTGTGATTTAAAGATGTTAATTTTGTTTTTTTTGGAACAGGATGTTAAAATTGTTTCAAGTTCAAAAATCATTTTCCACAAAAATGAAATCAACTAATTCTTTTTAAATGTACCAAAAAAACTATATTTTTAATTATAAGCAATTAACACTAATTTTTATTTTGAAAGTGAACACTAATTTAATTATTCAATATAAACGAAGAATAACTAATTCGATTGAATCCTTAATTTTCATAAAAAAAATCCTTAATTTTCATGTCTTTTGATTGAGCCAGGTCAACTTTTCCATGATTCAAAATTTCAAATGAATGTTTACTCTTTAAAAAGGAAACAAAACAAGAAAGTCTAAGCATTTAGAACGGTATTTTTTTTCAAAATAATTGAAAGGTTTATTAAGTTAATATTTTTTAAAAACTAATATTTTCTATTTCTATTTTATCTTTTCAAGGAAAAAATATATTTTTATTATGATGATAAGAACATTTTAATGATAATCTTAAAAATATTGTACCCAAAAAAATAATCTTAAAAATATTATTATTCAAAGAAAGTTATTCTTTTAAGGAATTATTTATTAATTTTTTTATATATTTTTATAATAAATTAAAGTCAAAAGATTGTATAATTGCAAAGAAAAAAACCAATTTTGTTTACATAATTATCCAATAGAATTCCACCACATCAAAAAAAAAAATTCAATTAAAATTTAAAATGAAAGTCATTAATTCTCATACACTTGATTGGTTGATAATGTGAAATTGTTTACACTGGCAATGCATATCCATTAAACTCAATAGAAAACTCATAATTTTTGGATTCAATTTTACTTTTTAGTCAACAATTTATTAAATTGAGTGATAAAAATAAATTAAAATTAATAAGATTTCATATACATTTTAAAAATAAGTTGAATATAATATATATTAAATCTTAATTTACCATAAAAAAGTTTAATTTAAACATAATATCATAATTAGTATTTTAAGATTATTTTAATTAGCGACTTAAATACGTAACCAAAAAAAGTCATTTAATTAAGTATCTAAAAATAAAATAAAATAAATAGTATTCTAAATACATTCATTTATCAGTTTTTTGTTTAATATTTAATAGGAAAAAACTTCGTGAAACCATTTTATTTTGTGTTGCAGACATGTTTGCTCTCTCCAACCATTTTATTTTGTGGGTAGGACTAAACTCTTGTTAGAAGAGCAAATCTCAATGTTCAGAGGGTGAAGAAAATTGAATCAGGTACAGATTTTGAATACCTGTCTCAGTTCTAAGTTTATAACCTTCCTTAAACATTTGTGCTTTATAGCCATTCTCATTTGAAACACCATTCAATCATGGCTTCCACCATTTGTTATTGTCTATGGTTCTCCTATGTCACAATTCTTCACCTGGTTTCCTCACTGGCTAAGTCTGATAATTATATCATCCACATGGACTTATCAGCCATGCCTAAACCATTCACCAACTATCATAGTTGGTACCTGTCCACTCTTTCCTCCGCTTTGGACAATACAGATCTTGATACTAATAATTTGAACTCTGCCTCTTCTAGGCTAATTTACACATACACCAATGTCATGAATGGTTTCAGTGCAAGTTTATCACTTGCGGAACTTGAAGCTCTCAAATCCTCTGCAGGATACATTTCATCCATGCCCGATTTACCTATTAAGCTCGACACAACACACTCACCCCAATTCCTCGGACTCAATCATCAAACCGGTGCATGGCCTGCCGCTATGTTTGGCCAAGATGTTATCATTGGTTTGGTGGACAGTGGAATTTGGCCCGAAAGTGAAAGCTTTAAAGATGACGGGATGACAGAAATTCCTTCACGATGGAAAGGCCAATGTGTGAACAGCATCGGATTCAACTCATCGCTGTGCAACAAGAAACTCATCGGAGCTCGGTTCTTTAACAAAGGGTATCGTGCCGCAAACCCCAACATCACCATTGTAAACTCAGCCCGAGACACAGATGGTCACGGGACTCACACTTCGAGCACCGCTGCTGGGAGCCGAGTTGACGGTGTGTCTTTCTTTGGCTATGCCGCTGGATCAACAAGAGGAGTAGCTCCACGAGCCAGGGTAGCCATGTACAAGGCCTTGTGGCAAGACTACGGTGCGACATCAGATGTAATAGCTGCAATTGACAGTGCAATCTCAGATGGTGTAGATGTTCTGTCACTATCACTTGGATTTGAATATTTTCATCTATACGAAGACCCTGTTGCAATAGCCACATTTGCAGCCATGGAGAGAGGCATTTTTGTGTCTGCATCTGCAGGGAACGATGGGCCTAATATTAAACCTCTGCATAATGGAACCCCATGGATGATAACTGTGGCTGCTGGCACCTTTGATCGGAAATTTCAAGGTACTCTTACGCTTGGCAATGGAGTCTCAATGACTGGTTTGTCTCTTAATCTGGGAAACTTCTCTTCTTCCCATTTTCCTATTACTTTTATGGGTCCGTGTGACAATGTCAATGAACTGACCAAAGCGCAGGGTATGATTGTGGTATGTGAAAATAAATATACACCAATTCTACTTCAAAAAGCCAAAGTTGCTGGTTCAGTTTTCATAGCAGACTTCACTGATAATTATTTGGGGTTTACTCCATCCATCATCATTGATTCGATGAATGGGGATATTGTCAAAGCTTACATCAAGAGTAGCTCTAATTCAACAGCAAGCATGTCTTTTAAGAAAACAGTTTTAGGTACTAAACCTGCACCGAGTGTAGATAGTTATAGTTCCAGAGGGCCATCTAAGACCTGTCCATTTGTGTTGAAACCTGACATCACAGCTCCTGGAACATTAATCTTAGCTGCATGGCCTGAAAAGGTTCCTGTGGATGTGGATCAGTTTAGCAACATTAGTCTCTTCAACAGCTTCAATTTGATTAGTGGCACATCCATGGCATGTCCTCACATTGCCGGTGTGGCAGCTCTTTTGAAAGGAGCACGTCCAGATTGGAGCCCTGCTGCTATTCGGTCAGCCATCATGACAACATCAGACATATTCGACAACACCGCGGAATTCATCAAAGACCTCGGCGAAGGTTACGAAAGGGCTTCTCCTCTGGCCTTGGGCGCGGGCCATGTCAACCCCAACAGAGCCCTTCACCCAGGACTTGTTTATGACGCGGGTGTGCAAGATTATGTGAATCTTCTCTGTGCACTAAACTACACCCAAAAGAACATCATGGCCATCACGAGATCCTCCTCCTATAATTGCTCCAGCCCTTCCTTGGATCTTAACTGCCCTTCTTTCATTGCTTATTTTCATGCCAATGATTTTTCTTCTAGGAGGATGCAAGAATTTCAGAGAACAGTGACCAATGTTGGGGTGGGAAAGTCAACTTATGTTGCTAGAGTCACTCCCATCAAAGGATTTCGTGTTAGTGTCATCCCCAACAAGTTGGTGTTCAAAGAGAAGAACGAGATGCTAAACTACACGTTGAGGATCGAGGACGAAAGCATAATAAGAGAGAATGAAGTAGCTTTTGGGTATCTAACTTGGAGGGACATGAAGCATGTGGTCAGGAGCCCTATTGTGGCACTCAAATCCAAGATCAGATATTATGACGGAGAAGTGTTTTCCTATCCATATGCATAGAGTAAAAAATAAATGGTTTTAAAACCATTTTTTCTATAGCAAATAATAGTCATTTCTCCCAACTCATAATAGTAACCATTATGTTAAATTGATTCGCATTCAACTCAAAATGACTGGAATTGAAGTGAAAGTGGCTGTCACATCTTTTTGATTATCAATAGAACTAATGTAGTCGTAATTGACACAATAGCTCAAAGTCATGTATTGACAAATGAAACTAGTTAAATCATCAAGGTTATTATTTAGGCTTGAACTTAGGAATAGTATTGACAAATGTTCCTTACAATAATCCTAATTTTAGATAAAATAACATGCAATTATCTCCTGGTGCTTAAATGATACATAAGATACAAAATCACCACAAGATTCTAAAATCAAACTTAAAAAATAAACCAACATTCTACTAAACAAAAAAATATAAAAGTATAAGCAACTAAGAGAGATGTGTCACCTTATGCAACTAAGGTCCCGTTTGGAAGAGTTTATTTCAGCTTATCTGATAGCATAAACGCTTGCGTAAGTGTTTGAGAGAGCTTATCCAAACAGCTTATGGTATAACCTACCATAAGTTGTTTTCAGCTTACTTTCATAAGCTACTCAGGATAGCTTATGCTTATATATAACTTATTTTTAATTTATGTCATAGCGCTTATGATCGTAAACGCTTAATTAAGTTGTTTTCCCAAACAAAGCCTAAGCACATAGCAAGAATCACCTTAAGCAATTAAACACACACCATAATCGCAAAATCAAAACAGATAGGAAGCAAAGAGCAAATTAGTACGAACACTGCCAGAAATTGAAGAATGGTTGGAAGAAGTAATCGCACCATTGACAATATGGTTGAAATAAGAGTTGTAGGATCGGAACTCGTTGAAGATCAAGCCGCGACTGAGTTAGGGTTACCGATATGGTGGTTAGCGGCGGAGAGTAGGTGCCGATGTGGAAGCTGACCACGCTCCGGCGACGCCCGAACGGCGAGGAGAGGTGAGAGGTGATCGATGGAGGAAGCTTTTAAGCAACGGGAGTAGAAAATTACAGAGATCATCTCTTTCCCAAAAAGTGACAAAACGGTGCATTTTATAGTACTACTTAGTACTTACACATTTTATTATTTTTAAGAATGTGTAATTACTATCAACATTTCCTGAAATTGAAATTTTTTTTTATGGAAAGAAGATTTATCATTGAAAATGAAATGTGAAATATCTAACCGGATACAAGAGTTAAAACATATAGGATAATTCTCAACCCAAACATATCACCCAAAGACCCTGAGGGCCCGTTTGGTGACCATGACAGAATAGGATAGGACATGATAATAATCATATCCTGTTGTTATCTGCTGTTTGTTGCGCCAGCAGGATATGATAACACTGTCCTGTCTCCTATCCTATCCTGTCAATCATGTGTAAAAGTTATCCTGAGGGGGGAGCTAGGATAGAGCAGGATAGGATACCAGTTATATATTTTCTTTCAGTATCCTAACTCCAAATTAATTTATTTTAATATTATATAATTTATAATTTATAATAATATTAATTAATAAATATAAAAATATTAATTTAACTAAAATAAAAAATAAATACAATTATTATTCATAAATAGTAAAATAGACTACTCACTTACAAATATTGATTTATTAATAATAATAGACTAATTTAGTATTTTCATCTCCTATTATTTAAAAATTATTTATCTACTTATATAATAATTTAAATATAAAGTATTTTTTAAATAATAATATTTTTAATTTAGTTAATTTTTATTGTTTATCACGTGTCACAAAAACATTGATTACAAATATTGATTTTTTAATAGTAATAGATTAATTTTTTATTTTCATCTCCTATTATTTAAAACTACTTATCTATATATAATAATTTATAATTCAAATATAAAGTACTTTTGAAATAATAATATTCTTAATTTAGTTAACTTTCATTGTTAATTATCACGTGTCACAACTAAGTGAAAACCAATCGGTTAACTACATAATTTTATTTAAAATATAGGGTATCTTCAAAACAATAAAATAGGCTAATTAATAAAATTTATATTAATTTTATTTATTTTAAAATATAGACTCATTCATGAAAATGTAAAGAAATTAAATTTAATATAATGATGAATTTTAAATGTATTTTTTATTCAAATATAAATCTGATACATTTTTCCTTATCATATCCTGTCCTTATCATGTGCACCTCAAACACAGGATATGATAAGAGTCTATCCTGCTTTTATCCTATCCTGTTGATATCTTGTTCACATATCATATCCTATCATATCCTATCCTGACCACCAAACGAGCCCCGAATACTTAGCTATGGCGTGTGCCGGACTTGTGTGTGTTAAACGAAGACATTTTTTAATTTGAAAAAGGAAATAGTAAAATAATTACGAAGTAATCAAGTAATATAAAATACAATTTATACCGTGTAGTTTAAAAGAATGGTAAATATTTACCATGTTCTTAAGTTCTTTATCTATCTATCTATCTATACTATATATAAAGGGAGAGTTTTTGCAACCTTTGGGGTAAAACTGTAATTTAATACTTTAATACACATGGGTGGAAATTTTTCCATGGTCATATACGTAAATTTGTAAGTAATTCAATATGAAATCAATCCTGACCATTCATTGCTTCCAACCCTAACCGTTGATCATTTTCTTATGAAACCCTTTGTACAACCTTTTCATATTCTTAGCCGTTTTATTTGTTGCTTTTGTAACTCCTGATTATGGATTATGGTTACAAAGTCACCAAGAGTTTCTTCCTTCTTCTCCTATATATAAAACATTTTTCCATTTCCCTTTCAACTTATTTTCATCTCTCTCATTTTGACCTTGAGCATATCCATTCATGTGCAGGTTATATCTCTTCGATTTGGATTCTCCAACAGCATCATTCCAGCACAAGAAGATCTTCCATCAAGTTAGAAAATTTTCTTCTATGTCTTTTCTTCTCCACCAATCACTTCTTCTTCATGACTTTTCATTCTCAAGCATTGACGTTTTTCTCCATCATCATCTTCCATCCGGTAAGAGCTCTTCTTTTTTCGCCTTATTTATCCTTTTGATTTATTTGTGCTGATTTCTCCATTTCTTCTTCTTCAGATTTTGCTCTCATGTTAGGTTCTTCCCAAACGATCTTTTTTTTTTCTCATTCTTTCTTCTCATTCTTCATCTCCCACTCCTGTAAGATTCAGTCTTTATTCGCAATATGCACGTTGTTATCGCTTATTCAATAGATGAAAGTTACAAATTTTATTTTACTTTTATAATTTATGCATGTTTTGTTCTTTGATGTTGATTATCAATATTATTATGATCTGTTTGTAACTTCTATTTCATTTCAAAAATATTTTTCTCCATAAATATTAAGGTCATCTCCTTGGTTATTTCTAATTATGTTTCATTATTTTTCTTGCACAATTTTATGATGTTTGCTTCCATTATTTTACAGTTTAATCTTCAACCAATGTAAGTTTCTTGCTTTTATTTTTTTGATTAATTTATTATCAACTTAGTTGACCAAATGATAATCTTTTCTTCTAATATGTTACAATGAAGCCTCTTTTTCTCTTTTATATTTCATTGATTTAGTTTCAATTTGTTTCTGTTTTTTAGATTTTCCCATTGTTGTTTTCCATTCTTCCAATGTTACATCTTGAAAACATGTAAGTTTCTTGCATTTTTCGTAATTTTTATTGTTTCATTATAAACTTAGTCGACTAAATGAGAGTCACCTTTATTTTATTTTACAACTTGGTATGGTGTTTTCATCTTCATCGTCTACCTTAAGTTTCATTAAATTTATGTCATTTTTAGGTGATATTTACACTATGAATGTGGTCACTAATTTTACACTATTTTTTCAGTTTTCGGTTTTGTTTTTCCTTCTTATTCCTTTTATCTATCAACTCTATTTGGAGAGTTTTGTTTCTTCTTTTTTTATTTTTCTATTGGAAGTAAATCCTTAATTTTTTAAAAAAAGTTCCATATAGTTGTTTTTACCTAAGGTTTTGAGTAATTAATTATAAATATTATTTTATATGTAATTTTTTTGAACCCGTTCGATATTCAGCAGACTTTAAATCTCAGTCGTTCGATATTCCCCTTGAACTTCCTCCATCAATTAGTATATAATTTTCTACTATTAAGATCAAAATTATTTTAAATCAATTTATTATTATTTAATTTATATGAGTTATGGAATGTCTTAGGTCAACATTAATATCAAATATGATATTAGTTATGAATTTCATAAGACACATATCATTAGTTTAGGTTTCTTGAAGTATTAATCAATTAATATTTAATATTAATAATAAACCTAAAATGTTAAAGGTCACTAAATAATAAAAAACTTCCATATCCCTCCCTCTTGAACTTCCTTCATCAATGTCATTCTATAGACTTCTACGTGCTATTAATTGAAATAAATAAATTTATTATTATTTATTTCATTTGAGTTATGAAATTCAAAAACATATTTATATTTACTTATATATTGAGAAGTTTAGTAACCTCGAGGATAAAATAGTCAATCAATAAACAATGTTTCATATATTTATTTTTATCTATGAGCTTTTAAGCAATTATGCATATTATTTCATATGTGATTTTTCAGAACCTTTCAATATACAGCAAACTTTTAATCTCAGCCGTTCGATATTTCCCTTCAATTTCCTCCATCAATGTTAGTATATAAGTTTCTACTATTAAGCTCAAAATTATTTTAAATGAATTTATTATTATTTAATTTATGAGTTATGGAATGTCATAGATCAAAATTAATATTAAATATGATATTAGTTATGAATTCTATAAGACACATATTATTAGTGTATGTTTGTTGAAGAGTTTAGTTTTGTTGAAGTATTAATCAACTAATAATTAATATTAATAATAATCCTTAAAAGTTAAAGGTCACCCAATAAAAAAAACTCCACTATCACTTCCTCTTAAACTTCCTTCATCAATGTCATTCTAGACATCTACTATTAATTAAAAATTACTTTAAATCAATTTATTATTATTTATTTTATATGAGTTATGAAATTCAAAAAAGTACGCTTAATGCTAAATAAGATCTTATCAAAAAGAAAACAAAGACTATCACTAACCATTTTCTCTACAACTATATAAATTAATAAGTGTTAATACTCATTCAACATGTGCACTTCACATAAATTTTGTTGAAGCATTTGTTTTTATTTTTTCAAAGGCTCAAGCTTCAAGACATTTTTCCGGGTACATATATCCAACGACTAACTATTGATGTGCTAACCTAGAATGTTAACATGTGTTCTAACATGATTTTTATTTCATGATAATCTTCAACTTGATTTCTCTTAACCGTTGAAAATGTATTCAATTTCTTTGTTATCCCCACTTTCATGGTACCTAATTCAAACTATTTATTGTTACCATAGCAAAGTGAATTTTTAAAATTGTAGTTTTTTAAATGCCACAGTTTAGTGACGCACTATGTGCAAGACAAGTTTATGCGATTCATAAGTTAATGGTTCAAGCACCTGCTAGAAAATATAGAGTCACAAAGCACAAATACATGATTACTTGAATGAGCATCACAAGAATTGAAGAGGCTACACGTGACACTATTCCTAAAGCAAAATATAATTTTGTACAATTTAATATAGGCTTAATTGCACTTTTGATCCCTGATGTGTTGACCTTTGTGTAATTTTAATCCCCTTTGTTCTAATTGCGCAATTTTAGTCCCCTTTGTTTCAATTTGTGAAAATCAGGTCTGCCGTTAGCTTCCGTTCAATTTTAAACGGAATATTCTTATTTAGATTCCTCATCAAATAAATAAAAAATAAAAAATGAAAATAAAAAATAAAACAAATTAAATAAAAAAATTCAGTAATTAAAACACCCGTTTTAAGTGTAATTTTCATCCATTAAACAATTCATCATATTTATCAATTCATCATCATCTCCCAACATCTTGATTAATTCATCATCTTGAACAATTCATCATCATCTCCCAACATCTTGATCAATTCATCATCATCTCCCAACATCTTGATCCATAAAACACCCGGTGTTCTCACCCATTAAACAATTCATCATCTTGATCAATTCATCATCATCTCCCAACATCATCATCTACATCAATTCATGTCTTCATCCATCGTCATCAACAACCCCTACAAACCCAGACCTGGAACCTTGAATTCAAACACCCGTTTTAAGTGTAATTTTCCGTCAAATTTGACTCATGAACTACCCTGCAACAGAAGAAATCAAAGGCCAGAAACTCATCATTTGACTCATGAACTACCCTACAACAGACATGATCAAATTCAAGAAAAGTAAACACTTTTCAAACAGAAACCAAACTTTTTGTGAGTTTGATCTTTATGAGAGTGAGAATAATAAAGAGAGGAAAAAAGAAACCAGGGACAGATGCATGATGAATCAAATCGAGACCAGCCTTGGTGCTGGGAAAGAGAATGGCGGTGGTGCTCGGAAGTCAGAGGAACGAGATGGTGGTGGCGGCGCAGCCGCAAAGCAGCGCGGTGGCGATGAATAGATCGGGAATGGGAGATGGTCGTAGGGGCGGTGGGCGATAGATCTGAGGGGAAACTCCTTTGGACGACTCCCCGTCGTGGTCAGCTAAGGTTGTAGGCACTTACTCCGTCAGATCAGAAGCAGAACTGGGCGTTTGGGTCATTGCCAGTTCCATCTGGTGTCTGCGCGCGAGCAGAGGAGGAGGTGGCGGTCGCGGGCGAGCACGGGAGGAGGTGGTGGCCGCTCGAGGATAAAGAGGAGGAGGTAACAACAACGAGCAGAGAGAGGGGGAGGTGGCAGCTTGAGTGGAGAGAAGAGGAGCGTGGTGGGTGGAAAGTGGCGGTTGCGTTGAGAAGAAGAGAGAAGGAAGTAGCGACTGCTAAGGTTGAGGAGAGGGTGAAGAGAAGAGCACAGTGTCGGGACATGTGATGCAAGAGGAAAGGAAAACCATCTCTATCTCTTTACTTCCTTCATCAATGTTAGTCTAATAACTTTCTACTATTAACCTCAAATTTATTTTCATGAATTTATTATTATTTAATTCATTTGAGTTATGGAATGTCATTGGACAAAATTAATATTAAATATGATATCACTAAAAAAATATATATAGGGAATTTCATAAGACAAGTTTAGATTTGTTGAAATATTAATCAACTAATAATTATTATAAATAAAAAACCTTAAAAGTTAAGGTCATTCAATAAAAAACTCCCCTAACCCTTCCTCTTGATCTTCCTTTATTATTGTCATTCTATGAACTTATACTATAAACTTCAAATTATTATTAATAAATTTATTATTATTTATTTCATGAGTTATAAACCTCAAAAAGACAAACTTAATATTAAATAAGATCTTACAAAAAAATATCACTTCTATCTGTAAAGTACAATAAAATTGTTATATCAAAAGAATAAATCCAAAACATCAATTAGATTAACAAGGACAAACAACACAAATAAAAAATACAAGTACACTCATAAGAAAATCTACGACAAAAAAAATCAATTTTAAAAACATAAATTAACACTTAAAAAAACCTAATTGTCACCAAAAAAATATTGTTTTTTTCTCCTTTTCATATGAATAAATAATTAAAAAAACATAAAAAACACAATAAAGAATAATAAAGAATGTCCTCGTGCGTGCACGGGTAAAAAGTACTAGTTATATATAAAAAACTTTATTGTTTTCAAGAGTGTTGGCGTTGATTGTTTTATGTTAAATTAGATAAAAATGATTTTACTCTTTTTAAAATTTTATTAAACATTTGCATCATTTATATATGATATAAAATATATAAGAATTCACCTTATATATTGGTGCTTGCTGTGGTACCTTACTTCAGGTCAAGGTATAAAGACTTATGTATCACATGAGTTAGCAATTGTATTTTTTCAATAATGTACCTTAAGATTAATGACGTCGATTAGATGGGTGTTAAGCCTCTCACTTGATCAAAATCATGTCGCTCAGACTCAATGTTAAGGTCGAGATTCACTGCAACCTCTGTAAGGTCGTGGTGGACATCAACAAAGGTCGTCGGGGAACAGTTGAGTTGCCCAATGAATTAGATTACTATTGGGACTAGAATTATAACATTGAGAATTATAAATTTAATTACAACATATCATTAGTCTACTGAATCACCTAATGTGGGTATCACACCCAAAAAAAATTGCGGGTACCACAAAGGTACCACAGCAAGCACCAATATATAATGACAAAAAAAGTTGAATCAATTGATTAAATTTTTAGAAAAATGCGAGTAAAACTCATTTTCAAAAAAAGTTACTGATTAATCCTTACTTGGAGTTGGTTCCGGCTATCCACTGTGTAATCTCGCGTTTAGTGGTGGTTCGGTTTCATCATACTCGCAGAGAGGTCAATTCTGTAGCGAATACTGCTCATGTCTTTGGGTTTAGAATTCAGATGTTGCAGCTTCCGTTAGCAGAATGTCGTCATCTTTTGTATCAGGACGCTAAGAGGCCTTATCCCCCCTTCACGCTCCTGTTGTTTAGCGTTGTTTCACTTCCGGGGTCATGCCCCTCCATGTTACTAAAAAAAATTATTGATCAATTGGTTGAAATTCATACAGGATCCACTTCCAATTTAATAGCATCTTAGTGAATTTCAACTAATCAATAAAAGAATGTTAAAAAGAATATGTTAAAGTACGTGTTGCTAACATTCTTCAACTTTTTATCATTGATGTTGATCTGAGTCTTGCATTCTTTAGCTCATAATTTTTTTTGGTACATTAGAAAGATAAATTATATTCGCTGAAAATTGACCCCTAGACCTCTCTCTACCAAACCCATATATATGTCCCCAACTCCTACCACTTGACCTATCCTACGGGGACTGATGGAAGGGTTCTGATTATAGGTCAAGATATTAAGGAGACAAAAGATTTATTTTAAGAAACTCTTCAATGATGGCCAAGGGTCAATCCTTAATATGGAAAGCTTAGAAGTAAGAGAGGATAAGCGAAACATGACTTATTAAAGTAGAATTTAAGTCGGAGAAGTTCATAAAGCTCTTAAGTACACGAATAATGGTAACACAATGGGTCTTGATGATATCCTTATTGAGGTTTGCAAATGTGTAACAAACTAAGGTATGAGTTGACTCACTAAGTTGTCCAATGAGATCTTGAGATCTAAAGAGATATCAGATGCCCGACAGAAAAGTGCTATGATTCTTATATAAAAAAGCTAGGGAGATATTAAAAAATGTGGAATAGAAAAACGCATGTGTAAAACACTTTACACTTTTGGTGCATACAAATTAAATCGGTAGAATTTAATGGATATGCACTATTAGTATAAAATAGTTTTACAGTACATTTCCTTAATTTTTAATTAAGGAATAATAATAACTTCGTTTTAATTTTTAATTAAAACAAATATATATTTCTTTATGTACCGGATTTTAATTAGATGGATGTGTAAAATTTGTTTGCAGTACACACTTCCTTAATTCTTTATATTTTTTTTCACGAATTTAATTCTTTTAGTTCACTCATGTATGTACTGTTTGTGGTAGCAAAAAAACCATTTGTGGCATTTTTAACCCCTACAAGCGGTAAAGTAAATGTACCAAAAAAACCGTGAAGTAAATAAAATAAAATGAAACACAATTTTTGGGGGTTGAAAGTCCCAATAAATTTCATGTATAAAAAATTGAAAACAACGTGAAATTTATACAATCTCATGTTTTATGTTTTTTTTAAGGCTTCACAATTTGTACTTTTGTAGAGGTAAAAAACCACTTTAAAATCTGTATATGCGAAAGATGTCAAAAGTCAAAACTGTTCCGAGTCCGAAAATCATTTTCCACAAAAATAATATCAACTAAATCTTTTTTAATTATAAGCAATTAACACTAATTTAACTTCCAGAAAAAAATTATCACTAATTTAACCATTCAATATTAATGAAGAATAATTAATTTTATTGAATCCTTCATGTCTTTTGATTGCGTCGGGTCAACTTTTCCATGATTCAAATGAATGTTTCCTCTTTAAAAAGAAAACAAAACTAAAAAGTCTTCCGCATTTCTTTTTCAAAATAATTGAAAGGATTATGAAATTAATGTTTTAAAATTATTTATTATCTTTCTATTTCTATTTTATCTTTTTTTTTTGGTAAACCTATTTTATCTTTTCTAGGGAAACAGATGTCGTTTTTTTATCATGATAATAAGAACGTTTTAATGATAATCTTAAAATAATATTATTCAAAGAAATTTATTCTTTTAAGTAATTATTTATTAATTTTTTTCTTCATATTTTTGTAAGAAAAGTTAAAGTCAAAAGATTGTAAAAGTACAAAAGAAAATTTTCCCTTGTAACAAAAAAAAGCACAAAAGAAAAAAAACCTCAAGAATGTGGATACAGCTTATATAATAATTATTTAATCGTTTTCGGATTCAATTTTACTTTTCAATCAACAATTTATTTAATTTCTTTTAAAAAAATTATTTAATTAAATGATAAAAAATAAATTAAATTACATAAGAGTTTATATGCATTTTAGAAATGATTTTAATGTTAATTTACCTTCAAAAAAATTTTAATTTACACATAATATCATATTTAGTATTTTAAGATTGTTTTTAATTAGTCACAAAAAGAGATTGTTTTTTATGAGCCACTTAATTATGTTACCAAAAATAGTCACTAAATTAAGTATCTAATAATAAAATAAAATAATAACATTCTAAATACATCCATTTATCTATTTTTTATTAATATTAAATGAAAAAAAAAAACTTTGTGAAACCATTTTATTTTGTACTGCATACACGTTTGCTCTCTAAATTCACATTCAAGAGGACTAAACTCTTGTTGGAACAGCTAATCTCCCAGAGATGTGTATATCCAGAGGTTGAAGAAAATTGAGTCAGGTATAGATCTTGAATAGCTCTCTCGGTTCTCAGTTTATCACCCTGTTTATACATTTGTGCTTTATAGCCATCCTCATTTGAAACACCATTCAACCATGGCTTCCACCATTTGTTATTGTCTATGGTTCTCCTATGTCACAATTCTTCACCTGGTTTCCTCACTGGCTAAGTCTGATAATTATATCATCCACATGGACTTATCAGCCATGCCTAAACCATTCACCAACTATCATAGTTGGTACCTGTCCACTCTTTCCTCCGCTTTGGACAATACAGATCTTGATACTAATAATTTGAACTCTGCCTCTTCTAGGCTAATTTACACATACACCAATGTCATGAATGGTTTCAGTGCAAGTTTATCACTTGCGGAACTTGAAGCTCTCAAATCCTCTGCAGGATACATTTCATCCATGCCCGATTTACCTATTAAGCTCGACACAACACACTCACCCCAATTCCTCGGACTCAATCATCGAACCGGTGCATGGCCTGCCGCTAAGTTTGGCCAAGATGTTATCATTGGTGTGGTGGACACTGGACTTTGGCCAGAAAGTAAAAGCTTTAAAGATGATGGGATGACAGAAATTCCTTCACGATGGAAAGGCCAATGTGTAAACAGCATCGGATTCAACTCATCGTTATGCAACAAGAAACTCATTGGAGCTCGGTTCTTTAACAAAGGGTATCGTGCTGAAAACCCCAACATCACCATTGTAAACTCAGCCCGAGATGATACAGATGGTCACGGAACTCACACTTCAAGCACCGCTGCTGGGAGCCGAGTTGACGGTGTATCTTTCTTTGGCTATGCCCCCGGATCAGCAACAGGAGTAGCTCCACGAGCCAGGGTAGCCATGTATAAGGCCGTGTGGTATGACCACGCTGTGGCATCAGATGTAATAGCTGCAATTGACAGCGCAATATCAGATGGTGTAGATGTTCTTTCATTATCACTTGGCTATGACAATGTACCTCTATACGAAGACCCTGTTGCATTAGCCACATTTGCTGCCATGGAGAAAGGCATTTTTGTGTCTACATCAGCAGGGAACGATGGGCCTGACAAACCCCTGCATAACGGAACCCCATGGGTGACAACTGTGGCTGCTGGCACATTGGATCGAGAATTACGCGGCACTCTTAAACTTGGCAATGGAGTCTCAATCACTGGTTTGTCTGTTTATCTGGGAAACTTCTCTTCTTCCCATTTTCCAATTACTTTTATGGGTCTGTGTAACAATGACACTGAACTGACCACCAAAGCGAAGGGCAAGATTGTGGTATGTGAAAATTTTATTTATTCATCAATTTTAATTCAAGAGGCAGAAGCTGTTGGGGCAGTTTTCATATCAAACGACTCTGATAGTTCATTTGGGCATATGTTTCCTTCCATCATCATTGATTCAATGAATGGGGATATTGTCAAAGCTTACATAAAAAAGAACTCTGATTCAACAGCAAGCATGTCTTTTAAGACAACAGCTTTAGGCACTAAACCTGCACCGAGTGTAGACAGTTACAGTTCCAGAGGGCCATCTAAGACCTGTCCATTTGTGTTGAAACCTGACATCACTGCTCCTGGAACATTAATCTTAGCTGCTTGGCCTGAAAAGCTTCAAGTGGATGTGGATAACTATGGCAACGTTACTCTCTTCAACAGCTTCAATATCGTAAGTGGCACATCCATGGCATGCCCTCACATTGCCGGTGTGGGAGCTCTTTTAAAAGGAGCACGTCCTGATTGGAGCCCGGCTGCTATTCGGTCAGCCATCATGACAACCTCGGACATATTCGACAACACCGGGAGATTTATCAAAGACGTTGGCGAAGGTTACAAAAGGGCTACTCCTCTGGCCTTGGGAGCGGGCCATGTCAACCCCAACAGAGCCCTTTTTCCGGGACTTGTTTATGATGCTGGTGTGCAAGATTATGTGAATCTTCTCTGTGCATTGAACTTCACCCAAAAGAACATCACGGCCATCACGAGATTCTCCTCCTTTAATTGTTCCAGCCCTTCCTTGGATCTTAACTACCCTTCTTTCATTGCTTATTTCCATGCCAATGATTCTTCTTCTAGGAGGGTGCAAGAATTTCAGAGAACAGTGACCAATGTTGGGGTGGGACAGACAACTTATGTTGCTAGAGTGACTCCCATCAAAGGATTCCGTGTTAGTGTCATCCCCAACAAGTTGGTGTTCAAAGAGAAGAACGAGAAGCTAAGCTACAAGTTGAGGATCGAGGACGCAAGAATGACAAGGGAGAATGAAGTAGCTTTTGGGTATCTCACTTGGAGGGACATGAAGCATGTGGTTAGGAGCCCTATTGTGGCAACCACCCTCAAATTAGAATCCTAGATTTGTGTATTATGACAGAGAAGTGTTTTCCATGTGCACAAAGTAAACAAAATATATGGTTAAAAACCCAATTTTTCTATCGCAAATAATAGTCATTTCTATCAAAACTTACATGCTTGTGGTATTTTAGAAGTGTTCAGCGGCTAACTTCTTTTGTATTTCTCTCTGTTAATTTCTGCATCGCATAATTACAATCTCAAAGAGTCACAAAACTAGTCGCTTAAACACTCCACTAAACACTAATTATCTCCACTAACATAAACAAGTGTAACTGATGTAGCATGCATAATGAAGAAATAAACAAATGGAAGACATACTGAATAACAAATATATAACTTTAAACAGATCAGATAGCATCAACACTAGATTTGAGGATAGATCAAAGAAACTTTGTAATTAAAAACCAGAAAATATATCTAAGTAGAAAACAAAAACTCAGATAATTAAAGTGAAGATGATATATGAATATAGGCATCCAGAATATATAGTTTTATATACCATATGAATGCTAATGATAGGAGCAAAACAGGTTTCTAACAGCAGATCCCAGTCCCAACTAGTATTGAAATCATCAAATCATCCTATCCAAGCAGGAACATGTATCAATCACGAGGGGGGAACATAGCACAGATTGATATTGAGATTGAAACTTCCAGCTTACCGTAAAATGTTCGAGAATCGGTTGAGAATTTGATGATAGTCAGCACTGTGTAAACAAAATTGAACCTGACCCACCCTTAGCGTCTCACACACGCTTCCTCTGCTCCACCGCTCCGATCTCCAAGAAGCACAGCACAAGGAAA
Source organism: Lotus japonicus (assembly GCF_012489685.1). Taxonomy (NCBI): domain Eukaryota; kingdom Viridiplantae; phylum Streptophyta; class Magnoliopsida; order Fabales; family Fabaceae; genus Lotus; species Lotus japonicus. Next base: position 80,576,804 of record NC_080043.1, on the reverse strand, counting down.
CCCATGCCACCCTTATATTTTGTATTTCAAGCTCAACACCGGCGGTAGTTTCCGGCATAGTAGTTTTTATCTTATCTTAAAAAAAAAAGTTAGTTCTTGTTGTTGGGTTTCATATTTTTAGATTGGTTGTTGTTGTTTTTGGTGATGAATTTATTTTTATTTCCTGGGTTTTTTATGAATAATGATGAAGATGAAGATGAACAACATAAACTTGTTGGGTTTTTCTGGAATTTGAAGATGATTGGGGATAAAGATGATAGGTTAAAATGATTTTTTGGTTTTAGTCCCTCTGCATATTCCACGTGTAATAAAAACAATTCAAAACCAGCTAAATAACTGACATGCCAGCGGTCAAAATAGTCAAAGGATGGAAAACAGACGGTTTACTAAGTAAAGGGATAGAAACCATCATAAATTTAATTGAGAGACTGAAACCAAAATTTCGCTATAATTCAGGGGAAATTTTCTTTTGGTTTTAGTGCCAATGAATCAGAACTCAAATAATTTTTTCAAAATTCTATTTCTTATGCATATATTATAAATTGCTTTTGCAAAATGCCATTTTATAGGTGTGTTAAAGTAAAAATGGTGTTTTTCCTCTAACAAAAAAAAAAAAGTAAAAATGGTGTGAAGCCTTGAGAAGCTTCCTAGTGGATTTTTCACAATCTAAATTATACTTCCTCCGGTCCTATTTATAAGCAACAAAAAAAAAATTCACATAGTTTAAGAAATGTAGTTAAACTAGATAAAATGCATTAAATATGTCTTGAATCAAAATAAACTTCCAAAATTACCCTTTGTTATTAGTGTTGGAAAGTGAGAAAGAGAGAGAATAATTAATGAGACACATTTTACAAGTTAGAATTAATAAGGGCATCATTGGAAGAAAAAAAATTAATATAGCTCAAACTTTCATTTGGTTCTTATGAAAAGGACCAAGGTTTTTCTTCTCTTTCATGCTTATTGGTGTAGGACCGAAGGGAGTACTATACTAACTGGTGTTGGGCCAAAGAAAGGGCCAAACAAACGAGATGGTTTAAAACTCGGGGAATAAAACTCCACATTGGGCTAAAGAGCAAACCATAAGTGGAGAAGACACCACATCTTTCATCATGATTTGCTTTATAAGGGAGTCAAACCCTTATTTCTCAAGTGAGCAGCAACGTGAATTATTCACGTATTTGGTGGCAACAAATTTTTGAGAAGAATTTTGGTTCCTAGATAGATTTTTTGGTACATCGTTTGTTCTCCGTTTTAGTAAAAGTTTTAGTATGTTCTCTCTGTCTTTGAGCTCTTTATTTTAACCTTGTTTATTTGAGATTTATCTTCTCTATTGTTTGGGTGATTTCCCCTTTTGTTGTGGGTTCTTTTGCTGTCTCATATTTCCACCTTCACTTGGTTTAGTTTTTCCCTTTTTGTTTGGGGGTCTATTTCCACGTTATTGGGGGAATCTTTTGATGTCGCGAGACATTATTTTGAAACCATTATTTTTCTATAGTGGATTAATTTTTTGCTCGTGCCCGTAGTTGTTATTCTCTCGATTTGATGGAAGTTTTGCACGCTAAAAAATTTCTTGTGTCTTTATTTTATTTTATTTTCATCTATTATTGTCACCGTTAACAGTTGGATTTGCTCGGAAGTTATTTTGTCTAGGTTCTCACAAGTGAAGAGGAGTTTTTGGGCTTCTAAGCTTTTCGCTGCGCCACTCTGGTTCCCAACAGTGGTATCAGAGCCGATGGATGCTTGACCATGGGCCATGAGCTTTTGAGACTCATAAGCACAAGCCCAGAATGACGATCTCTGAGGTTCCGTTTCAGTGCAAGCCCAACTTTCCTTTGAGATGGAATCACACTTGAGGGGGGAATTGTTGTGTATTAAATGTGAGTAAGTCCCACATTGGAAGATAATGATAAGTTTGAGTGGTTTCTAAGCGTGAGAACTCGTACGCCCATTTCCTTAAGATTTTGAGTGAAAGATGTGGTGTCTGACCACTTATGGTTTGCTCTTTAAAGCTCAATGTTGAGTTTTATCCCCCGAGTTTAACATAATTCAATACCCTCGCCAGGAGTATGATAATAATAACACTGCTAATATATGATTATCTCTAAGTTTTACAAATTAATACCGTATCAAGAGTATGTACAATATAAAAGCGAGAGTTAATGGAGAGAGAGAGAGAGAGAGAGAGAGAGAGAGAGAGAGAGAGAGAGAGAGAGAGAGAGAGAGAGAGAGAGAGAGAGAGAGAGAGAGAGAGAGAGAGAGAGAGAGAGAGATAGATATTATGTAGTCTCTAATTCTCTATCATGGCTCTCCATCCGGATAACTCGTATTATGATTTTTTATGGCCTTGAATACACTCCTCAAAACTCTTCTGCTCGACTCCTCACAAAGACCTTCAACCTCTTCTTGAATAAAAATCATATTTGGGCTTCAAAATGGCGGACTACAATAACCATGATGGTCCACACAAGAAATTGACATTTTAGAGTTAAAAATTAGCATTGGCCTTGGCGCCAAAGCTAATTTTCACTCATTGGCATTAGTTTAATCAATGCAAAGTGTAAAAAGACCACTTAACAACATCGTTGACTTAACAAACACTAGTGAAATTCGCTTATATATCCTCAATTAGTGTCGATTAGAGTAGATGCTAAGACTACTAGCCAAGTTAGTAAACGCTAGTGAAATTATAATATGTGCTTGAATAGCAATATTATTCTCAAATTCGGAACGGTATTGATACCGCCGCCCTAATGTTGGTCAAGTCGAGCAAAATATATAATCTTGTACTTGTAGGTTCGAATTGAGATAAGATTAATGTAAAAAAAATTTAAGTGTTCTTTAAGTCCAACAAATTTTCCCTAAATTGAAGCACCATCTTCTTACCCTAAATTTCGTAAAAATTAAATCAAAATGACACAAAGAATACAAATGATTACTTTGCTTCAACGCTAAAATAAGACCCCCCCCCCAAAGACCACAACAGTTACATCCATATATATTCGCCCACTAGAAAAGAAGGTCCATGCCACTGCAGAGGCCCTTCCAAAATCTCCAGAGATCACCCATTCACATTCATCAGAGTTACTTTCGGCATGCTTCCAAATTCAAGAGAGCTTTACCCGCAAGAACACACAACTTACTTCTAATCATGCACCACTGGGGTTAAAACATTAATTGCAAGTGTCCATATTCTGCCATGTTTTCCAACCTGCAGGCCCGTTGATTAGAACCTAGAAAGACACAGGAACTAATTGGATATCGGTTTACTTGGTTTTCTGCTAATTCTATATAAGGCAAACGGGTGATCCATGTATATCAAAATTGCCACTAACTAATTAGCTATGTGTCCGTTAAGCAGTCACCTCACATCACCTTCAATCTTCAAAAAATCTGCCTCATATACATACATACAGTTCAATTTGGAAACTTTTTTTTTCTTTCTATATGATAAGCTCTGGGAGTGAGGGTTTAATTTGCTAGAATGAGCCTAGTAATAGGCAGAGAGAGTCCTTCATTAATCTGAGGTTATACCGTAACAAAATATATATAGGAATTCCGGAAACAAAAGTGTCATGTTTAATTTCCAATTGAAGTTTATACATTGGCTTGAGTAGTAAGATTAATCATTGTCCAAATATATGGGCATGAATTTCAATTAGAAATGAAGCAGTTTGTATACTTTGTAAGAAGACAAAGAAGATAAGAGAGAAAGTAGACAAGGAATGCCAAAAACAATTAAAGAACGACGACAGGTAGCGAGGGTGACTGGCGAGAGAGACGACAATGATGCAAACAGACCATATTAATTAATTACACCCATCACGAGTTTGGAAAATAAAACAGCAATTCATGAAAATGAAGACATATTTTGTTTTTGCCTATTTAGTCAAACAAGCTGTTTTTTTTTTTTTCAAAAGAAAAGAAACTGTATTTGAATTTATAAAAAGATAAAAGTGAGCTACAGCCTACCGTCAATATATGCATTTTTTACCGTTTTCCAATAAAATTATGACACACGAGCTGGAAAAAAAGTAGTTCAAAAGATTAATGTTCAAATTAATCTGATTTTGTAAACGAGTTTGGTTTTAGTCACTAAGTGAAAAAATGATGTTTAGTGATTATTTTATTTATTTATAATTTCTAGCAATTTTTACTGCCACTAATCGTCATTTTTTTCTAATGAAAGACTAAAATCAAACTTCATTACAAAATCAAGAACTAATATGGTCATTAACCCTTCACAAAATTATCACAATAAGTTAATGAGTAAGTGAGTTTTTTTATTAGTGAGCGACATAAGTAACACCGAGGAATAGTACCTAAGTTTTATTATCCTCTAGATTATCAATCACTCTCCATTTTATATATAGAGAAATACCAAATATGTGTAAGACCACTTGTCTCAATTATTCTAGTGGAATGATTTAGATCAAGGCAAGAGAGAGGGTTAATTTTGGCAAAAGAGGAATAGAAAAGCGGGAAAGAAGAGAATATTTTGTACAAACCCAGAGCATCCATCGTAGATTTGTCATCGAGTCTTCGTTTACCATCAAATCAGGCTGAAATTTGGCCAGCGGGTTCACAACATTTGGTTCTTCAATTTGAACATTTGGATGGAGTTGTTTGAGATGGGAGAAAATGGACTCAAACAACAACAATAATTTCTGTTTATTTAATATTTTTAGTTCTTTATTTCAAGCTTGTTGCTTTGTTATTTATTTAATTGTTGAGCACGATTTTATGCTGTGATTTGAGACTTTCTTTTTATCTTTATTTTGATTATAGTGAGTTTAATTGACTGATTTGTGTTAGTGGTTTTTTACTTCTCACACGGTTAATTATCTTAAAATTTTGGTGTCTCTTTTTGTTTGTGATTTTTAATTTCCGCATTTATTTATTATTGCTCGTCACATATTCTCCCAAGTTCAAGAAATATTGTTCGTTGTGTATTGCTCTGTTTGAGATGTTCTTGCTATTGTGTTGAATTTTCCATCACATCACAAACTACATTTCACGATCTTTTAATTAACTTGATTATGACCGTTAGAAATCACTACATAAATGTATATCTGGTGTCCAACTCTTGTGAATTCCCATCGATATTTACCGAAATTATATAGAGGGTGGATTAGTGATAAGTGCTCATTTTACGTATATTTGAATATCATTTTAAGCACTTATTTGACTTGTATACTTGCATTTTTTATCATTTTATCCCCAAAGTAATTGATTTAGTAAGTATTTAGTTTTAACTTAGAAATAGTATAAATATTATATATTTCATGAGCTTAACTTGGACTTTTGATGCAGGGAAGAAATTCATGAAGAATCCAAGTTTAAAGTGAAAATTTGATTTTTTAGAGTTGCAGAGCGCTGAGCACCCAAAAAGGGGCGTTGAGCGCCCAAGTAGCCGAAGAAACCCAATGCTGAAGGAAGCAGAGCGCTCGGCGGCCTCTGATGAGCGCCCAGCACCCTGTGACCGCCCTAAACACTTATTAAAGGGCAGAAACTCGTTTTTTGACCAATCTCTCCCATTCTCTTTGATTTTCTCCTAATTTTGGCACCATAACAAAGCAAGGGAGCTGGGCTTCATGGAGGAGGGGTCCTTGGGCTAGGATTGGATGGATTGAAACTCGTTTTTTGACCAAGCTCTCCCATTCTCTTCGATTTTCTCCTAATTTTGGCACCATAAGAAAGCAAGGGAGCTGGGCTTCATGGAGGAGGGGTCCTTGGGCTAGGATTGGATGGATTGAAGCTTCAAGATGGTGACAACCTCCCGGAAGCCATGGAAAGCTTGTGAAAGCTTCCATGGTCGTGGTTACGTCGTCTCCTCTTGGGTTTCGGTTCTTTCTTCCCTTTCCCTTGTACTTTTTGTTTCTATTTTTGTATTTAGGATGTTATAACTTGATGCTTTGATTGTTGTAAGCTCTTTCATCAATGTAAATGATAATCTTTCATGTATTGTGTTTTTCTTTGCACTTCATGCTTCTAACCAATCAATTGATAATCAAAAGAGTTTCACTAATTCATAAATAGATCGGAAGATTATTGTGAGTTTGTGTATGCTTAGTTCAATGAAAGTAGACACCTATGTCTTAGGTTACAACACCGTTGTTAAAGTTCTGCTTTCTGTGCTTCAAGTATCGATTGATCCATGTTAGATTTCAGGGGACTAGCATTAGATCGAGAGATTGGTGTGGGTCCGGTCCAAGAGAGAAACTTCTTAGTGTATCAATTGTCTTAGGGTGAGAATATCTTGGGTAGGAACAATAGTGAATTTCTACGTGACAGGTGGAAGTTATGAGTTCTAACAGGAGTTTCCGGGTGAGAACGGAGATTCGCAAGCCTAAGATACCTTGTCTTAGGATAGGTTGGTCATTGGGAATGTCTTTGAGAGAGAACTTGAGCTATATTATTCCTTTTGGGTTTTCTAGATGGTAAGAGATTACGTCTAGGAATTCCAACTGATAGATTCACCTAGGCTAGGGATAGTTAGGTGGATAGCTCTCAACATCATAAGTGAAATGAACCATTACATAAGTGTTTGAGTTGAAAACAATCAAAGGACTAGGTGATGACATTTCTAAATACGTTTTCTTCTGCGTTACCTCAGTAAACCTTCTTTTGATGTTTTCTTTTATATATAAAAACTACAAAAACAACTTATCAAACATATTTTCATCTGCTTGAATCAATGTTTAACTGGTGGAACTAATGTTCACACAATCCCTGAGGACGATAAACCCGTATCTACTTTACTATGATTGAATCATAAAGGTTTACGCCAAAAGCAGTACAAACAATGAAGAAAAAACCTTTATCAATTAGATAAGTACATGTGGACACTAGGAATCTGGGATCATATTTGAAAATCGATATATATATATATATATATATATATATATATATATATATATATATATATATATATCAATGATCAAGTTCTTAATTAATCTGATTCGATCATATCAGCAATTCAGCATGGAGGTCATACACTATGGTAGCGTTAGGCGACGGAACGGAACAGGACAGAACAGAACGGAACGAAACAAAACAGGATGGAATAGGACAATAATGTTCTATGTGTTGTGTTTGGTAACTCCAAGTCAATAGAACTGAACCATGATTTTAATTACATATATAACCCTGCATGTTTAATATTTGATTGAGGAAAACAAATTGAACTCAATTGAACATTTTGCATAGAAACCGTTTGTTATTGCTTACTTCATGAAATAATCACTTATTTCTTTAAAATAATCACTTATATATTGTTTAAGTTGTTTCAGTATGCTATTGAAAAAAGAAGAAACCTAATTATCTATTTAAGCTATTTTAAGTGCGTTTATTTAGATTAAAAATATTGATTTTTAACTATAATTTTTTTAAGAGATTTTGAGAAAAGCATAAATTGATTCCTGTTCGACAACTCTAATTAAAATCACTTTTTTTATCTCCCCTCATCTATCATCATAGATTTCCATTATAAGCTAAAGTAACTGTTTCAAATAATTTGTTTTCAGCTTCAGCTGAAACAAACACAAAAAGTGATTTTTTGATTAAAAAGTGATTTTTCCAAAATAAGTTGAATTAAACGCATTCTAATTGGCTCGTTTATCATTGCTTACAAAAACTGATTTTACTTTTGAAAAAATAATTAATTTTATTTTAATTAAGTTGATTCGTGTTTGATTACTCTAATTAAAATCACTTTTTTTATCTCCTCTCATCTATCATCATAGGTTTTCATGATAAGCTAAAATAACTGTTTCAAATAATCAAATAATCTGTTTTCAGCTTCAGCTGAAACAAACATAAAAAGTTATATTTAATTAAAAAAGTGTTTTTTTTATTTTAAAAGTGATTTTTTTTATTTTAGGCTTAATTCCAGTTTGGGCCCCTGATGTTTCACAAATGTGCGATCTACACCCCCTGTGTTTAAAACGTGCGGTCAAGGTCCCTCATCTATCTAAAACATGATAATGATGCCCTTCTGTTAACTTCCGCTAGGTTCCGTCAGTTGACCAAACGAAAATGTTGACGTGTCACTTATTTAATTCATAAAAAATAAGCTACTAATTAGTGACGGAAATAATCCGTCACAAAACCCTTCAGCCAACACACTCTCTCACCCGTTCACTCACATCTCTCCCTCTCACTCTCGTGTTTTTCTCCTCTCCCTCACAACATCATCTTCTTCATTTTTCTTTACCCTTTCCTCTGCAACCCAACACACCATGGCAGCACCCTTCTCCTCTATTCATCACCCTTATCATACTACTTCTCCTTCCTTCCTTGGCTGAACCACCACCTCCACGCACGCAACAACCACAGTTGACCACAACCATGAAGCTTTGCCCCCTGCAAATGGTCCAACGACCACCACCGGAGTCGCGACCACCACCTGTCAATCGTGTGCTCCTACCCCTGTCCCAGCGAACACCGGCGCTCCAACACCACCTCCCGATTCAAAGAAAATCGACACAAAACAGAGGAGATGAAACCCTAGCCGCCGCCGCCACCTTCTCGTCCCGATTCCGGCGCCGTTCGACCTCCAATGACAAAATCAACACCACGATTTGACTCCCCTTGAAGCCAGCTTCAAAACCCCTTAACCAATTTGATGATCGGCCGCCGTCACTCCGGCGACCGCCGACGGCGCCGCCACCGGCGAGCATCGTTCGCAGTCACACTATCGCTGTGGTTACACCGTAATAACGTCATCTTTAAGAATGGCCACATGGAACCAGAGAAATTTTTGGAACTTTACCAATTAAGGGCATGGAACTGGTTGCAGGTAAGAAATAAAACCTTCAAATTCTCTACTTATGATTGGATTACTAATCCACGTATCTGCCTGGAATGCTTGTAATGGCTATTGTGGCTAGCTGTATTTTTGTTTTATGTTGGTGCTTGTAATTGAGTGGAGGCGTGGGATTATGTTTTGACGGAGTTTGCGCTTTGGGTGATTTCTTGCTTGATCTGATTTTGTTCTCAAGGGGTGATGGAGTGGATGACAGATTCTGGTTTTTGTTCCCTGATGCAGAGGAGTTGTGTAGTTTTTTCCCTGTCTCCTCTGTTTGTATTTCCCTGTACTATCTTTGTATTTCCCTGTACTATCTTGCTTTCTTTTTTCTTAGTTTGTATTGATTTTGGAATATTTTGGTTTAGTTTAGTAATCTGAGTTTTCTATTTGATGGAAACATGTTGATTACTGATTCATCTGACTTTGCATTGCTTTATACTGATTTGTTGTGCATATAGTTCTTTTGCAATGAAATTCCTCTGTTGAATTTCAGGAAGAAAGAGCACGATTTGAAGGGATATGGTTTGTTGAGAGAGTGTGTTGGCTAAAGAGTTTTAAGACGGATTATTTCCGTCACCAATTAGTAGCCTATATTTTATTAATTAAATAAGTGACACGTCAGCATTTCCGTTTGGTCAACTAACGAAACCTAGTGGAAGTTAACAGAAGGGCATCGTTATCACGTTTTAGATAGATGAGGGAACTTGAACGCACGTTTTAAACACAGGGGGTGTAGACCGCACATTTGTGAAACATCAGGAGCCCAAACTGAAATTAAGCCTTTATTTTAAAAGTGATTTTTTGATTAAAAAGTGATTTTTCCAAAATAAATTGAATCAAACGCACTCTAATTGGCTTGTTTATCATTGCTTACAAAAAGTGATTTTACTTTTGAAAAAAATAATTGATTTTATTTTAAGTGATTTTTTGAAAAATTAGATTTTTATTTAACTTTGTCTACAAATATAATAAGTGTTTTCAATTTTATAAGTGATTTTAAACACTTTAGATCCATAAAATTTCAAATATAAATTAAGGGTATTTTTGAACTTGCAAAAGTTTTAAGAGAGTGTTCTGTTCTGTTCCGTTCCCTTCCATTCCACCATTTTCTAAGGAACCAAAGTGTCCCGTTCCTGGAGTCTTTTGTCCCGTTCCGTTCTATCTTAAAAACACGACAAACACAGAACGGAACCCATGTGCCCTGTTCCGTTCCCTTCCCACCTCTCTACCAAACGCTACCTATGTTTACTTTGTCATTTCAGTAAATTCCCCGTAGGAAAGGAATCAAATACATTTCTCAGGGACACTATCCATAAAGTATGGGGTCGGAATCGGATGGACCAAACAAGCAATATAAAATCGAAATTAATTGGATGATTACTGTACATGCCTTGCAAACAAAGGTGTCCGCACCAAGGGCATGCATATATGCATAGGTGCGATTGGGGTCCCCTTTAGAAGATTCCTCCGGGACAACTTTCTAAAATTTAAGGGTGAATATTCGTCTTGTGGATAGCTAGGAACTTCCCTTGTTCTCTATTTAACATTGTCCCTCTATAATAGGCTAATAGCCATTCACATTCAAAACACCATATTCAATCATGGCTACCCAAATTTGTCTAAGTCTGTATATCTCCTGCATTATTACACTCCTTCATATTATTGTTTCCACATTGGCTAGCTCTGATAACTATATCATCCACATGGACTTATCAGCCATGCCTAAACCATTCACCAACCATCATAGTTGGTATCTATCCACTCTTTCCTCTGCATTGGACAATACACAATTTAACTTTGCCTCTTCCAAGATTATTTACACATACACCAATGTCATGAATGGTTTTAGTGCAAGTTTATCACTTGCAGAGCTAGAAGCTCTCAAAACCACTCCAGGTTACATTTCGTCCATACAAGATATACCGGTGAAGCTCGACACCACACACTCACCGCAGTTCCTCGGTCTCAATCCCCACGTTGGCGCGTGGCCTGCCGGTGAGTTTAGCAGAGATATCATAGTCGGTATGGTGGATAGTGGAATTTGGCCTGAAAGTGAAAGCTTTAAAGATAATGGGATGACAAAAATTCCTTCACGCTGGAAAGGCCATTGTGAAAACAGCATCCATTGCAACAAGAAACTCATTGGAGCTCGGTTCTTTAGCCGAGGATTGCTGTCAAAAAACCCCAACATCACCACAGCTTTGAACTCCACCCGTGACATGGACGGTCACGGGACTCACACTTCAAGCACTGCTGCCGGGAGCCGAGTTGACGGTGCGTCCTACTTTGGTTACGCAGCTGGCTCAGCCACTGGAATAGCCTCACGAGCCAGGGTAGCCATGTACAAGCCGTTTTGGGATGAAGGTGCATACTCATCAGACATAATAGCTGCAATTGACAGTGCAATATCGGACGGTGTAGATGTTCTTTCATTGTCATTCGGCTTCAATGATATCCCCTTGTACCAAGACCCTATTGCCATAGCCACATTTGCAGCCATGGAGAAAGGCGTTTTCGTGTCCACGTCGGCCGGGAACGATGGTCCCTTCCTTAAAACACTCCATAACGGAACTCCATGGGTGATTACTGTGGCGGCCGGAACAATAGATCGAGAATTCCACGGCATTCTCAAGCTTGGAAATGGAGTCCCAATCACCGGCTTGTCTCTCTATGCTGGAAACTTCTCTTCCCACCCTATCCCAATTGTTTTCATGGGCTTGTGTGACAGCGTGAAGAAACTTACCAAAGTGAGGAGCAAGATTGTGGTGTGTGAAGACACCAATCAAACACTTTCCGATCAAGTGTTTAACGTCGATGCCGCGAAGGTTGTTGGGGCAGTTTTCATAACAAACAGCTCTGACAGTATGTTCTACTTACAGAACAGGTTTGCTTCTATTATTCTTAACCCAATAAATGGAGAGATTGTGAAAGCTTACATCAAGAAGGGTAGTAGTAATTCTAATTCAAATTCAAAATCAAAAGCAAGCATGTCTTTTAAGATGACAATTTTGGGAACTAGACCAGCTCCTAGTGTGGATAGTTACAGCTCTAGAGGACCATCAAGTAGTTGTCCATTTGTGTTGAAGCCTGATATTACAGCTCCTGGTACATTAGTCTTAGCTGCATGGCCTGACAAGATTCCTGTGGTGGAGTTTGGTTCTGATAAACTCTTCAACAATTTCAATTTGATAAGCGGCACATCCATGGCGTGCCCTCACGTTGCCGGTGTGGCAGCTCTTTTAAAAGAAGCACGTCCGGATTGGAGTCCTGCTGCTATTCGGTCGGCCATCATGACAACCTCGGACATCTTCGACAACACCGCGGGACTCATCAAAGACATCGGCCATGGTTACAAACCGGCTTCTCCTCTGGCTTTAGGAGCTGGTCATGTCAACCCCAACCGAGCACTTGACCCGGGACTAGTTTACGATGCCTGTGTTCAAGATTATGTCAATCTTCTATGTGCTTTGAAGTTCAGCCAGAAGAACATCACGGCCATCACGAGATCCTCCCACAATGATTGCTCTAACCCTTCCTTGGATCTCAACTACCCTTCTTTCATTGCTTTCTTTGGTGCCAACGACTCGTCTTCAAGGACATCACGAGAATTTAAAAGAACTGTGACAAATGTTGGTGAAGAAGGATTAGCAATTTATGTGGCTAGTGTTACTCCCATTGAAGGGTATCGTGTCAGCGTTATCCCTAAAAAATTGGTGTTCAAGGAAAAGAACCAGAAGCTAAATTACAAGTTGAAGATTGAAGGTCCAAGAAAGACAAGAGATAAGAAAGTGTCTTTTGGATACCTCACTTGGACGGATGTGAAGCATGTGGTCAGGAGCCCCATTGTGGTCACCACCATCAAATTCTAAGTCTAGATCTCAATATTATGATGTCAAGATGTTCTTTGCAGATGAATCAAGTGATGAACAACAATATATTAAGAACGAAAAATTGGATAAATAATACTAATTTCTCACTTGGCTATCTGATATATTAATTAGCATCAACAATTAGTTTAAGGGGAATTATCTGGCACATGAATTTTTTTTTATCAGCATGGTACAAGAATCACACTGTTACACTTTTTTTTTGAATTAAAAAGCTTATAAATATATATCGTCAAGAATAACTGGAAAATCCTTTATAGAGGATAAGATAGGAGGCAAACTCAATCAAACATTGGAGTACATCACCTCCTAGGGGCATAAATAAAAAAGCCCAACAACCAAAACTAAAATATAATAGTCGCAGAAAAAAACCTAACAAAGCAACAACAGTAAAACAAAGCCTCAAAACCCGGAAATAAGCAACTAGAACCACCACCAAGACGCTAATAAGGGAACATCTCACTAAGTTCTTTCTCCAAACCAAGAATAGCTTCTAAATCACTCCCGACATAAACAAGACCTAAGGTTTTTCCAAGAAGCCATGCTTTCTTAGCTCTAGTAAAGTACCTGCTAGAAGGACCCGCATCTAAGAACGAAGGGGGGTCTGAGGGCGTGGGGGATTACATCTCTAACATAGAGGAAATATCAGATAAATATTTACACTTCTAAGTATTATTTTGTTAAGTAGGTAAGGTAATTCTAAATCAGCCCAATGAAATTATTAATAATTATTAGTTAATCCTTGACGAGCCCACCAAATTCTCCCCTCTCCTATGTAATTTGAATCTTCCTGGTAAAAGGAAACCCTATCAACGACCATCAAGTCAATGATTTGACGACCCCGACAAATGTGAGAGCTTTCTGATGAAAAGTTGAGAGCTTTTCGCCAACTTTTGCAATTGTTGTTGAGCGCATGCGCCCTACTAAAAGGTGAAAGCTTTTCACCTGCAACATTCAGTCATTATTATGTATATTGAACTGTTAAGGAAATGTTCACTCAGCTGAGATCATAACCACGCATCAAGATTGACCAGCCCAAAACTCCAACCAGATGAGCATGTGGTGCAATTAGTCTGTCACCTATTGGAGAATATTCATGATTCTCATAAACATATACTAAGGTAGTGTTTGGCCCGCCTTTTTTGTGTCTTAAAAGTCACTTTTAAGTAAAAGTGAAAAATAAGATCTTTTAGAAAAAAGTAAAAGTTGTTTGTCAGTTTTTATTTTTTACAACTTAAAAGCTACTTCTAATTTAAATGTTATTTGTTAGTTAGTAAATTCACAACACTTGGTGGTTGAAGCGACATGATGGTGGAGGGTCAGGTAGCACTGGTGCTGGAGGTTGGTGTTACCTATTGACAGTGGTTGCGGTGGCGGTGGTTGTTACCGGTGGTGGGAGTGGTGGTGGTGGTGATGGTGAGGGTTATGAAGGAAGAGTTGGCGGCAATGGCAATGGTGGTGGTTTCGGAGGCGACAATGATAGTGGCGGTAGCAATGATGGTGGCGGTGAACGGTTGTACGTGGTGGAGTGATGGTAAAGGTGGTGGTGGTGGAAGGTGGAGGGTGGTGGTTGCAATGGACGTGATGGTGGTGGTGCAATGGAGGTGGTGGTGATGGTAGTCGTGGCGGTGGCAATGGTGGTGGTGAACTATAGTGGTGGAGGTGATGGTGGTGGTGGTAAAGGGTGACAGTAGCAGTGGTGGTGGAAATGAAGAGGTGACAATGGTGTTGGTGGAGGTGGTGAACAGTTGTGGTGGAAGTGATGGTAGAGGTGGTGATGGTGGTAGAGGGGAGGTTGGCGGTAACAGTAGGGGTGGTGGTGGTGCAATAAATGTGGTTCGTGGTAGTGGCAATGGGGGTGGTGGCAGTGGTCGTGAGGTTGCAACAATGGTGGTGGTGGAGGTGATGGTAGAGGTTGTTGTGGTGGTGGAGGGTGGCAGTAATAGTGGAGGTGGTGGTGGTGGTGGCGACGATGGTGGAGGTGATGGTAAAAGTGGTGGTGGTGGAGGGTAGAGGTGATGTCTCTACAACTTACTTGAAAAAAACTCTCTTATTTAACTTTTTACTTAAAAGTCACTTTTTTATATTTTCTTTGTAAAAATATAAGTAGCTTGTTTAGCTTATTTTTTAAGAGCTTATATCAAATACGTTTGACCAAACTTTTCTTAAAAGTAACTTAAAAGTAAAAAATAAATCGGGTCAAACACTACCTATATCATTTTCGTTTGGGTTTTAAGAAGCTGATAAAATGTATGGGCCATCTTGTTGATCCTTGGGTCCGGCAACTGGGTGAAGCCTTTGGCAAAAGGCTCTGGATCTTTTTTGGAATCCATCAACTCTTTTCTCCTAAATACGTTTTCTTAACCCAAGTAAGTAGTTTTCACCCAAGAAAAACAACATCAAGTAAGTAGCTAAAAAATATGTAAGAAAAAAGGGAAAGTGGAGGAAAATGTCAAAAAAAAAGTTAAAATGAATAATTTTGTAGATGCAAAATTTAATTTTTTTTTCTTTCTAGTTACTAATTGAATACATATTCTTGTCTAATACGATTCTTGGTTTTCTTGTTGAATTGTTATATTGATCAACTAAATTTTGTTTATAAAACAAAATAGACTAAATAAAAAATTATGGTTTTTGATCCATGTAATGACCAAATGATGTTTTTCTTTCCTTTGCAACAAGAAAAAAAAGACAAATGATGTTAAGTAATAAGATAGTGTTACCTTATAAATAAACAAACTCATCTATAAAAATATGTCAAAGATTGACTATTCTCAGGTACACATTCATTCAAAACCACAATCCTTATTTTTGATCATAACTTTGTTAAGTGTCAAAAAGTACCCTAAACACTAATAAGAGGAATGCAAAAGTTAAAGTCAACCTTCAAATTCAGTATTTAATGCACAAACAAAAAGTATTATATAAGTATATATTTAAGGTAATAATATATTCTTTGAAAGCTAGGAAAGTATATATTTGAGGCAATAATATATTCTATTCCAAAAATATAGATTTAAGGTAAGTGCATATTCTATAGTCAGGGATAGTGGGATATACGCAGTCTGGGCGATTTTCCACTTGTGCGTCAACACAGCCATACATAGTATGCAATCTGTGTTCAACACTAGTTCTAAAACGAACCTAGCTCTCTGTGACTACATATATGTTGACGTCTCACCTTGAACAACCATAAAAGAAGCACCAATATGAAACGTTGCTTCCCATGCAAAATATATACACCAAGCTACCACCCATTCCCCTACTACCCAATTGACCATATATATTTGCAGAAATCACTATACACACACACACACACCATACATGAGCTGGGTTTTTATCACTATATAAAGGAAATCGTTTTCAGTTTTTAATTATAGAGGGCAAATATGTTTTTAGTCCCCGAAAAATAGGAAAGAATTGGATCTGGTCCAACTAAAAAAGTTGCATAGCTTTTAATCTCTTACATTATTGTAATAAGTGAAGTTAGTTTAAGTCATGTCGTATTTTTTGTGACGGTTTTTTATGTATTAACAGTTATTTTTAACCACCACAAATGATTTAGATTTTAGTAGTAGTTTAATCGCCACAAAATGAACTGAGAGATTAATTTTCCTGATTTCTTTACATTGTTGAAATATGTGAAGTTAATATCTATTATAGTTTTTGACGGTTTTTTGTATAATTAGCAGCTATTTGTAACCGCCACAAATGATTTAGATTTTAGTGGCAGTTTAATCGTCACAAATAGAATTGTGAGACTAATTTTCCTCATTTCATTAATGCTAGAGATAAATAGTACTATGACTTTTATTTTAAAAAAAAGATCAAATCAAATTCTCCTTTATTTTATAGAACTATTTCCCACCAAACGCCAGTAAATTCCAGAACAAAGATAGCTAATATAATACTCGCCACTAGAATTATATATATATATATATATATATATATATATATATATATATAAATATATTTCGAACTTGCCACTAGAATTATATTGAAAATGCAAATAATTAAGGTGACTTTGATATTTTAATATTTTTTGGGATGTTAATGTTTAATTCGCTTTAGTGAAGCCTATTCAATTCTAGCTGTTTAGGTGCATTATATGATAATGTGAAAGAATTAAACTCTAACAAACTCACGATCTCTCTCTCTGATTCTTTCCCTGTCATTTGGGCACTGTGTCACATTACTAACAACCCTAACAACAAAGGTTTCATTTTGTCAATTGTAGTAATAATTTTTTTTCAGAGTCGAAAGTGCAATTAGTGCTGGCGGCATGACTGGTATATTCTTCTTCAAAATGATAGTATCACAAATAGTTATACTAAATAAAGTTCATCACATTTGGTAGATAGATAGAGTCTTAAACTAATATTTAGTTGAGAGTTTAATTCCTCACGCGTATGAAAATTCATTTGTTGGCATGAGACCTATCAATTAATATGACTTTTAAATTTTAAAGAGATTAATTTCATAACTATCAATGATAAAATATATTATTAAGTAGAAATAGCCACTTATGATTTACGCATATCGGTACAGTAACAACTTCAAGTTGTTGTTTTTGTCGTCTAGTTTCAACTTCTAGGTTGTCGGAGAGATCAATGATGTCCCCTTCTTTGTAATTTTTAAATAATGAACGAGGAAAGGTAAAATTATAGGTTGACAACTTTTCCGAAAATTGATTGATTTCAATCTTATAAATTAAATAAAAGAGTTTCAGACACCACCTAATTAAAATATGGTCCGCTATATTCTTAAACATTATAATGGTTTCTTGGTCCTATTGCGCAAAAGAAAACAAAATAGACTTTAAGTCATCGAAAAGATATTATGCTACATAAATGTGTGCTGATCAAATGAAAAGAACTAAAAAGTACAAACACATGGATTTCGTGAAAGCATTAAAATATCATTACATAAGGGAGCAGTAGCTCTAGAAATTGAATTTTATTCCTAGCTAGCTACCGATTAATGCAGAGAAATTCCAGGTTCTATGAATATTGGTAATCTGTCATACATATTGTTGTTATGCAGCTGATCATAGCTAGTGCCTAGTGGATTTTTTTTTAATGTAATAATTATACTACATACGGTCATATTTATAAATAATAATAAAAAATTCACATAATTTAAGAAATGTAGTTAAATTAGATAAAATGCATTAAATATGTCTTGAATCAAAATAAACTTCCAAAATTACCCTTTGTTATTAGTGTTGGAAAGTGGGAAAGAGAGAAAATAATTAATGAGACACATTTAACAAGTTAGAATTAATAAGGGCATTATGGAAAAAAAAAATTAATATAACTCAAACTTTCATTTGGTTCTTATAAAAAAGACCAAAAATTTTATTCTCTTTCATACTTATAAATAGGACCGGAGGTAGTATTATACTACGTAATTCAAACTCGAATTACTAGTTGGATTCATGTTTCTGTAATGTAATTTGACAAATTTATATAAGAGGTTTCATTTATCGTGGACAAGTATAATATATTTTTTTTCAACGGTTTAAAAAGTGTAGTTATAAACATGAAAAATATTATACTAAAATCAGTACTTATAAACACGAAAACAATTTTATTAACTTTATGCAAATTTTCTCAATAATTTAAAGTTCCTGCGTTATTTATTTTATTTGATAACAATTTCTCATAATAATTGTCACGTAATAATTGATTCCTACTATAAAATGAAACGGTTACAAACTGATTCATTCTTCTATTCAATCAATTATTCAGTTTTCAAAAAATTCATTGATAGTGATTTCACATTGGCCATTAGTTGGCAATCCACCATTAAACTCTTAAATGAGTTGAATCTTATTGATTATCTTAGGAAGGAGACAAATTGTTTAGATGTAGTTCATATATAAATTTTGAGAAGCAAATTGCTTTGTTGATTTTATTGTACAAGAGAGTGTAATATGCAAAACATTCTATGGGAATTGTAATTGATAAGTCACCCATATTTCTACATACTTGAGAGTAGAGGAGGTTGTTCTCATGAGTTTCTATTATCAATGAATGCTTTCAGATTCCAACAAAGAAAAATTGTCCATTTATGTGTATTTGTTTCGTCATGCTAGAAGAGGACTCGCCGCCTCTAGTTTTGGCTTTTGTCTCATGTTTTTTATTGAATTCATGCTGATAAAACACAACGAATAGGGAAAACACTTTGGTTTTGTACTCTTTGGATTTGTCAAAGAATGCACGGTATCAAGATCTGAGATAGCACACCACCCCGTTGTATTTGTGAAGAATTTTTGAAGGGAGGTGAGCATGTCCTGATGACTGCCGCAAAGATGATACGTCATGACTGGCAAAGGGGTAATATTCTCTTTTTTGTTCCTCGCCCACGGCAGGATGACTTATTCAAGGAAACTAATATTAATGGAATCAATGTCGATGACGACGTTGATAGCAACCAGGCATTTGTTGTGCCTGTTCAAAAGAATTTATTTAGTGAGAATGAGTTGGAGGGAGCAACTGCTGATCAATTTCTGAACACGGGGATTGATTCATCTAATAGTGGCACGTTTGAGCAAGGTCCAGCAACTGAGGAACTATTTGAGGAGCTTCATTCTACTGACTGGTCCCAACAAATGAATAATGAGTCTTGGTGGCAGCATAGTTGTTGGGGTATGATTTGAGTCTATTTCAATTCTCTGGAAAAAGCTTTCTTTCATTTCCCTTTTCTTATCTAGATTTGTCAAAGAACATGTTGGGATTTTCTACTGCGTGCGAGGGAGAGTGAGAAAGTGTTATTTAAAGAGGACTCTTGCCAATCTCTCCTTCTCTGCCGATATGCATCGATGCTTTGTTTGTGCCGAGGTGTTCTTGTGCCAGGTTGTAGAGCCAGTGTTTGAATGACTATGATGATGATCCCTTTGCATTGGTGGTTCTTTGCTATGTTTTGGGAACTAGCTCTTGTTCGGGGTTTTTTGGTGTGTTCTGGGCTTGTCATTGGTGGTTATGGGAGTATGGTTCGGTTTTGTTTGCCTTTGGTCGATGTCTTCTGATAATTCGTGTCCCCTAATGCCGAGATGAGATTCTATTATTGTTGGGTTTGCGAGGCTTTCTCTCATTGCATCTAGGTCCCCGTCATATGTCTCCTCTCGTTGGTCATTTAATGCTTGATTAGGGGTTAGACCCTTATGGTTGCGGCTCTATGTTAGTGTGTTGCATTGTAATATTTTATGGGAAGAACTCGTTTTTAGGTTTGCTTTGTAGCATTTAGGAGACTTTTGCTCACATTATTATGTGATATTTGTACTATCGATCATTATCTTTCAATGAATTCTTTTATTTAAAAAAAAATACGTACATGGTTAAAAAAATTGCCATTAGATGGACTAAGAAAAAGATAAGGTTAATTGCATATTAAATTGGCTAAAAAGCACTTTTGGCCCATGATGTTTCAAGTTTGTGCAAATTCTACCTCTACTCTATTTTTGTCGATGTTTCTACCCCTCATGTTTTCAAACAGTGCATCGTCTACCCCTTATGTTTTCAAACAGTACATCGTCTACCCCTGACGGAGGTGTATACAGTGAACTGTTTAAAAACATGAGGGGTAGAAACATAGACAAAAATAGATTGGGGCAGAATTTGCACAAACTTGAAATATCAGGGGCCAAAAATGCTTTTTAGCCCGTTAAATTCTTAATGCTCATAACTTCAACGACTATAGTCAACATTTGATTATTTACCATGTTGTACTTATGGCGTCAGTTCGATCTATATGCTCTCTTTTTTTCCGTTATATCAAGTTAAGTTTCCAAGAAATAGAATGCCCATGATTGAGTTCAAAAAAAAGAATTCCCATGATAACTAGCAAATAAAATACTCCATATTATATTAGGTTTTTTTATAGGCACCAATATTATTAAATTAGTGCATATATAAAAGTCTATTGATGCATAAAAGAAAGCAAAAAAATATACACAGAAGAAAATGTAAAAAGACATAGACATAAAATATCATGACCAGAATATGTGTAAGTGCCGGTTAGTAACTAAAAGTGGTTGCTCCATGTCTATCAGCTAAAATCAATGATTAGGGTGAGGGAATTTAGAGAAGGATGAAAATGATTAGTGCTGTGACCTGTGGACTTTTCCTAACTAAATGCATTTCTTTCACAATTGATGACGTTTTTAAGAAAGTGAATTACAACTAGTGCATAACGTGTCCTTGTATAGGAGTATGGAGGCATAATTAGAACCATTTACAGTTCAAGATACTCAATTACTTGAGAAATAAATATCAACCATTATATTATAACACTATTACTTCTTTTTTTTTTGGTACAGCTCATAAAGAAAAAGAAAAAATGGGTAAAGAACCCGAACTAAGGCCTCAAAGAGGAGATGCCTAAGACATCGGCTAGAAGAAGCAAACTCAATCCTGCAATTATAACACTACTACTTGATTTCATCTATCTAATTAAAGGCACTCCATTTATTTTACGCTATCTAAATAAAGGCACTCCACTACTATATGATGCAATATCATTTTAACAAGTTTTTTTTATTTTTTTTATGAGCATCATTTTAACAAGTAAGTAAATTTTCTATTGTATAAGTAGTTAAGATGTGGTGGTCGATATGTCTTTGGCGAGGACGGCCGGAGGTAGAGGAGTAAAAAAGGATGTGGTGGTCGACATTTTTTTAGTGATAACGACATATGTGGTCGGCATCGCTTCTCCGTTCAATGGTGGTTGGGATCATATGGGGTGGTCTTGTTCCTTCCTTCGTTGTACGCACGTTTTCTGCGTCTTGGCAGTGTGGGTTGCATGGGGTTTGTGGGTGGAACCTGGATGGTCTTCCTACTCCATACCACTTCTTAGGGGCAGAGGTTATTTCGTAGCCTTGGTGATCAGGCAGGGTAGATCCGTGGAGTGGGTGTCAGATTCGCTAGATCACGTAGGGTTGGAGACTCCTTGTGTTTTTGCGTTTGTTCGTTTGGTTTCAGATGTGCTCTTTTCTTCTCTTAAAGCTCATGGTTAGGTGATGCAAGGTAGTCCCAATCCGCTATTGAGCCTGTGGCGCCATAGTTTACCGTTTCTGGGTTGTTTGTCTCTTGCTTGGCGCCATAGTTTACCGTTTCTGGGTTGTTCCTGATTCTTCGTAGCTCCTCTTTTTCTCTGCCTCTCTCTCGTCCTCGCTACGCACTGCTCCTTGGTTTGGCATTTCTTCTCTTAGATTTTTAGTTGCTCCCTGTCACCTTAGTTCGTACTACGCCGATGGTGTTGGATCCCGTTTTGGTTGATCTCGTCGGTTTTTTTTTCGTTGTTGAGGCATAGGATTGTAGTTGCTTCTTGTTTTGGTATGTTTTTTTGTCGGTGTTATGCTTGCAGTGTTTCCAACGAGGTGTTTTTGGGTTCTTGACTGTTGTGGATATGTTTTTATTGGCATGTTTTTATATACTTGTTGAGCGAGGTTGTATCTCAACATTCTATATATCTATATATTTTATCTTTCAAAATAAAAATATACATACATCTATATATATTATTAAGTTATTATTTATGCGAAATCAATATTAAACATGCAATGATTATGTTTTATGATCTAGAGTTATCAAACACAATATATAAAGCATTATCTTGTGCCATTCTACTATATTCTGTTTTATTCTATGCTATCCTATTTGATGATTCGATTATGAAACATTATCTACATGTCATTCTTCAATTAACCATGTTCAGAAAGGGAAAAAAACTATGATTTAGTATATCAAAATAATTAATTGTAGCAATCAAAGAACTCTAATTTAATCATTTGGGAATGAAATTTTTAAAAGAGAGAAAGAAATGGATATGCGAATGAATTACGATTCTTTATCTATACACAAGACCACTCTTCACAAATAGAGTGGATTTCAGAAAGAAAAAAAGAAGCTCATGTAATATTTACTTAAAAGATTGTGATTTAGAACATCTCTCGAAAATAAAAAGGTCAATTATTAGGTCTTTTGAAATAAAGCAAGAGAACTCTAGGAAGATAGAAAAGGAAAACTTTAATTACTGAATGAAGGGGTTTGATTTCTTATCATTATTTCACAAACTTTTTGCCAAAAATGGATATGAATAGGATATCCTGTCAACAATAAGATCAACTTCTGTTGCAAATGAAACTATCTACCATAAGCAATCATTAAAAATTCACAATTTTCAGCAAGGCTACACAATTTATTAATCAATATTGATTAGTTGTTATCAAGTTATGTTGAAATATCATCGGAAGAACAAGCAGATTGATCATCGTCATTACTTAATACTCATCAGCTACTCATTATGACTCAGATCATATGTATTGCTTTCGTTATCAAATGCGTTAGATTTTGAAATTGTTCTTCTGAAGATCGTCTGAATCCCTTCGTCTTTAGTAGTGGTCCGGTAAAAAACGGACTGTTCCAAAAGTTTAACACGTAAGATATCCTTTGGACGTGATCGTTTAGGCTTGAAATGCGTGGAGAATGCACACACTCACCTACTATGTGTTTAATTTTTTTATTAGGAAAATTGAGGCTGACAAAGATTGAACTTTAGACTGCTTGGTCACAGAGCTCTGATACCATGTTAATGAACAAACTATTCCAAAAGCTTAAATTATTGGTAAGTGCACATTAATATTTTTATATAATAATAATAATTATTATTATTATTATTAATAACATGATGCATGACCTATAATGGCTTTGCGGGCACATCAGAGCTGCGTTGACATGGTAGGGGTGTACCTGCAAAAAGAGGCTCTGATGCTCAAGTAAGTAATAAGAGAGTAAAGAGCGGATCTAAGAGTTTAAGAAGAAATTAAGTTTTCATAATGAGTAAATCGTACATAAATAAACACATACACATTTATTTATCTGCTCGCGTGGTATACACCCCAGCAATAACTTGAAGTATTTAGGAAATTTTTAAGGAGGTTTTCCGAGATCTTGATTGCCTCTGGGCCTCTCACTTGGTTGTTAACACTACTACAGAAAAGGCTTTTTGCCACGGTTCCGCACGCCCTTTAGCCACGGTTTAACCGTGACGATAGCGAGCGTGGCAATTGCTCTATTGCCACGGTTCAAGGTTGAACCGTGTCAATTGGTTAGCCTATTGCCACAGGTCATCAAGTGTAACCGTGGCAATAGGGTACACATATGGCCACGCCTACGCGCTTAACCGTGGCAATAGAGACCTTATTGCCACGGTCCAGTGCCTAACCGTGGCAATATGTAGACTCTATTGCCACAGTTATAACCGTGGCAATATGTGGTTCACCTGGTCTGGGAAATTGCAACATCCAGATTTTTTTTTTATTTGACCTGTTCTATGCATAAATTGCAGTACATTTTTTAAGAAATAAATTACATAAAATCTCATGTTCAGAATAACATTAACATATTCTAGAAGATAATTACTCAAATGTGCCAACAACAAAACAATACTAAAACCCATGTCACTTAACAAATTTGTCTAAAAATACTAATTGTTGTTGAGAACACACTCTCTCAAGAACTTAAACCAAATAAGCTACATCAGTTAAAAGCATGAATTAATAATGACAAAACATGCAGCTGGAACAACAACAAACAGCAATGAGGTTGACTCATCATCAGCCTCTTTTATTGATGAAAAAACAGCAGCTTGACAAACCCCCGGCCACTACTTGAAATCACCAAAGCTTGGCAGTCTACACTAGGCAAAATTCTTTAACACATAAGTAGCCCACTCTTCTTTAATTTCATTTAGTTGATACTCATCGTAGAAGCCAAATTGACAATCAGAGAAGTACTGCAAAATGATGGTAAAAGTAAAATTAAGAATCTTAGAAGGGAAAAGATAGAGTCAATACTTAACTTTCTTCTATTTTGATCACCTCTTCTTCCCTAAACGAATCTATCCTCTTTGACTGCTTCTTCCCTGATGAAGGTTCGGAGATTCTTTTGCTGCTACCGTTAGATGTTACTGAGGATATGCCTGATCCATCAAATCTGTCCGATGAGTTTCTTGGCCCATCAGAAATGGGGGATTTCATGGATTCGCTTCGTGGATGCTTGGTCAATGAAGCCTTGATTGATCGTGGAATGCATTTTGAATGTCCTGAGGATGTTTCCTCTTTGTCTTCTTGTGGTTTCTGGTCTTTATATGTCCTGCACATTTGTGCATTGGTTATGTTATAGATGACACATTGGCTAGGATGTAATGTAATAATAACTATCATGTTCCATTCAGAATCCAATCATAACCAAAGACAAAACTGTAAATCATGAATCCAAAAAGCCAACCACATTAATCATTGACCCCAGTGGCATGTTATATAGATTAGCCTCCATGTAAAGAGCTCATATTAAAAGAAAGAAATAAAACAGAAATGATGCTCATAATAACATATGATATATGTGCCTCTATTTATTATTTTTCAGATTATCACTCCACCACTTTTTGTCCTTTACTTTACCTTTTGTTGAGAAAAGGGAGGTGGTCTGATATTAGATATTTCAAGTATTCTTTTTTTTAATCAGCATGTTATGTTCACAAAACAGCAATTCTTTGTAACCTTTAAGAAATAAACATATAAACAAGCATGTGAAAGTACTTATATTTCATGAATTTCTGTTAGCTTTAACAGCCCATTGACAAAAGAAATACAAAAACATAGGCTTTTTAACCATGATCAGAGGGACAGAAGATGTTCAAGTGATTTCTTTTAATAAAAACCTAAAAATGCTAAGTGATATGGGGGAAATAGTGAAAGCATTTGCAAAATGTCAATGTGTGGACTTTGATTTGTAACAATTCACAGCTTAGTGGATGTTATGTTCCTTTTGAAATCATTCATTTAATGTTGGAGAATATAACTCAAGCTGGAAAAATATTTTCAGATCTGAGAGAAACTCAATTAGCCTTCTATGAACAGATTCAAGCAGTTAGCATTATCACCTATAGACCACTTGCACAAATCACTGGTTTTCTTCCTAATCTGGCATTATTCACAATTCAAAACTTAAAGAATTACTACATTCTAGATATCAATCCTGTTGCTACATCAGACCTTAAGCAATCCATATACTATTTCCTCAACATTGAATAACTATTTGATTATGACTAGTCCATTTCTTACAAAATTAAGAAAACACCAGCATGCATAACTCTTCCACGTGCGAATTTGTAATGCTGCAAGAGAATATTTGAAAGCAAGACTTACCTTTCATCATTGTAGGAAGAAGAACGTTTCAGAACTTTATGTGCCTCTCCTTTCTTCAGTTTAGTCTCAATTAAGCTCCCACTAAAGTATTCTTTGTCTTCCAACCTAAGATTCATCAGCTTTAGATTCTCTGCTAAGCAATCAAATTCCCCTAACATAAAAGAAGTGGAGAACAGCGGAGAAGGGAATTTTGAATCAGAAAACCTATGCTTATAGGAAGGAATAAGGCCAAAACTGTGGTTTTTCACTGATATCAAGCCACATGAGATCAGTTGCATCAGCAAATTTGAGGCCTTCAGCCTCGTGTTGGTTGGCGGCACCCGAGCGCCCTCCTCTTCCTAGGTCCTAAAGCTGCTCAGTTTGCTAGCATCAGCTCTAATCAAAGATTCCAAAGTTTCAGCCTTACTCCCAAAAGATAGGGGGCTTGAAGTTGAAGGAGAAGGATAAATGGTATCCTTGCACATTTTCGGATTATCTTTCACTTCTGGAACTTCAGCTTGACATATTTCATGGCATTCAGGTTCTAATGATCTATCCTCTGTTGATACACCCCTTGTACAAGTTTTCCGAGCTCCGGTTCTGCTAACTTGTTCTTCTGTTTGAGTGGAAGCATCTGCCAATCCATCAGTCTTGTAAATTTTGTACTGTGTCAATGCCAAGCTCAGAGAGTCGCTCTTTTCATCCCTAGACTCCGGGGAAACATCCGAGGAGCCCGTATGCGGTTCTTGAGAAAGCTCGTCCTCTTGGGAGGTTCTTGTCTCTTTCCCATTCATGTTAGATGAGGAAGAGGCTTCATCATGACTTCTAGAAGAAGCTGGCCCCGGCAGCAGCTTCACGTTCTGCATTTTGACGTTGCTAATGGGACTGAAATTATCTGCAAAGCAAAAGCCACAAAGGCTAAGGGTACACGCATTCTATATCATTCAGAACCTACCAAATGACTATAATTTGAAGACGAATAAACAAAATATCTTCTTTACCTGAACTGGATTCATCAAAGAGCTCAGAGCCTTTGATGACATACTCATTTCCATGGGCTGGTAAAATTAAATCATCTTCAGAAAGATCATGCCACACAAATCCACTCTTGTAGCTTCTGAATTACAAGAAAAACTAATATCAATGATTAAAATTGTATGCAGTAATTACTAAATTATTATTCAAAAGGAAATCAAGGGGCAAAGAAGAAGCCTATCAAGAGCATGTTTGGATTCTCGTAAAACCTTCCAGAATTAATTGCACTCCCACAAAAGCAACTAGGATTAGCTTCTTATAGAATCAATTCTTCATTCCTAGGTGAAAATCTACTGTGTATCCAAACATGCACCAAGTTTCCTGATTTCCCCCTTTCTTTCTTTTTTCTCAACACAAATTAAACAACAGGACATAATGACATAGAAAGTGTTAAAAACTTGCTCACCTCTTACAAGACCATGAATACAAGGAAGCCATGCCTCTACCTCTCAATGCATTTAGTCTATCAATCACATCTGCACAAAAAACAAACAAACCCCTCAAAAACCACAATCCACAAAGGAAAATTTTAAAACCCTACAACCACATACCCAAAACAAAGAGTACGGAGTGAGAACGATACCTGTGGATGGTACTTGCAGTGAGAACAGTGAAAGAGTATGGAGACGGCGGAGGAGAAGACAGAAATCGAACAACTACTGCGAACGACAACGAACAGCTACTGTGAAATTGAACAGCTACGGTATCTGACAGCGAGCAGCTACTGTGAACGACGAAGCAAGAGGGAGATCATTGAGAATGAGAGGGAGAGGAAGAGAGGGAAATCGTGTTCTCATACGTGTTCTTGAACTGAGTCGAGGCGGAGGAGAAGAGGGAAATCGTGTTCATGTGAGTCTTTGCTGGGGTTTCTAACTGAGGAGAAGAGGGAACTGAGGGTTAGGGTTCTGTTGGGGTGGAGAGTGCGTGTGGGGAGGGAAAAAATTTGGAGTACTAGAGCCAGATTGTTAATTTGCTGGGGTTTCTAAAAAACATAGCCTATTGCCACGGTTCCTAAAAATAATAATAAAATA
This sequence comes from Lotus japonicus, assembly GCF_012489685.1. Taxonomy (NCBI): domain Eukaryota; kingdom Viridiplantae; phylum Streptophyta; class Magnoliopsida; order Fabales; family Fabaceae; genus Lotus; species Lotus japonicus. The sequence goes on along the minus strand of NC_080043.1, from coordinate 80,548,853 downwards.
TTTCCCCATTTTGCCACGGTTCCGTGTATAACCGTGGCAACTGACCTTTAGCCACGGTTCCGCCTATAACCGTGGCAATTGGGGCGTGGCGAAAAGTCATTTATGTAGTAGTGTAATAAGTAGGTTAGAACGCCACTTGCCATAACTGGAATGATGTGTTCCTCAACTAAGTCATCTCATCCACCGTTATGGTGTTTGCTAGACCTTGGGGTTGAATGAGATATTGTTGGACCTTTTAGGTCGACCAAAATAGAGCCCTCCAGCTTGGCATTGAACTTGTGCAATGTCAAGCTAATCAAACTATGTCAAACAGTATCTGATCGATGTTTCCTTTAGATGAAAAGATTTAATTTCTTACAGATCCTTTCCGATCGGCTGCAAATCATTTAGTCTTTTATTCGGATTTTTAATTTTCAAAGTTTTTAGAATTCACTCGACCAATCTGAATTCCGAACGTTTTAAATAATGACAAGATACATTTCCAAATAATTGTGTCTTTGGTGGTGATTGTGTCCTCAAATTTAATGCTCCCCCTTTTTATCCTATTTTATTTGAATTTTGCTTTCCCTTTTTGGAGGAAAATTTTCATTTTATCATTTTAAAGAAACTTCTAGATTTTCTTACATAATTGGTTTCGAACTTTCCTGAGTCTTATCTGCTCATAATTTTCCTTAATTGAGACGATATATTTTTATTATTTCCGATCGTGTGAGGATTACTTAGTCTTTTGTTCAGACTTTCAACTTCTGGAATCTTTTAAATCCTTCCGCTAATATGGATTCTGAACGTTGCAATTAATGAGTACACACACTTCCAACAAATGACGTGATCACTTTTTAATTTTCGCGCTTCACTCTAGGTTGGAAATCTGTTCGAATTCTCCCACAAATGACGTCATATGTTCTTCCAGAAATGAGATTGCATGAATTTTTTTGTCTCCGCCGATGGTGTTGCATTACCTAGAATGACTTTGCTGGCATGATAGAGCTCAATTGACAATCCAGGAGGTGTACCTTTAAAAGACACTCTGCTGCTCAAATCAGTAAGAGAACAAAGAGAGGACCTTAGTGTGTAAGAACAACTCTAACTTTGCATAATGAATAATGCATACTTAAATGAATGATTGACTATATTTGTATTTATAAGCTCAGTATCCATCATAACGCTCTCTAAAATATTTTAGGAAGCCTTTTTTTTAGAAAGAAGAATATAATATATATTATAAATAATTAACTTGGGGACAAGGCTCTACCAAGTGAACCAAACAAAGTCACATAAGATCAGTCCAAAAACCACCAAAAGATGAAATACATAATAGAAACATGTTTTTAAAACTTAAATATAGGGCAGCAAAAGGAACCATAGACTCAAAGAAGTAGAAGAGCGCAGGAGTGGAGAAGTCTGAAAAGAAACAAGCAGAGAAAAGATTGCTTGAAAAATCTTCCAAAGTCCCATAAACTATTCGAAATCCCCAACCACAACATCAACAACCCAAATCATATGCAGAGAAACCTAATGAACCAATGACAACAAATTTCAGGAATAAACAAGAACTCAAAACATCAAAAGGAAGCCTAACCTATCAAAAAGCCCCCCAAAGCAAATAATTCAATCTAGTCCCTTTAGTGACCCTTATCTTTGTTGAGAATCCAAAACCCCTAACATTCCTGAAAACCCAGATTCTCCCCATTAAGACTATGATCTAGTTCTATGAGAAAGAATTTGTCTAGTGAACCCCTAAATTGCTTGTTCCTCAGAGCATTTAAAAATCACCCCACAAAAGTTTCTCCTGAAAACGCACGATGAGCCCTTCCGAGAATCGGCGAAGGGCCTTGTTGAGGTGGATCAGGACAAGATCTCGCATCGTCAACTAAGCTATTTGGGGAAAGGAGACTCACCGGGACACCTGGCGTGTCGTGTTTACCGATTGAAGCTGATTCCTCTTATTCTGCCTCCTCTTGATCAAGTTACGATTGAGAAAATATTTTAGTTTTGGCCATAGGTAGAGGAGGAATAGAGTCCAATCTTTGATGCTGATTGAGAATTAGCAACGACGCCGTAACACACATAGACAAAAAGGGCAAGGGCCAAACATTCTCATTGATGTTTTTTGATATGGGTCAGATGTGAAATGAGCCCATATCCTAGATAAGGGAGAGAAGGTTAGTAAAGTATCTGGTCCAATGAGAGTGATAGTTCTTGCTCCATCACAAGTCCTGGATCCGCTAGCTCACGTAGTTGTAGTCGTGGGCTTGAGGTGACGTGTAGCGTTGACCCCTAAAAGTTTTGTTGTAGGTTTTTCTTTTAAAAACCAAAAAATTATTGATGAAAATAGTACTCCAGATACAAAGTAGGCAAAATGAAATAAAAGCCCAAAGAGGGTTCTCACGAGTACATCCATGTTTTGCCAAAACATCGGCAAAAACATTTGCCTCTCTCAAAATATGAAATATGCATACGTAATTCACCTCTTGACATAACATATCAGTAAGATTCAATCCATTTATAAGCTTCCATGGTCTTGGAGCTAAGTTGATTGCCCAACCCACCACCGTCGTTGAGTCGCTCTCAATTATAAGATTTTTGACGTTGAACTCTTTACAGAATTTCAACGTGTCAAGATTGACTTCTACTTCCGCTTCGAACGTCCACTTCTTCCCCAACGACAACAAGAAACAGTCCAATATTTGGCCTTCACTGCTTCTAAGCACCCCTCCCACGCCATTATCATTCGGGTTTAAAGCTCTATTGTAGGCTAAAAAGGTTGTTCCATTCAAGACGCCAATGAAGTGTAGGGGCTATCCAAGAAAGAGAGACAGAGCGTTTGCATTGTTAAGGTGAGGTACGAATTTCTCCATCACAGTAGGAAATTTGAAAACATTCCCTAAAAAGGTGAGGTACGAATTTATCAAATGGACCATCAAAAACCACATACTTTTACTACTCAAGTGAGAACATTTAGAAATGTGGGACACAAATGAAGACATTTTTTACCAAATAGGCCATAAAAGGTCACATACTTTTACAACATTAATTTTTTTTCTAATGTTTTTGATCTAAAGTCAAGTGAGGGCACTTGCCCTCATATACTTCAACCTGTATCCGTCCTTGCGATCGAGTGAAGGTTAAAATTGAAAAAGAAAAAGGTGCAACAATACTTGGCCAAAGCATGCTATTAGTAGATAGATATCAGAGTGAATACAGGTAGCTTTGTTACACTCTACTCTGGCTAAAACAAGTAGAAAGATTTCGAGTCGTGATATACAAAGAACAGTTATTGTATATGGGTGATAAAGAAGAAAGGAGGGTGGCTGCTGATGCAACAGTCAACTAACGGTGATGATATATTATGCATTTGTGGTGTAATAGTGCGATTGATGCTGATAGTAAAATAACAATGATAGAGTTTGGTTGTAACTCACGTACGTAACATGTGGTAAAAATTCAACAAAGAAGTTCCCTTAGGAATATATTATAGTTCAATGACTACGTGTATTCGATGTTGAAATTTAACTATGACTTGAATCCGGACTAAGTAATCAGATTAAGTTAGTATTTGAACGGGGAATCCAGGATTAGTCTTGTGCCACAAGGTGCATACATGAGATATCCACTTAGGACCCAAAATTTAGATATTTTAAACTACTTTGTTTTTTTTTAAATAGGAAAAATTATCTAAGTAATATATGTATTATATTACGGAACAAATTTAAATTGTTCTATATATATATATATATCACCAGTAATGATAATTAATGTAATACTAAAAAGTTTAGTAGTCTATAAGTAAAATTACTCAATCACCCTCCGATAATCCTATTTAGAGGTTTGTGCTGCATACTCTTTTTTAATCCGTATAATATGACTAATTTGCAGAATGCAGAAACAGAGCCAGAAGCAGAGTGAACAAGATTACAAGAGGGGAAAAATTACCATGTGTGTATGAAACTAAACATGATAATTATTAATTACAAACTTAAAACCATAAATCATTCTACTTTTTTGCAACTTGTTACTAGTACTATTCATCACATTTTTCTTATTTTCATCTAATTACAGGGTCCTACCCTGTTATTCTTTTTTTGTTTTCTCATTCTTGTTGCGGTGGTTGCCAAGCCAAACATGAAAGTGAAAGGGGTCATTAATAAAAGTAAGTTAAAGATAGAGCTGTGTATGTATAGTATGTAGAGAAAGAGAGAGAGGTTAATTTTGGCCATGGTCCATGGTTGTTTGAGAGGTGCTTTTCCATGGAGATTTTAAGGTCAGGGGTCGTAGTTGTGGATGTGAGCGTGCGCCCTTACTCTTCCAAGACGTCCACCCTTGTGGGGTCCCTAAGTGATACCCGCATACACGTGGCCCCCACAATACATTTTTTCACCAACAGTTACCTCTCTTTCTCCATCTTTCTTGGTAGGTGGCACTTCTCTCCCAGAATAGTAAAACTAACCCCACATTTCATCATTTTTTTTATTAATCCACATTTGATCATATTATAACCCATTTACCCAATTGGTCATTGGTGTCTGGTGTCATCCCTTCAACCATTCAAACAAAATATAAAATACCATTTTTATTTGTCTACTATTCACATTTTTTTAGAAAATAATACCATAAACCAATAATCGCATAAGCTTAAACAGTTGGCTAAATAACATATTAGTAATGGTTTTATAATACTACTCTCATTCTTTATTAATTGTTCACGATAATGCCATTTAAGAGAATATTAAATGATCTTTTTTCAAATAATGCCATTGTGAGAGTAATAAAAGAAAATTAAAATACATTTCAAAAGGTAAAATATGAAAAAATAATAGTAATATTTTTCTTAAATTAACAACATTAATTGTGCTCCTTAAAATGTGTGTTTTTTTTTCTCTTTCTATACAGTTAAATAAGAACACATGTAGTATTTGTAACGCATCTGTCAAGAAAGGTCTCAATTAAGCTGTAAGGGTGTATAAAGCAGTGCATTCATGACAGATTCGGCTATTATGCTCTGAAATTCAACTTTATATTAAATTAATGGACCAGAAAGTTTGAATTTTAGTACACTAATTAGTTATAGTGGCTTTAGTATAATATTTGTTGAACCAAATATATTAGGTAATTGACATATAAATAATATTATATTATATGTTTGATACTGTATCCCTTGGTTCTTTCTGTCCCACTGCACATATATATAGTCTTGGATCTTTTACATACTCAATATTGCAGTACACAGACCAACACATTATCTTTCCTTTTCCTTTCTTGTAGCTGTTTTGAATGTGTTCTCTCTGATAACAACTAGGTAGCTTCTCTCTTCTTGCTATCATCACTCTCCAACTCACCCTGAATGCCGGAAAACAATATGAGTATTTCTGTGAATGGACAATCTCAAGTCCCTCCTGGCTTCAGGTTTCACCCAACAGAAGAGGAGCTTCTGCAGTACTACTTGAGAAAGAAGGTCTCTTATGAGAAGATTGACCTTGATGTCATTCGTGATGTTGATCTCAACAAGCTTGAGCCATGGGACATACAAGGTGACATATTTAACTATATCCAGCTATCTTTATGTATTCATTTACTTCTATTTCTGGTGTGTGTATATGAACCATGTCATGATGTTGAGTGTGGTTTAATTTGATGTTGTGCAGAGAAATGCAAAATAGGAACCACTCCACAAAATGACTGGTACTTCTTCAGCCACAAAGACAAGAAGTATCCGACCGGAACACGCACCAATCGCGCCACCGCTGCAGGGTTCTGGAAGGCCACTGGCCGTGACAAGGTGATTTACAGCAACGGCAAGAGGATTGGAATGAGGAAGACTCTGGTTTTCTACAAAGGCCGAGCTCCTCATGGCCAAAAATCTGACTGGATCATGCATGAATACAGACTAGACGACAACAACACCAGCAACGAGACCAATATTGTAAGTATCATCCATCAACCATCCAAAGAGCCTTAAAGCTGTTAGTGAAAGAAAGCACCTAAAGAAGAGCTATTTTTTCATACAAATATTGTTCACTTCAATAATTTTACCATCATATTATAGCACGTTTCTTTACACAAGAGTTCATTGTGTTTGAAGTATGAACAAAGAACGGGTCAATCTATCTTCCGCTGGGAGCATGGACTCAGCCTTTTTTTTATTAGAATAATATAGAGTCAATGTGATGGAAGATGTACTATAGCCAGGAAGAAAGATCAAACTCTGAAACTTTTTATGATAAAGACTCTGATACATTTTTTCTGCAATAATTTTTGTTAGGTGGCTAATGTGATTGGAGATGGTAGCCAGGAAGAAGGATGGGTGGTGTGCAGGATATTCAAGAAGAAGAACCATCTGAAAACCCTAGACAGCCCCTTGGCCTCCTCCATCTCCGGCGAAGGCGGAAGAAGAAGCCACTTGTTTGACGCTTGTGATGAGGGAGCTCTGGAGCAAATACTTCAGCAAATGGGAAGGGGATCATCATGCAAGGAAGAGAACAACTACGATCAAGCCAACTACAATAACTACGGAAGGTTTGTGAGGCCTTTCGACAACAATGGCGGTGGTGGAGGTGGCGGCTACCATGACAACAGGTTCTTGAAACTCCCAAGCTTGGAGAGTCCAAAATCCGCAAGCATGGACACCAATGACAACAATGATAACAACAATAACGGGTACCATCCGGTTATTCCGGTGGAGATGGCAACAGAGAATAATGAAGGGTCATTCACAATCCACCATCCATTGGAGGCATCACCATCATCAATGGTGGTAACATCAGGAGGTCTAACCAACTGGGCAGCGTTGGATAGGCTTGTTGCTTCTCAGCTGAATGGCCAGCCATGCTTCAATGATCCCACCATGGTGTTCTGCACTGGCAGTGACCACCATGATCTGCAACTCCCCACTCTCCGATCATCATCATCATCTTCATCAACATCATCACATGCTGCCAGGGCTGGTCCTGTTCCTGCAGCTGCATACATGACTCCTGCACAGGATCATCACTACACCACCACCAGCGAGATTGACCTGTGGAACTTTGCTCGTTCCACTTCCTCTGAGCCGCTCTGCCACGTGTCCAACACGTCAGTGTAGCGGAATAATAATTAAACCAAATCAAATCAAATCCCTCCTTCTTCTTTTTCTCCTCCCATGTTCCTTTGTCAAATAGGGAAATAATTAGGCCTTTGATCACATATCATGTTTCTTAGTTTTTTTTTAATCAAATCAGGGGTTGTCATTAAATGTGATCATGTTCTCAATATACACATTACTTAAATTAGCTTTGATCAAATTTAAATGTTATTTCCTTTTGTAAATCCTTCACTAATAAGCTCTTTTTTAAAAATTTATATATGATGTCCGTCGGTTCATAACCTTTATAAGAGTTATGATATATTCACACTTCAATATATTCATTTTCATTTTCTAACTATTACATCGTGTATCATATATTTTAATTCATTTTCTTTCTTTCTTGTCTCTCAGTAAATGAAGGTGAAGAAGTGTCAAGCTAACATTTTTCTAACCTTAAAGGGGTTGTTTGTCTAAATGACTCATGATAAAGTTTGGGTTAAATAACTCATCATCCAATCACATTGGAGATAAGTGAGTTGAAATTTCTATATTTTATTTATTAATTTATTTTCAACGCATTTATCTCCAATGTGATTGGATGATGTGTTATTTAACCCAAACTTTATCATGAGTCATTTAGACAACCCAACCTTAAAATGTGTCAATTATATAACTTCAATATATGCATGTAGTACTTTAGTGTATTTACTATTTAGTGGGAATGTGTAGTTAGAGGGATAAAATGACACGACAAGTGTCAGCACAGTTGATATGTAGTTGAGCTTAACTTTTAAGTATTTAGTCGAGTTTAACATCTAGACATTGTGTATAAGAGTAATTTGTTAAGAGAAATCTACCTAATTTAATGTATTCACAGTGTTTTGATGAGATTAATTACTTCATAACTGCGGCTATGGAAATACCATGATGCAACCAAAAAGAGGATAAAAAGAAGAAAATGTGTGGGAGTAATTCAAGTTATTAGATGGAATGGCATTGTCAACTATGGGTCTTTACTTAATCACGATGTCTACCATTATTCACAATTTTTAACCTTTACATATATTTTTTTGGTGGTGTCTAGTTGAATTGAAATCTCATATGTGTCGAATGGAGACTTTGATAATATATTCGTTTTTTTTTTTTCCTTCACTTTTATAACAGCAATTACATGGGCCTCATCACTTTATCTCATCTTGTAAAATCATGATGATGAGTAAGGTCATGTTTCTAATTATCATATGACTTTGGTCTTTATGTCACGTGGTTTGTCGGATTGTTAGAGGAAGGTGCAGAGGCCATACATGGCTCGGCTTGTCCTGTTGCACCAGCACTCTCTCTAGTCTACTATGGGCTCCGCTGAGACATGCATGGAGCATGAGTACAAACTGAACACATGACACACTTTCAAATCCAACGACCTAGAAAGAGAGATAAAAATAGAGTGACGGCTAATAAAGCCTCATCAGCTTTAGGCAAGTCAAATGGGAATCTTAAAGGGCTTGTTCATTATTACGTAAGCTTTGCATCTTGATTTCGTCACTAATCAAGGTAAAAAGAAAGTGACATTTTCTAATCATGTTTATTCATGTACGCATAATAGTGTCAGACTTCATACACTAGAAATCATTACAATTATAAGTTGTGACATTTTTTAACAGCTACGTACAAATTGACTCTTGTAAGCTAAAGAACAAATTTATTTTTGAAATAAAAATGGGTCTTGTTGTTAGTTAATTTGTTTCCATTAGCCGTACTTCAAATTCATGCAGAAAATGCCCAACATACTCCAATAAGTACAAGAGTGCTTCTTCTTCAACTATGGTGCACGCTTGACGCTACGGCACATAGATAACTTCCTTTTTCATTTTTTTTGCCTTGTTAGGGCTCAGTTTTTCAAATTATGATCAAACGTAAGCGTCTCGTTTGGATTTTGGTCCACTTGCTTTCTGTTTCTCTTTCTCGATCTCTTTCACATTAATGTGTTATTATCTGATGCTGATGAAAATTTCCCCTGCCAGGCTAATTAAGGAAAAGGAAAATGGAATTTACACATGGTTCTATTAAAGTTTTTGGTGAATCTATTAATTGCATGATCATTAATTACCACCAGGGGCGCGTGCGGCTGATATTTGCAATCCATATCGTTATCTGCATCCAAATTTTCTTTCTTTAATTAATCAGTCATACAGACTACAGAGCATATATTGCAGGTGTAGTATAAATTTTTTGTGATATTGTGGATGGGAAGGTTAAAATAGAGTCTAGCTAAGCGCCCCAAGGATACAATTCTCTTAAAGATACACCACCAGGAGAGATATTGAACATACATACATATACATATATATAAAAGATTTGATATGTGATATAATAGAAATGAGAAGAAAGATAAAAATAAAATTAATCAGGAGGAAATGAAGTGTGGGTAATCAATTTTTTTTACAAAGAATCCCACCTGGAGTAGTATCTAGTGCATATGTTTGATTTTCACTTGGGTTGTTTACACGAATTCTCGAATGGTTTTCAAACAAAAACCAAACATATATAGTTATGCAATTATATTTCCCTCTTCTTTTAAATTAAATTATTTTATTTAAACACATGCATTCCTCATGTACTCATACAATTCATTTTAGCTTTATAGGAATGCATCTCATGTCGCGTCTAAAAGTTTCTCCATTCTAATGTGATTCATTTTCTTTATCAAGCTTATGAGAAGAATAAATAATGAGATAATATCAATTAATATTTTTCTAAATAATTTCCTTATGAGAAGAATATATAATGAGATATAAAATATATTTTAAAGGATAAATTAAAAGTCAACAAAAATTAGTTGCATTTTTTATAAAGTCAATAAATAATATTTTAAAGGAGTATTTCTAAATAATTAACCACAAGGGTTGGCACAAGTATTGAATGGTCATTTCCTTAAGGGATTTTGTCTAGGCTCCTGATCCGGGTTCGACTCTTCTGAGGTAAAAAATAATATATTTGTTGTCAAGAACATCACTACCGTATCCGAGACTTATAAAAAAACAAACTAAGGTATACCGAGTTAGATTAGTCACGTGAGACTCATTTTCCCGTGAAGACTTGTGGTCAAAAGACAAAAAAAAAAAATACCCGTATTTCTGAATAATTAATAATGAAAATAGGTATTAATGTTAAAGAGAGCGGATTTAGTAAACACTCACAATTCCATTATTAGAACACTGAAATAATAACAGGACCCATTAATTTTTGAGAACTCGCTTAACGACAAAGGCCAAGTGGTTTGATCTTAAATTTTTCAGAAGAACAATGAGAAGAAAGGTAAGCATGCAATAAATTAACAATTGAATTAGCAGCGGAATTTAAGGCCATGTCACCAACCACACTACAAGGAGGAGCCTTTCCGGTCATTTGACAACGACCCAATCATCACCAGACTTATCCCTAATCTTTGTTCCCCTACCCTCTACAACTCCTTAACTCCTGATAATAGTTTTTTTATTATTTTTTTCAATCTTCAATAGTGTATTTTTTCTGTTGATAACTTGATATAATAACCTTCTTATTTTGACATGACATGTATACTTTGCAGTCTCAATACATCTGCTAAAAAGTACAGATTCAACAGAGTCTCTCTATTTAAATATATATATAAAATAAAGAACCAGGTCGCGTAAAGAGAAACATTTTTTTTTACAAAAGAAGCAAATAAGTTTTTTAAACACCAGAAACTAAAACTGATTATTAAATTAAAAAGATAATGAGAACATGCCTCTCATTTAAGAAATACATCCAAATAAAATTACACAATGTTAGCATAAGTTGATTTTGCCTTTTTTTACCCTGCAGATGTGCAACACACCCATACCGTTGAATTCACAACGAGAGTTGATTAAATGAGTTCAGTAATTTCAGGGTATATACTTAATCTGATTTACCCAACCAACTGCTAACTTATAACAGGCTAATAGCTCTCAATAAAAACATTCTTATAGTGAAATTCTTTGCATAATTTGAGCTTGACGGGGTCCGTTTAGTATGATGTATAATATAAAACCTGCAGATAGTATAAGACTTGATTGTATTAGGTCTAATAGGATAAGACCTGATAAAATTTTAATATTATACAACGTTTGGTCATGCACTGTATAATGAGAATAGTTAATCAGACCCTCCTACATCTATTCAGACCCAAAGAAATACTAGATTCTCAAAAATACCTCTTTCGAACGTACTTTAGGACAACGTGTTGTCTTACTTTTTCAAGGGCGATGAAGACGCACCATGAACAAGCGTCGTTGATGCTCGTAGAAGATGCAATAAATTAATACCATAAGGTTTTATCGCACGTTATGATTGCGTCTGTAACACATGGTCAAAGTGCGGTTGAGACGCACTTTCAATACGCGACATACAGGGTCGTCTCAACCTCTAGGCCAATAAAGACCTTGCTTTAGACCCCAAAATATTTTAGGCCCCAAATTTTTTGTTTATCTTAAACTAGTATATATTTTAAAGGAAATTATCCAAGAATAGACTAATTAAATAACATATTGAGTGCCTAAAAGAATGGATCTTTTAAGTGCAACATTTATTTTTAATTAAATTCAATTTATTGTGTATTTTGAATTGATAAAAAGCAGAGGAAAAGTGTGACTTTTTATTTGGTCTCTCTAAATTCTTCTTCTTTTATTCTCTCCAATTATTTCTCTATTGAAAAAGAAGTTTTAAAAGAAATCAATTATGATAATTTACTAAACGATTTTGCATCTCAAAAAGCCCGAAAAATAAATTTTATTTAAATTATTTATATAAAAAAATTAATTTTATAAAAGTCCAATTCTTAGAGTTCGCTTTAGGCCTCAATATTGGTTGAGACGGCCCTGGCGACATATGACAGAAACTTGACAGACAGTAACAGAAACAGAAACTAAAACAGAAACACACACACAACCTCAAAACAAAAATAGATAATGACAATGTTGCAGGAAATGAAACACATAATGGCAATCTTACATTCTTATAATAATGTTACATTGTTACACTACAACAACGACTGCAATTTGCAAATCCACTATTACAACATTACAACATAAATAAACTAGTCATCAACGAGATCTATGATTTCATCGCTCTGCCATCCAGGTATGTTCTCCACAAATCTGGTCATGCGATCCAGGTATGGTCGCTCCCAACCACGAGCTTCAACGGTACAATGATAGCGCCATTGTGGATTAATCACCGGCAAAGGAAAGTCACTTGATATATGCGCCTATAAAATGGTGATTTATATTGTTAATTACCTTATAATGTTATGTAATGTGAATGTATACTAAATATAATAATGAAAAGTACCTTCACCCAATGGTTGTTGTTGACAAGGAACAAACATACAATCTGGTGCTCTAACGGATGTGGCACTGGACCGGTGAGAGGAAGGTAGGTGGAGCACCCCTTAGCTGACAAGGTCACAAACATAATTTGGTACAATGTAGCAACAATGTGACCCATATCAGGCATGTTTAACCACTTGTCCATTGTTGCAATCTCCCTCGGAGCAAGATGCAAGGCTTGCAGTACCTGATCGTAATGTTTGTTTGTGGTATACAAATCAAGGTAAATTGTCTTGCGTGATGTAAGCTCCCTTATCATTTCGTGCCGAACTTCATGCCAGTTATTTTCCCCCTTGCCCATCAAAGAAGCAATGCATCTATATCCACAATTCACAATGTCAATTACATGTTCACGGAGGAATTCAGACACCTCATGAATGTAGTTGGTTGAGTAAACTTTGGGTTTAGGGGACTGTGGGGGGAGCCCAGGTAACTTGATTGCCATCCTCTTGCCTTTCTTCTTTGGTGCTGATTGTTTCGGTGTTAAGCTCTTCCACTTTGTTGAGCGAATTTTAGGCACCTTAGTGACCTTACTGCTAGGAAGCCCAGGTGAGTTGCTAGCTTGTAGTGACTTTACTAGATTATCAACATTCTCCCACTTTGAAGGAAGACGTCTAGTTGAACCCTTAAATTCACCAGGCCGGCCCTTTGTAGGCAATTTGTTTGGAGGAGGACACAAAGAAGTCTGATTTGGGTATGCAATCTCCCGAAGCCTCTCTTTGATAGCTTGTCTCATCGGAACATTAGCCTCTTCAAACATCTTCGCAAAGACCTCCAACTTTGTTGCAATGCTCAATCTCATAACAGGTTGAGATTCATCAGGTGTAGCTGTTGTTGTAAGCATCCTCCAATGTTGGTCAACTGCCGTCAATGGAATAGAATCCATGATCGCAAGCTGACATGAACAAGGGAGGTCGTGCGTCCTCCTGATAGCACAATCGCATTTTCCCACACGCGCTTGCTACTTTGCGATCAGGATAAATGCATATCTTGACATTAGACCACACAAGTTATCATACAACTTCTCCTTGAATGTCTGCTCCCTGATGAATATACTTGCCTGAAAAGCAGCATTGATCTTTGTATGATGGAGAAGTGTGCACCTATGTATAGCCGTCCAAGTCGCACACATGTCACTTTTGCTATCTTTGATGCACGCTTTGAGTTTTGCATGTGCACCTTCCACCCTATGTAAAAGAATAACATTAATACGTACTTAATGAATAATAGGAAATGAAAAATCAGTGTATAAGAATGTACCTGTTTGTAGTTGCGTTACCCTTGTGCATATAACGGTCAATAGCATACTTCACAAACTTATACTTAACCGGCAACCAAGTATCATTCACGTATTGCATGAACTCAGAGTTCTCTCCAGTTAGCGCACGGAAGAAGTTCATACTAGCAATAAAATCCTCTACTATTCAAAATTCATGACTTTATTCCATGCATCCCCGACATCATCCCACTTCTCCTTCAGTAGGATAGTAAGCTCGCACTTTACCTTCACGCACTTAGAAATATGGAATTGGCATAGTAAGTGAGTAGTTGTAGGGAATGTAGATTCAACTGCGTTCATCAAAGCTTGATCTCTGATAGTAATGATGACTTTAGGCATGTCCTCTATAAGTATCAACCCCCTCAGCTTTTGAAGCGCCCATGTAACTTCAGGTTCACGCTCATTGCACATGTAGCCAAACTCGATGGTGTATGTGAATCCAACGGAAGTCATACCAACCATCTCCAAGAGCGGTATCCTATACTTGTTTGTCTTGTATGTGCTATCAAGCAAGACAACAGTAGGAAATTGGTTGAACAACTGGATGGAAACTGGATGTGCCCAAAATAAGGAGCGGATCACAGTGGAACCCTCTTTAGATCTAGAACAGTGTGTGTACCTGTCTTCCTCCAACAACCTCATCAAGTGATGGATCTCTGTCAACGTTCCCCTCTTGGCTCTCATGTGTGCCATCCGCTCATTGTACACTTGTCGTGTGGAAGTCAGATTTTGAGGGTTGACACTCTTCAATGCCAGCAGCATGTTACATGGCTTGACTTTGTTGTCAACCATTTTAACCACCATATCCTTTTTCTTCACTTGTAAGGCGACCGACATAGGCATGGCCATGCAGATTCTCAGCTGGCTTATGGTTGTGGTCTCCACATACAACAGTCAACCTCCACAAACCATCTTCTGATGTGCGTCTCACCTTGAGTCTGAACGGACAATCACATTTCTTGGTTCTTGTCCCCTTCCACTTCAACTCAGGCTTGTAAGATCTGTACTTGCTACCCATCTCGCACCCCAATATAACCAACTGTCTATTTTTACTCCCACGACCCATCCCGAGTAGCAAAGCCTAATTGCTTTCCTACAGCTTTAACCCAATCCATAAGCTCATCCCGAGTAGCAAAAAAATGCATACATTCAAACATATAGGTATCACATATAAATTCAGGACAATTCAACTATACACATTAGTGAAGGTATATGAAAATACCGTGTCCGTGGTAAATTGCTCTATGTAGTCCGCGAAAATTGGCACATCATCGCTGACATTTACGTTGGCTAACTGTCTTTCTTCCACTTTGTTTTTAGGTTCCTTTTCTCCAGGCATATCTACTTCATATGATTAAGGGAAACTCATTCTGAAATGAACAGATACACAAACGTCTTACTGGTTCTGAACTGTAAATAATCGCACTATGAACATGCGTCCACGTCGCACTATAAGCGTGCGACGTAGACGTTGTTTGATGGTGCGTCAATACAAAAAAAAAACAAAAAATCAACGGCAATGCGCAGTTACAAACTGCGTTGGAGACACTCTTAATGAGAGTGTTTATGACGCACTCAACAAGAGCGTTACAAACGCACTTGTAACGAGCGTTTGTAACGCACGTTTAAGATACGACAAATCTGAATCGGGAAATGCAGCAGTTACCTTTACAGACGACGGCGAACAGTAGCAGAGAGGAGACGACGACGGACGGTGACGACGAAGACGTCAGTGTTGGCGAACGGCGACGATGAAGACGATGTGTCTGTGGTGCTGGCCGGCGGTGGGAGCTGAGGAGAGGTTGATGGGTTTGGAGGTTTCTATAATGGGTATGGGTTTGGAAGTTTATATTGGGGGGGTGGGGGGTTAGAAGAAACCAAGAGAAAGAAGGTGGGGAGGGAGGGAGTGGTATTTTGATTTGTTTTTTCATTAAGGGCATCTTTTACAATTCACACATTATGAGGGGCATGAAAAGATGTGGGGGGAGGGGATCTGAATAATAATTTCCCTGTATAATTTAGTGGTGATAGTGGTGGTGGAGAGTGGCGGCGGTGGTGGTGGTGGTGGTGGTAGTGGAGAAGGTGGTGATAGTGGAGGGTGGTGGTTGCGAGTATATATAGTGGTAGCAGTACTGGTGGTGGAGGATGGTGATGGCGGTAGGATGTTGAAGGTGGTTTCGGTGGTGGTGTCAGCAGTAGCGCAGTGGTTGGGGTGTTGGTGTCGATGGTTGCAACGATGGTCGTGGTGGTGTTGGCGACGTGGTGGTGGTGGCGACAGTAGGGCAGTGGTTGTGATGGTAGTGGTCGTGGAGGAGGACATTGGTTGTGGTAGCAGTAGGATGTTGGTGGTGGTATGGCGGTGGTGGTGGTGGTGGAGAATGGTCTTTTTGGTGGCAATAGGGTGGTGGTGCTGGTGGTGGTGCTGTTGGTGGTGGCGACGATGGAAGGTGGTGGTGATGGTGGTGGTGGTGGAGGATGGATAATGGTGGTGTCACCGGTGGAGGGTGGTGGTGGTGGAGGACAGTGGTCGTGGTGGTGATAAGGTGGTGGTGGTGGTGTCGGTGGTGGTGGAGGGCGGTAGTTGTGGTGGTCGTAGGGTGGTGGTGTTAGTGGTGGTGGTGGATGATAATGGCAATCATGGTAGTGGTGGTGGAGGGCGCGAATGGTGGAAGCAGCGGAGAGTGATGGTGATGGTGGCTTATACGTCAAATCTTATCAGCTTTATTCATCACCTACATGATGGATGAAATAATACATCATTTTGATGTATAAGGGTGGGTTGATGGATAAGCTTATACAATACAATGTTAGCACCAAACAATGGATAAGTCCATAATGTATTGTATAAACTTATACAATCATGTCTAATACGACATACCAAACGAGCCTTAATATTGTTAGAACCACCCACTTATATGCAAAACATATTGATGTGGGTGTTATTCACATGAATGATTCTTTATTAATCAAATTACCTTTTTATTTTTAAAAAAAATATGCCCAACATATTCACAACGATTTAGAGAAGTAGTCCAGTACCAACCCTTCGTTGTTTCTTAACATACCACTTGGTCCCATATTGCCTTTAAAAGTCTCGTCCACATTGAATTTTAATGAGCCAATAAGTGACGGTGGTAACTAGAACCCACCACGAGGTTGCTTATGAATCTGCAATTTTCTTGTAGCGTGCCAGTTCTTTGTTATCATACGAGTGGCATATTGAATGAAAGTGTAATTCTATTTTTTTTGTGAATATTTTTTTGTGTGTGCACTGGTATCCATGTTTTTTCCTTTTTCTTTTCTTCTTTTCTAGTTTTTGCTTCTCATTTGTAATTGGGATTGAAGTACTCTCCTTACTTACTTTCAATGCACTTGTTCTTTTACTGATAAAAGAAAACTTTTTTGTGATTTTTTTTATATTTTACTCTCTCCGATCATTACTATAAGAATTAAATGAGGGGTTCACCTTGATCCATTTTATAAAAATCATATTGAACTTTTTACTATATTATCTATTTTTTACAATATTGTCATTATTCAACTTTGAAAATGTAAATGTGTAACACTAGTTATAATATTACTACTTAATTTCCACTTTTTCCATTACTAAAGACTTATCTTTTGATGTAGTTAAGGACAATTTTGAAATTCAACATGAGAACTAATTTAATGCTAGAACATGATTCCCTTCCTCCTAGTCGTCCTCTACCTCCACGCCCGGGACCACCAGCAATTGAAGAGAATCTCCACGAAGAACCGTGCAAGGGAACCACATTGAAGAATAGATCATTGGCCTTCAAAGATTCACGAAATACTTCAAGGGGGTAATCGTACAAAGAACACGATGAAGCTTTCTAATTTTGGTTGATCGAATCTAATTTGGGATTAGGGTTGAAATGTTTTAACTACGTGATTCATTTACATTTTCAATTTTTTTAAGTTAATCTGTTAATAAGAGGGGTGCGTGAAACAAGGAGTGCAAATAGCAAGTCATGTCAACCTTTAAAGTACTCACTAATGAAAGGGATTAATTTTCACATATTGAAATATGAGGGAGTAAATGTGCTCTATTAAAACCTGTGGGAGGCAAATTGCACATAGGTAAAAGATAGGGAGGGAGCAAATGTTAAATTATACCAAAAACAAAATATTTTTTTCTTAAAATTAATAGGGGGTAATAGGGGGAGTAGTTTATTACTAGCATATCACTCACAGTAACTATATTAATCAAGCTAATAAAAAAAAGACATGTTTTTACTTTCTCTTGGCTGCAAAAAGGAAGTGACCAAAAATCAAATTCTGCTAAAGAAAAAAAGGGCATGCTTCTTGTGTTTCGTGCTTTCTTTGTTTCCCGGGAAAATAGTCAACTTGGTCCCTGAAAGTGTCCACCGCCTTCAACTTCATCCCTAAACTTTCAAAATGACGCTCGTGGCCCCTGGATGTGCCAAATCTCCCTCATCAGCAGTCCTTGGGTTAAAAAAAGCTGACGTCGTTAACATAAATGTGACTATTTTTTTTTTTTTTGTTAAAGTTGAAGCTTGTGTGGCATTTGACTGGTGGGAAAGTTTTAAAAGCTTCAATTTAGTCCATGAATCTGAAAAAAAAAAATATTATATCCCCCATCTTCCTCTACTTCTCACCACCACCATCACCCTCCCTCTCATGCTCTCTGACGCTCTCCCTCACCTCAACTCTTTTTCCCTTCCAAAAACCAAAATCGTTCAACCCAAAATCACAAAACCAAAAAACCCACCCACATCTGACCGTCACACACACACACAAACCCACCCAAGATTTGGGTGGTAATAAAGATTTGCAAAATTTAATCTTAGTCTTCGGTGTAAATACTCTTGAATCCATGTGACCTTGTGAAAATTGGGGTTTGGTTTAAGATGATATAGCAGTACAGAAATAAAGGAAGTTTTAGAGCAAAGACTTGAGAAATGGGAGGTGGAAGTGGAGGAAAAGGGATGCTCTGTGAAGATAGAAAAAATAAAACTTATTGCGGTCACAACATTGCTGTTTTTCAGATGCAATGGAAGCTCCTCAGTTTTGCATTTTGCTTTTCTCCCTCTCCTCTCAAGGACGTTCTTATTCTTTTTTTTGTGCCTACTGTCTTTTGTCTGTGCATATCATGTGGTATGTTCCAGTGAGTGAGTCAATGAAAAAACAAAAATTCTCCACATATCATGAGGGAGGAGATGAGGGTGGAAAGTAGAAAAAGAAGGATGAAGAAGATGGAGATGGAGAGAGGGTGATGGTGGTGGGGAGAGGTAGAGAAAGATGGGGGGAAAGAATGAATATTTTTCAGATTCAAGGACTAAATTGAAGTTTTTAAAACTTTCTCACCAGTCAAATGCCACATAAGCTTCAACTTTGACAAAAAAAATAAATTCAAGTCACACTTCCGTTAACGACGTCAGCTTTTTTTAACCTAAGGACCACTGATGAGTGAGATTTGACACATTTAGGACCACGGGCGTCATTTTGAAAGTTTAGGGACGAAGTTGAAGGCGGTGGACACATTCAGGGACCAAGTTGGCTATTTACCCTTTGTTTCCCCTTTAGCTATTCTTGTGACTCATTAGTCATTATTGCGGACTATGAGGGTAGATTGAAAGCTGAATGGGTATAAGACAGGGTTTCTGTTTCAATCCAATTTTTTTTTTGGTATATTACAAAGATAAATTGCACCCGCTAGGAATCGATCGCTGTACCTCCCTACCCAACTCATATGTCCTCCCAGCTCCTACCACTTGAGCTATCCTATGAGAATTGATGAAAGAGTTTTGATTATAGGTCAAGATATTAAAGAGAGACATGAGATTTATTTTAATAAACTCTTCAATGATGGCCAAGGGTCAAATGTGTATTAGAGGGTCTATTTTGATATACAAGAAAGTCTAATGTGAGTAGTATTAGTCTTTTGCAGTATACCGTAAAAACAATTTAGGCATTAGTCTTTTGCAGTTAAAAATGAAATTCGGGCATTAGTCTTTTGCAGTTAAATGTGTATTATTTTGATTATAATTTTTAGAATTGTTTTCTATTTTAAAAACTGAAAAAAAAAATTAGAAACGTAATTTTAGAAAACATTTTAGTCGAACAATTTTTTTTTTCTTCTTGAAAACTATTGTCAAACATAATTTCTAAAAACAGTTTTTAAATACAAAAAATTAAAACTGCAACCAAATAGACCAATACCCTTTAGTTTGGTAGAGAAATGAAAGATAGAGAAGATAGTAGAGAAGAGAGAAGATGAGTGGATAGAAATATCAAATATGTGAGAAATGAAATAGATTTGATAAATTGTTTGATATGATAGAAAGCGAATAGAGATAAAAGAGAATGAATGAGGTGGCGAAGGGAGAAAATTATTATTTTGATTTTAAGCATTACATAATTCATGATTTTAAAGAAAAATCTAATTAGGTCCATATAACAAAAATGTTTCCGCCCATCACCACACCGCCATTCATACCTTACCCCCTTTTTTAATATATCAGATCGAACCTTCTCCCTCATGCAGCTCCTGAAAGATAAGTACTTTTATTTCCAAGAAATAAGTCTCAATGTCGTAGAATCTAGGGGTGTCCAACAGGCAGGTTCAGGCCAATATTGTAAGTTTCGAACCGCCACCGCCAGCCAATATGGTAGGATTTCTCGTGTTCGGTCTTGTCGGGTTTCGAGTGTAGAGAGGACAAAAAAAAGAGAGTATAGAACAGAGGGAACAGAGAAGAAGCACATGAATTTTTCATTAATATTTCGCATTACAATACAATATAAGCAAAATAAAGCCAAAGCGACCTAAATTCAACATATTGAAGAGGAAAATCAACATAAAAATCGCATGGAAGGGTTCACACTTGCAGATTAAGCACCTTTGACCTTCATGAGACAGATTTGAACGCTGCTATAGATGGAGGGGTCGCATAACTCCAGATTCGGCTGTAAGATCAAAGTTTTGATCTAGTAGTACAACTCTATGTTTTGATGATTACAAGTTAACCTTTTGATATGAACAATTGTGGTACTCTAACGTGTTTTTCTGAGTGTGCTATTTACAGGCTCTGACCTCTATTCAATCTCACACAAATCAGAAGCACTGTGCTTAAAGAGTGACCCAAGCAACGCTTTCGCATTCACCATGTTCAGTATGAACAGTGGAAAAGCTTCAGAAGTTCTGAAGTTATACAAACTCTGATGTGGACTCAGTCACTAGAAGCTCTGAAGATCCAGAAGTTCTGATAACCAAGAAACACTGAAGGTTCAGATGTTCTGATGGTGTAGAAGACTCTGAAGATCCAGAAGCTGATTAGTGAAGTTCTGATGTCCAGAAGCAAGAAACTCTGAAGGCCATGTTCTTCCCTCTGAGTTCAGAATCAGAAGATACAATGGTCAGAGGATCTGTGCTTTCCCTCTGACTCTGATCAACCGGCTTCACAAGTTCCAATAGAAAGCATTCCCCTTATCAGAAGTCTCCTAGGTTTAAAGGTCGCGTCGCTATCCAAGTACAAAAGCAACTGTACCTTCCTGACGACCTACCTAACAGTCTCAGACACAACAGAAGCTGGATTTTCCAGAACTGCCCTCCAACGGTAGCATTTCCCATGCAACGCTCAACCCTAATCCTTGGAGTATATAAAGAGGCTGAAGACTGAAAGAAACAGCTAGAAGCATTCACATACGCGCAAGATAAACTTAAATTCTTCTAAGCTTTCTTTCATCTAAAATTCATTAAGTTTACTATTAGCTTTTTAGAAGCAAATTTCTTGTAAACAATTCTTTGATAAACAGTTTGTTTAGTTCCTTTAGGAGATCAAGGCTGATCGGATCCTAGAGAAGACTAAGAGAGTGAATCTTAGTGTGAGCTAAGTCAGTGTAATTGTTAGTCACTTGTAGGTTTCAAGTGCAGTTGTAACTCTTACCTGATTAGTGGATTGCCTTCATTCTAAGAAGGAAGAAATCACCTTAACGGGTGGACTGGAGTAGCTTGAGTGATTTATCAAGTGAACCAGGATAAAATCCTTGTGTGCTTTTCTATCTCTTATCTTTAGCACTTAAGTTCTCGAAAGATTTGTCAAAATCTTTAAGGTGGAAGTTTTATACTGAAAACGTTATTCAAACCCCCCCTTTCTACCGTTTTTCATACCTTCATCGGCCTCATGAGATCTATTGTGACGAGAAGAAGAGAAGATCAATGGTGGCTATGTCAACAACGAGGAGAAGAGAAGAGAAGAGAAGAGAATGGCTGAGAGGTTATCTATGAGAGGGGAAGAGAAGAGACATGGTGGCGGTGGTGGTGGGGTGGTGGCAGCTAGGGTTCGCTCATGGTGGGAACTGGGCAGGGCAGACTAATGGAGAGTGGCAGCTAGGGTTTGCTGAAGATGGGAAAGGAAGAGTATTGGAGGCTAGGGCTTGTTTATGTTGGATGAAAGCTGGTGAGGTTTTATGTTTAAAACGACTTCAGTTTTTTTTTCTTCCATACCTCTCTCTTCTCACTCAAACTGGGTTGTAGTTTATTATTTTTTTTAAACTACTTTGGTCGATTTTGAGCCCAAACCGAAACCAACCGAACCAAACCACCATAAACCGGTTTCTTTAAACCGAGTGACTCGACAACCGGCCTGATTTTATGAAAATTGGCTCAGTTTAGCCGGGTCCGATTCGGGCTGGTTCACCCTTGACAGCCCAAGTAGAATCAATAGCTTTAAACTAAGTAATTAATTAATTAATTAATAGAAAAGAAATACCCCAAAAGATTGTATATTTGTAATCATTAGGTTAATCTAGCAACTTTAAAATTGTTCTCGATAAACTTGCCGACATAGTAATGTGGCAACTTGGGGTAAACTAGAAACTGCCTTTAGAATTAGAATTGACTAGCTCACCAACATAAAATTAACTTTATGCTTTGAGATCATAGATATTGGGACATGTATTTTCCATTTTATCATCCTGCTTCAATCACCTATTTATTACCGAATGCAAAGTCTTTGTGATGTGAAACTTCATCAACGAAAAAATTAAGTCGTTCGGTGAGAGTGTTATACATATGATTAGGTTAGAAAGAATAATGGACGATATGAACAAATAGAAACACGAGTATGTGCTTAGAGAATGGAATACTTCCGTGAATGAAAGGGAAAACTTAACGGCATGGGATTAGTATAGGTAGCTAGTGCGAAGTGTAATCAAATCAAAAGGTTATAATCAGATTGTGCAAGAAAATAAGGTTACTTTTCTTTTCATTTTGCATCATTGTTATCTGGATTCCTCATTAGCTTAATGATGTTCGCTCTTGAATTTGTCTGCTGTAAGAATTCAATACACGATTAGTTCCATTTATAAAACGATTTGCGAACGTTTTAATCAAAAGATTTTCTTTTTTAATTTGTTCCGCCTACTCCTGGTTCGACATGTACTATAAATTTACTTTTACCAGCAGCAGAATCTATGTGAATCATATGCCATTTAAAACGTGGCATCTTTTCATATCTTGAACAAAATGAATTGGATCACCTATTTCCTTGGTGAGATTTGGCATATGATAATTGGTGCCAATTCCACATTTGAATTTTAAATAATCTTTTGTTCACACCTAAATGATGAGGTGAAAAGAGATGAAGAATGAGAGAGATAGAAAGAAGAGAGAAAGAAAGTAAAAATGTGATATATAATTTGATTGATAGAGAAGAGAGATGAGTTATGATACATACACAACTCTACCTCTTGGAGGTGGAATGAGATGAAATGAAGAGAGAGATAGGAAGGAAAGGAAAAGTATGAGAGATAAAGTATGAGATGTGATAAATGATAAGAGGAGAGAGATAGAAATAAAAATATGTGGAAATGAAGTGTTTTGAAAGTGAGGCGTGTATATATCATTATTGTCTATCAATCAAGTTACCTATCAAATATTTATTTTCTTTTTCCTTTCTTTCATATTTCTCTCTTCTTCCACCTCTCCACACCTAAAAAATGAGGTGGGGATATATAATTATTCGAGAGAAATAAATAGAAAATAAAGATGGAAAAAATGTGAGAGGCGTAGATGAATCATAACTCTTGAATTTACGTCAATTATAGTTTGTCTTAGTTATTACACGTTATAGATACAACTAAATTTACACTACAATATATCTTTCACTTTTTCAACAATTTAAAAGTGTAGTATATACACGAAAAAATATTTTCTTAACTTTACGCAACATTTTCCGACGGTTTTATGTTTCAACATTACATATTCCATTTGGTAACAATTTCTCGTACTTTATCGTAATACTGTGAAAAAATGTAACTTATTGTGAGGAATATGCAACAATTGTTACGTAACGACACCCTTCATGTAGTGTAGCATCTGCTCACATCGTCACATGTCACTGTCTGGTAGTTTATCGTCCGCCCAAACACAAGCAATACAAAAAGGCATGCAAGGGTCAACTTCCCAGCATAATGTATTATACTAAGCATGACGTCATATATTAATAATAAATAACATTGCTAAACATAAACAATATCAAGATATATCATGGCAAGTTATCCATTCTAGTTATGGTATCATACCAGAAGCCACAATTGGCACAACAACAACACATTATGTTAGCTGTATAGTATGCTCAAAAGGATCATCTGGAAAGGCAGCAAAATTGCCACTTAGGCTGGGCACCATTGAGTCAGTCCCAACACATGCCTTGTGTTTAACCATTTCCGCTCGGGTATCGCTTACTCTAATGACATAGCAAAATCGATCCAACCCCCGATTGACAATTTCCCTTTACTATGCCTGACATGACAGGTCGATCCAACCCTCCCGGTTGACCATCCCCCCCCCCCCCCGCCATGCCCAAAAGTACTCTTGGTACTTTTCCGACAAATGAATGCACGACCGCACTAAGGTTAGCCAAACAACGAACATCCTCACAAGGATACACGTGTCTAGATAGTAAACATTGTCTCTACGGTACCCTAAGGTAAACATTGGTCCTTGACAAACTTGCTTCAGCAGCAAGGAATGCCTCCCGCACCCTAGTGACTTATCCCGTCATGACGGCCCATCAGATGTCCTCAACTCAGGTTCTCTACTTTTTTCCAAGACTCGGAACGTCGTCATTTTCCGTTTTCGAAACTCATTTCAAAATCCTAAGTCTTCTATTGAAAAATTCTCTTTGGATTTTAAAAACGTTATAACTTAATTTAGTTTCATTATGAAGTTTTATTCTCAAACTTGACGTCTTTTCTTCCTTTCCAAAATCTAATGTAATCTTCCAGGAAAGTCTCGATCCTCATTAGTAGTTCAGACCTCTTGTCGGACCATACTTGCTTATACTTGTAAGCACTCTGTGTTCACGGTCTATACAATCATAAATTCTCAGCATAATTCAACAATTATGACAACGATATACATGGACACTATCAAAACAATCATGCATCAATACACTACACCAGAAAAGGGTTTTTAAAGCGCCCTTATTACAGCGGTTCACGTGGCAGCCGCTGTAAAAATAAAAACACGGAGCGGTTTATTGGCTTTAATAGCGGTTGAATAATGAACCGCTGTAAAAGCATTGCCTATTAACAATGGTTCACTCAGAGGCCGCTGTAAAAACAAAAACACGGAGCGGTAATAGGCTTTTAGAGCGGTTAATATACTGAACCGCTATAAAAAAAATAGGTACCACTATTTACAGCGTTTATCAGACTAACCGCTGTAAATAGTCACGCAAATATTAAATCCTGAATTTAGGTTCCGTATCCCTTAAAAAATCATAAGAGTCTTTCCACTAGACTCGATTCTTTATATGATAGATTTCTACAATTTATAGTATTAATATTAGTTTTAGATGATTTCTTTAATAATGGGTTCAAAAAATGTTTCCTGTGAGATTCGAACCCGGGGTACCGCACAGAATAGAACGAGTCCTTTCCACTGGGCTGCAATACGCTTTTGGTCAGTTTATTCGATTTTTACATATAAGTATTGTTTTCCTTATTGATTTTGTAAAATTGCAGCCGTAACTGCAAACCCTTACCAGTTCCACACTTTCACAACCTCTGCTACCTCTCTCGACTCTCGACCTCTGCTACTTCTCTCAAAGCTTGCGGCACCTCGTGCCTTCGCCGTCCTTGCCCCCGTCGCCGCCTCTGTCCCTTCCGCCGCAGGCGCCTCCGCCTCTGTCCCTGCCGCGCCGCTACCGCTCTTGTTTTGTGTCGCTTCGTTGCCCTATTCTCATTAACAACGTTCCATTGTTTCTCTCCTCAAACAATTTTCTTCTTCCTCATAAGGTAATACTTTGATCTGATGGTATGATTTTCTTCATTTTTGTAAATGCAGCCTAGGGTCTGTTGTGAGATATTGTATATGTCCATGGTCCTAATAAATAATCATACTCCATACTCTATGCTATTAAGCATGAAGAGGGAATACAAGATGAGACTCGTAGTTTGTTGGACTCTGTTCAAAACTTCAATTAGAAAAATCTTTTGTTTGTTCTATTCACATTGTGTTTGGTTATGAATATCAATTAGGTAGCTTCAATTTTGGCTTTACAGCCAAGAGTATCAGTTCAAATTCACACTGTTTTTGCGACTTCCAAACGGGCAAAAAGTGGCAAGTAGTAATCATTCACTGAAATCTTCTATGTGGGGGGCATTTTTACTATGTCTCACTCTCACCAAAAGACCATATAATCGCCTCAACGAATTTGGATCATGTTTGCTAGTTGCTTGTTGGTTTAGAGGGGGAAAAGGGTCTGGAATAGGGGCTGTACTTTTTTTTAGGTGAGCCAAATATATATAAGTATAGGTAGCACAAGAAGTGCCAATAAAATGTGTTGTACAGACCCAAAGGCCAAGTGAAAAAAAAAGGAAACAAAACAGTAGGGAACGAGAGTCAAAAGTCAAAAGCCTAAACATTTTAGAATTCTTTGAAACAAACTGGTTGTATGTTAGTATGCTTTTGCTTTTACCCATTACTCTCCTTTTACTATTTGATGCCTTATCTTTCATGCTTTTGTGTAATTTTTTTTGTTAATTGTTGTAAATAATTAGTTTGGTAGATTGGGATAATATGGATCGAAAATGGATGTTTGCGAACTGTTTGTCGAATGAGTACGAGGGTGGAGTCAACGAGTTTGTCAGTTTTGCGGTTCAACATGCCGAGGCCATTGATAATATCATATGCCCTTGCTTACGTTGTTACCATATAAGACAAGTCAATCAATCTGAGCTGAAAGATCATCTAATAATTAATGGAATTGATCCAAGGTACACATGTTGGACAAATCATGGAGAGACAAGTTCTGAGTCTAATGTGAGATATGCTTCACGTGATGATGACATGGAGACTAACGCAGATGAATGTGATCGTGTTGAAGAGCTTGCAAATATGTTTGAGGATGATTTTCAAGATTGCCCTAAAATGTTTGAAACATTGAAAAGTGATGCGGAGAAACCATTGTAGAATGGATGTTCTAAATTCACAAGATTGTCAGCTGTCTTGAAGTTGTTTAACTTGAAAGCGAGCAATGGATGGACAGATAAGAGTTTCACTGAATTACTTATTCTTTTGAAAGACATGCTTCCAGAGGACAATGTGCTTCCAAGTAAAACATATGAGGCTAAACAAATGATGTCTTCTATTGGCATGGGCTACGAGAGGATACACGCGTGTCCGCGTGATTGCATTTTATTTCGAAATGAATATGCAACACTGGGGGCATGTCCTAAATGTCATTCCTTGCGATACAAGAAAGAAGGGTCAACTCCGGCAAAGGTGTTGTGGTATTTTCCCATAATCCCGAGGTTTAGGGGCGCATGTTCCGGAGCGTAGATGCAAAACACTTTACATGACATACTACAAGGGAACAAGATGACTTGCTCAGACATCCAGCAGATTCTCCTCAGTGGAAAAAATTTGATTATAAAAATGGGGAGTTTTCTCGAGAGACAAGGAACCTACGACTTTCATTGTGTACTGATGGGTTTAATCTGCATAGCCTTCAAAGTAACAGTCACAGTACATGACCGGTGATTTTAGCTATATACAACCTACCTCCATGGTTATGCATGAAGCGCAAATATATGATGTTGTCCGTGCTAATTTCAGGGCCCAAACAACCAGGAAATGACATAGACATTTACTTGGCTCCTCTGATTGAAGATTTAAAGCATTTGTGGGACGTAGGTGTGGAGGTGTATGATGGGTATATGGAAGAAAACTTCACATTGAGAGCAGTGGCGGATCCAGGACCCCGGGGTCAGGGGGTTTAAATTTTTCAAATGAACACATGGATAAAAATAGTGAGATTTATACAAAAGAAAGAGCAAAAAAAAAAAGCAAGGCATGGCCGCATGGGTTAAATCAGCAGTTTAACTCTTGCTGAAGGGGAAAAGTAGCAATATATGGTAACACAAGTACACGACACTTAAGCTAAGCATCATCTGAGATTACAAAATTTCCAAGTGCAAAAATTGATAAACAAGATTATAATCAAAGTGACTCCCAAAACAGGATGTTCAAATATTTTACATGATTGGTTACAGTAAATCTACAATTTCTAATCATAATCTCCTACAAAAGAATTTTATACATCATATAGATACACAACAACAACAACATCATCTAAAAAATCACAAATCACATAACCTATGCCTCTAATTTTCATCATCTTTTGTATGCTTCTCAATAGACACATCAATTCTCTCATACCTTACATCTGCAGGGTGGAGAAAAAACAGCATGTGATGGACAAAGTGCAGACAAGGATACAATTCATGGACAAAGTGCAGACAATGATACAATTCATAGATCAATTCTCTCATATCTTACATTTGCAAGACTATACAAACAATAGGACAAAGCTGTGATGGACAAAGTGCAGAAAACGATACAATTCATAGAGGCTTCAAATCCATAACTAGCTAAAGGAAGTGAAGGTTCATTTTTTTCTTTTTGTTTATTCAATATAAAAAGGGAGGAGAAAAAATAATACAAAGATCCCAATACCATGTCCCCTGCCTACAAAAATTCAATTCTAAGAACCAAAAACAAGTACAAAAGTGACGATGTGCCTCTAATGTCCTCAAAAGCCCACCCTTGTCTAAATAGATATCAAACCCTCCACTTGCCTAGATGCCATATCCAAAAGCTCTCTACCACGTATGGTATATTCATAACAGCAAGGAAGCTAAATCTACGAAATCAATTCCAACATTGCCCACCACTGGCACCACATTGCCAACTTATGCCTTACTTTAAACCCAAGACCATGACAGCACCCACACTCCTTTTGCCCATGACAGAAAGCACTTCCTAACCAGCCAAGAACAACATAAACAAAGTATCCGTGAAAATTAACCAAAATCCCAAAAGCACTTCCTAACCAGCCACACAAGACCATTGTTTGTTTATTTATCACACCCTCCATAACCAAAATCCCATGAAATCTAAAAACAGTAGCAAAAATCAGAAAAGCTCCAACCAAAAAACACTGGCAAACAGCGAAACCAGCTCCATCCCCATTCCCCCAATCAGCACAAAAATTCATATCAGATCACAACACACCCACAAAACAGGTGAAGAATCCATCAAAATTAATGGGAAAAAAAATCAATCAACATCAAAATAGGTGAAGAATCATACCCACGAACACAGATTTGCGATTCCAGACGTTGAACAGATCAATGGGGTGAGAAACGATTGGATCTAAAGAACTGGGTTCACCCATTTTGCTCAAACGAACCTCCAACGTTTTCAAACCAGCCTCGTAATCAACCCATGCTTTGAGCTTTTCCCCATTGTTTACAACCAGCTTCAACACGAAGCATTCGCAACCGCGACGGAGGCGAGGCTACCAACATCGATCCCATTCTTGGTGGCGTGATGTCGTGGTGGTGCACTGGTGCTTGTGTGTGTGCTTGACCTAGGTAGTGAGAGAAAGAGGGTGAGGAGTGAGGACTGAGGGTACTGAGTGCGTGAGAGAGAAAGAGAGTGTCTTGGGTGCAAATTAAAAATTTCAGGGGGTTCAAAAACAAATTATACAGGGAGGTAAGTGAGAATTTTTTCATTTTCAGGGGGTTCATCTGAACCCCCTGAGTTTAACGTGGGTCCGCCCCTGATTGAGAGCTATGTTGTTTGGTACGATTAATGATTTTCCGACATACGGTAATCTATCAGGATATAACGTTAAAGGACAGTGTGCTTGACCTATATGTGAGGATGGTACAACTACCATGCGATTGGAACATGGTCAGAAAAATGTTTTCCTTGGGCATCGTAGATTTTTGCCTGTAGGACATCGTTATAGGACGTGGAGAAAAGCTTTCAATGGGAGTGCTGAACAACGCTTAGATCCTAAGGGGTTGAGTGGTGTTGATTTATTTGCTAAGGTGAGTGGCTTGAGTTGTAAATTCGGCAAGAAGTTTCAGAAACAGCTTCCCAAAAGCGGATGGAAGAAAAGGTCTATTTTCTTTGATTTGCCATATTGGAAGGATCTATATGTGAGACATTTTCTAGATGTCATGCATATTGAGAAGAATGTTTATGAGAGTGTTATTGGTACATTACTAAATATGCCGGGTAAGACTAAAGATAACATCAAAGCGAGGATAGACTTGGTTAGTATAGGTATGAGAACAGAATTGGGGCCGGTGAAGAAGGGGAATCGTACGTACCTACCTCTGGCGGCCTATACTCTATCTAGAAATGAGAAAATTATTCTTTGTGAGTTCCTTGAAGGAGTGAAAGTTCCGGAGGGGTTCTCATAAAACATCAAGAACCTCGTATCAATGAAAGATCTCAAGTTAAAAGGTTTGAAGTCTCATGACCTTCATATTCTCATGGAGTATTTGTTACCGGTGGCTATACGTTCTATTTTGCCAAAAAAGGTGCAGCATGCCTTAATGAGATTGTGTTTCTTCTTCAAAGCGATATGTAGGAAGGTGATTGACCCTCAAAAGTTACCGAGGTTACAAAAGAAATTGTCTTGACTTTGTGTGAGCTTGAGATGTATTTTCCGCCTTCGTTCTTTGACATAATGACTCATGTAATTGTTCATTTGGTGAAAGAGACATTATCATGCGGACCATGTTATATGAGATGGATGTATCTGATGGAACGTTACATGAAGATATTAAAAGGGTATGTGAAAAATCGAAGCCGACCGGAGGGTTGTATTGTTGAACGATACATGGTAGAAGAAGCTGTTGAATTTTGCACTGATTACTTATCTAATGTCAATTCCATAGGGCTTCCGAAGTCTCGCCATTCAGAAAGAACAGAAGGAGAAGGAATCATGGGATCTAAAATATTTGTCGTACCAACCAAAAAGAATGGGAGCAAGCACACTTGTATGTCTTACACAACACCACCAAGGTTGAGCCATATGTTGTTGAACACAAGAATGAGCTCAAGAGTTTGTACCCAAATAGAAGTGACAGTTGGATATCAAAAGAGCATAATCGAACCTTTATACAATGGTTAAAACATCATATTTTTAACAAAGTTGATGAAGATCCACCTTCAGTTTCAGAAAGGTTAAGATGCTTATCTTATGGTCCGGGTATACAAGCATTTTCCTACACTGGTTATCTAATTAATGGGTGCACGTTCTACACAAAAGTCCAAGATGATTGAAGTGTAAGGCAAAATAGTGGTGAGTCTTGTTGCTTAGTCTATGCATATCTCAAGTTCTAACGACAAAAACCCCATATATGCAAACATGTCATACTATGGGGTGATTGAGCACATATGGGAGTTGGATGACACTAAGTTTCGGGTGTCGGTGTTCGGTTGTAAATGGGTTGACAGCCAAAACGGTGTTAGAACCAACGAAATGGGGTTCATACAAGTGGATCTTAATCGGGTGGGGTACAAAGATGAACCTTTTATTTTAGCATCTCAAGCCCAACAAGTGTTCTTTGTTAGTGATCCAGCTGACAAGAAACTATCTATTGTCCTTTTTACAAACAAAACAAACAACAACATTGATGATCAATATGAAGAAGAAATTCCTATTGTGGATGATCCTTTTGTTGGGATGTCACAATCACTCTAAAATGATTCAATAGGTGATAATGGTTACTTCATGAAAGATGATCATCAAGAGGGGATTTTCATTAAGAAACCACTTCGTTTCAATGTGGGACAAACAATTGTCCAACTGAATAGGAAAAGGAGAAGAACTAGAAAATGTATGGATAATTTTTTGCAAAATATTTCATGCATGTTCATTGCATTTTTATTTATTATTTGTGTATCTTCATATCCTACTATGCATTGGTGTTTTACTTGTGTGTTCTAATTATTTTTACAAAGAATGACTTCTTCGCTCAATGAAAGTGTGCCTTCCAATGAGAAGAATTTGAGTAGAGATTTTAAGCGTGGAATGGCTTGCGCAAAGAAGGTCATGAACGCAAAAGAAAAAGGAGAAAATTTGGAGGTAATATATTTTGTTTTTCTATTGGGCAAGTGTTGTACTATATGTTCTTAAAATAATATGTTTTGTTATGTCAATTAGATTGGATGGAATATTTGGGGTCAACCAATAAACCCCAAAAAAATAGCTTTGTTGAACATATTGGATATTTATCTCGTACAAATGTTCCAATAACGTTCAATCATTGGTCGACCACTACAAGCCTATACAAAGACAAGATTTGGGAAGAGATTGAGGCAACTTAACTTACCTTGACGCTTAGTTCAGATTCTGGTTTTTATTATTCTGGTTTTTATTAATTACTAACACTCATTTTGTTCTATAGTCTGCTTTTGTAGTTGCTGAAAATCGAAAGAAATTTGTCCTTCAAAAAGCCGGTACTATATGCAGAAATTTCAGGTCATCATTAGGAGACTGACTATATGACAGATCCTTATGGTAATATTGTTGCGCGTCCTCCGGCGACGTATTCACGCGTCATAACTGAAAGTGCATGGATGGGATTTGTTAAGCATCGTCAAACTGATGAATTCAAGGTAAAATCAATGTTAAGTGACGCAATTTTTGCAACTTGCCCAACAAATACATTATGTTAACTACTGTGTTTTCAAACAGAAAATTAGTGCATCAAATAGAGAAAGAGCATTGAATCCCGAATTTCCATACAGAAGATCACACATGGGAGCTGCAATTGCTGAACAAAATTTGGTATGTGTATATAATATGCTTCAAGTCTCCATTTTTTGTTCCCTATTTAAGTGACTTATTTTGATTAACCATGTTAATAATATAGATAGTAGAATCAGGATCAAATGAGACATATTTGCCTCGTTCTTGTATATGGAAGGCTTGCCGAGTGGACGCAAGAGGTGTGGTTGATAATGAAAAGGTTCAGCATATTTGGGAACAATGTGTAAGTGTAATAACATTGTATTAAACATTTGTGAGTTTGTTATTTTCTTACATATGTATACTGAATAATATTTACATGTGTTTGTGTCAGGAAACATTAGCACAATCACAATCAGAGGCAGATGACCAAGGTCATGATGACATTCTTGCGAAAGCAATGAAAGTGTCAGAGCACCCTGGTCGTGTTAGGGGTATTGGATCTGGAGTCTCTTAAAAGAATTACTTCAAAGTAAAAAAAACGGTCAAAGAAGGAAGACAATAAGTTTAATCAATTACAAAGCAAGTTTGATGCTTTAGAGAAGAAGTTGGAGCTGTTAATGCATGCTAAAGGACAGATGAGTGAGGACCAAGAGCTTGAATACTTAGCATACACCAGTGGTAGGGATAGTTGCACTCCGCTTGAAGTAAACACCAATATACCTGTGGTAATTATTTGTTATGGTTAATATGATTTGTGCTTTGAAATTTCATTTGTATCATAGTTAAGAACATTAACATATATATTTCTTACTATTGTTGTAGGCCCCCACCATTTGTAATTTATGTTTAGACCACCCGTGTTTTCGCATTGTTGCTAAGGGAACGGTCTATAACCTACTAGGTGATACTTTGCATAATAAACCACTACCTCCCAACCATCTCAGGGTTAGCATTGACGTTGTAGATGAAGATGTGGCAGCATTGCCCGTACCTCTAGAAGATTTTGATTTGCACACTGTTGGTGATGCTCTTGGTACTTTTGTGGCATGGTCAATCTACTTGATTCAAGTCAATTTTAAGGTATATATGTCATTAACTTTTTACCTATATATATATATATATTATTTGTTTGTAATTAAACAATGTTTCATCAATGTAAATTTTTAGGCTCTCAATTCCAATGAGAAAAAGAAATCAGCCAAAAACACCGATGAAGTCTCCAAATTGTTGCTCAAGCAACACTGAAAAAAAAATGAACAGAAGCATATACTTTATGAGCCAACAATATTCAATTATGAATGTACCGACCACATTGGTTTACCTAAAATCATGCATATTGTCAATCATGAGAATTATCTGCATCTGTGATTTGTCTATACATGAGGTGGTGTATCACTTAAACTATCATTCAACCAGTGTATTCTCATTTAAGGTTTTTATATGACACTGTCATGCTCGAACATCGTTGGAGAGAGAGG
The DNA here is from genome assembly GCF_012489685.1 of Lotus japonicus. Classification (NCBI taxonomy): domain Eukaryota; kingdom Viridiplantae; phylum Streptophyta; class Magnoliopsida; order Fabales; family Fabaceae; genus Lotus; species Lotus japonicus. The sequence goes on along the minus strand of NC_080043.1, from coordinate 80,514,600 downwards.
TTCAGCTTTTTGTCTCCAACACAAACTACTAAATTCTCCTCTGAACAAGTTAACTATATACATGAGGCCTTCACGGCAATGGCGCGAAGAGATAAATTGTTTCTCGCACCATTCAATGCAGGTTCAGTCAATTTTTTTATTAACCTAGCTATGTAATTGTTGAGGAGTAATTTGTGTATATTGAACTGATCAGATTTGTTTGGTTGAAAAGTTTGAATTATTTGGTTATATTGTCATGTGTTGTGGAGTTTTTTCATGTATTGCTTTATCTACAGGGAACATTGGGTGTTGATAGTGATTGATGTGTTTAAAGAAAGAATATACTATTTGGATCATTTACGTCAAGAGCTGACAGAACGCAAACAAATGAAGCTTATGTTTGATACTTAAGTACAAGATTTTGTTTATTTTTGACATACGATATGATAAGGGAAATTGTTTACTTCTAAATCTTATTTTTTACTTGGATTTATTAGGGCTGTGAAGGTTCATCAGTCAACTTCTGGTATGAGTGTACCCAAAGCAAAACAAAATTATATTCCGTGGGATATCATTGAGGTATAATATTAACTCGTTATTACCGTTTAGTACGTTTATATATAGTGGTATTGATGCTAAGTGCTGACAATTTGGAGAAATTTTATAGTATTTAGGATTGAATGCTACCTGTCCTAATTTGTCATAAGTTTGTAGTGCTTTTGTAGTAACAAGACATTGTTTGCAGAACTATCGCACTAATCTGTAAGTACTGGTAATCTTTGTGATAGAGTAGCTGCTAAGTATCCTTTGTCTCGTGATATAGCTGGCAACCTATAACTTATAGCTAAGTTAATGTAAAATGGAGTAGTGTATGTTATAAACTTGTCTATTTATTTACATGAAGTTTTCTATATAGAACAAAGATATCTAAGTTTACAGCATTCATTTAGTGTTTATTCTTTGGCTTCTATAGTGCCCTCGTCAGACTAATAGTGTTGATTGCGGATATTATGTGATGAAGTTCATGAAAGATATCATCACTCACCAACAACTTGTGATCCCAACGAAAGTAAGAAACTTTGATATGCGTTCGCATTGGATTTTAAAAGCTCTAATTTTAACTTAACTCTATTTTTATGTTGTTTTGTAGTATTTTGAAGATTGTCAGTTCGTTTCCTACAATGAAGAGCAATTGCGTGAAGTTAAAGATGAGTGGGCCGCTTATGTTTTTTACAATTGTTTTTAGCATTTAATCTATTGGATAGTTATCTATGAGATGGTGGTAGATGAAGCTAAGGACGTGGTTGAGATATTGTGCACTTTAGAAATTGCTTCGAATTTACGAAGCTTTTGATATTTAGATATATTGGTTTTGATATGCTGAAGTTCAGAAAATGTTTATTTTATGGCTGAGTTGATATCCTGTGTTTAGAAAATGTTGATCTTTTTTGTTTGGAAGACTCAAATGGGGAGAGTGGCCTTATGATTTGGAGACTCAAGACACATTTCTATTGCAGAAACTCATTTATGGGAGTTTTTTTTTGCTGTCATGGAATTACTGTCCATATGCTTGCTATAAGAACAGAGGTTCTGTTTACATGAGATGTTATTGTGCTTATATGCTATACCTTGTTTTTGCTTATGAGTACCGTTTGGTGATGTGTATTAATTTTGCAGTCTTTCATAGCTTTTAAAATGTGTACCCTTTCGGTTAAATTATGATCAATATATCTTCTTTTCAAAAAAAAAATGTTGATCTTTTGGCTGAACAAGTGTGGTAATTAATTCAGGGGCAACCAAAAAAAACATTAGAGCGGTTCCGTGGTGGAATCGCTGTAATAAATTACCAATTACAGCGGTCGACGGGCTGAAACCGTTGTAAAAGAAGACTCAAGTACAGCGGTTATTCTAGAGAACAACTGTTGTAGGTCTGTATTTACAGCGGTTTTATTAAATCAACCACTGTAAATAATGCATCTTTTACAGCGGTTCGAACCGCTGTTAAGTCTTTTACAGCGGCGAGGTCCACAGCGGTTCAGGACCGCTGAAAACCGCTGTAAAAGGCAAAAAAAAAAACCCGGCTGTAAAAGTCCTTTTTTGGTGTAGTGATATTATTCGATAATTCATTAGCATACTTCAACGATATCAACAATCGAAACAAGCATGCATCATTATCATTTCCGATCATCACAACAATTGCCAACACTTCGCCATCTAGCCTATATCTAATAATAGTAAGTTGCCCTTACCTCGAATTTTTGCTCGTTTCTCCTTCCATTTGCGTGCTCGTTCCAAACTTGAACGTTCCAACTCCGCTTGCTCCAACACTTAAGAAAAATACACTTACTTAGTCACTAAGCGACTCACGCAACACAAGAAAGGTTCCCTAGACTCCAAGAGGTCATCACTTAACCAACACCTATAAATCTTACCCTTAAAGGCCTCATGCCTCAACACCCAAACCCCAAAAAAAGGCTTACCCTGAAAGGCCTCTCATTTTCCTTAGAGTTCTTATTTTCTATTAGGATATTCATTGAGATATTTTCAGAACGAAAAAGCAACGCATGGTAAGTAAGGTCCAAAAGAGTTTTTCCTACTCCAAAGCATAAAAATATCATTTTAAAACTCAAGATATTATCATCTCTTTCTAAAAAACAAGCAACCTTTGCACTCAAAATGCCAGATTTTGCTAAACGGTCATAAATTGTACAACAATGATACGCATTCTGCAAATACAGAATGCCCGAAGTAATATAAAAGATTGTCGAACCGCAGAGATTGGGGAAGAATCAGTTTATAGCCACAAAGGTTACTTAAACCCAAAGAAAAGCAAAAGACAATTATAATTTGAGTGATTGGTTGTGAAAATAGAAAACTGAAGTAAGAGGTAGAAACAATGTTTGTAAACTTAGCATTTGGGTTAGTTTCACAAAAACAAGTATTGTTTCAAAAGTCAAGATGCTTATGAAATGGTTCATATTCTCTCTGTTGTTGATATAGCCTAGGTCTCTTTAAGCCGACGCTCGAGTTCAAAAAGAGCTTTCAACCGACTTCACAAGATCATTTTCTCATGAGTAACCTAATTGAAGATTAAGTTCATTTTGTTTCTGGTCATCAACTACTAGTCGTTGCCCTTATCCTAAGGTGCAAAATTCTCTAACAAACAAACCCTCAGTTCCCATTTCCTATACCAAATATTAATTTGCGCATAAAAAGGCAAAACAACTTGCATGCATTCAAGTTCATATTATCACAGCAGAGAAGGTTCATAGAAAGGAAACTAATTTATTCCATAAGATAAAACCAGAAGGTTAAAACAATAACAAGTAAATGATCCACATCCCAAATGCTAAAAGAAACTTAGCCAAGAATGGCTAAGGTAAACATATTTCTAACATGAGAAGGAACTTTGGAAGAGCTCCTAACTCCTTAAGCAAGCTAAACTTCATAAAAACTAAGATCCTAAGATATGATATATTATGATCCACTATGATTACAAAATGGGGTATTTGATGGTATAGTGCACGCACATGCGTGCCTTATCCTCGAAATGCCACTTTTCTGACCCTGCACGCATGTGCGTGCACACGCTGACAGCTTTGATCTCTTTTAGTAAAATGGCATGTGTGGCTTCGTTAACCGTCAGATTGAGTTGAAATTTTGATATGTTATTCAAAACTCATAGATCTTCAATATGACCGGCCGGATCTTCAAGAAAGTATCTGAGCTATGAGAAACATGCCACACAATACACAACTCTAAACTTCCATCAGCTCAAGTTCTAGTCATTAATGCACTTAAGGGCCTTCATGAGCTCTGTAACTCCTCTCCAACAGCTCTTTTGGACTTCATTGCTCACTTCTGAAAACTTATATCCTTTATTCTTTGTCAATCCTTTGTTACTCTTCTTAAATAGGATTCCCTTGACAAGAGAATCACCATCAAAGGACCTTAACTCAAGGGCTGCACATTAAACACACATCAAGTTATTCTTTGAAACTTAAAACCTCCTAACTAATGCATATAATGCCAAGAAAGTTCATATTATAAGTTACAAGATTCCTTCCAACAATGCCCCTAATTCCTCTAACAATCTAGACCAAGGACTTAAATGCAAAAAGACTCAATTACTATGGACTAAAATGCAATGAAAGACTCAAAAGGGACTAATATGAAAATGACGACTCTAAAATACTAAAAACACTAAATGCAACTAAAGGCTCTATTAAGACAACTAAAAAGCTAATAAAACCTAAGAAAAATATAAGAAAATAAAGGGAAAAAGACCATATAAATCTATCATCATACTTCGGTGAATTTTTAAATACATCATCCTAGAATCATCCACATTTTTTGTAAATCCCTATAAATTTTGAAGTCCAAATTCAAAGTACAAAATACATGAAAAATCTGGGAACAACAGCAGGTCGGGCTGAGTAGCAGCCGGACTGTTGCTCGAAAAAAAGTTCATATCTCGAGCTACAGAACTTGGAATGTCCTGAAACCAGCGGAAGCTCTTTTCCAGATGCACTCGACAAAAGCCTCAGGCTTATATGGTCTGCTTGCTTTATTTAATCAGAAATTCTAGCATATTGTTAGGGACGAAGTGGTCCAGTTTTGTCTTAATGTGTTGCATGGCAGAATTTCACCAGGTACAATTAATCAAACACTACTTGTTCTGACTCTAAAAATTAAAAAATTTGTTCATGCAAATCAAGTTAGACCGGTTAATCTGTGCAATGTGTTGTTTAAAATTATTACAAAATCTATTGCAAATAGACTTATGCTTGTGCTTCCTGATATTATATATGGCCCCCAAAGTGCTTTTGTCTCAGGGCGGCTGATCACAGACAATGCACTATTGGCTTATGAATGCTTTCTCTCAATGAAAAAGAAAATGTCGAGCCGGAATGGCATGGTGGATTTGAAATTGGATATGTCTAAGGCATATGATAGGGTCAAATGACCATTTTAATTACGTAGTATTTTTCAAAAAATTGGCTTCCTTGTCAATTGGGGGCGTTGGTTATGGATGAACACTGTTCAGGTTTAGGTCATGTTGAATGGCAACCTCAGGTTCCCTTTGATCCAGGTAGAGGGTTGTGTCAGGGAGACCCATTATCTCCTTATATGTTTATCTTATGAGACAAAATTTTCTCTGCTCTCATCTAGAGGGAAATTGTTGCTTCCAATTTGAGTGGTATTAAAATTGGTCGTGTTGCTTCTGCACCTGTTATTTCACATCTCCTTTTTGTAGATGATAGTGTTATATTTGCTCGAGCTACAAGAGAAGAAGCTTTGTGCGTGAAAAGCTTCCTTGCTGAATATGAGAAAGTTTCTTGCCAGGTCAATAATTTTGACAAATCCATGCTCTTCTGTAGCCGAAATGTGCCTTCCCTGTTTCATTGAGCTGAAAATACTTTTGGATATAAAGGCAGTGGATAACTATGAATGATATTTGGAGATACTAACTATCATTGGTAAGTCGAAGACCCAAATATTTTGATTTGTCAAAAAACGAGTTTGGAAAAAACTTAAGGGCTGGAAGGAACGATCACTATCCCCCCGGGGGGGGGGGGAGATAAGTTCTTATTAAGGCAGTTGTTCAGGCAATACCTTCTTATATTATGTCTTATTTATTTTACCTGATGGTTTGTGTGAAAATATTGAGAGAATGATCAGTAAATTTTATTGCAGTGGTGTTGCTTCCAGAAAGGGAATCCATTGGCTCAAGTGAGATGCTCTTTGCTCATCAAAATTGAATAGTGGCATTGGTTTCAGAGATTTCAAAGCTTTTAACACGACTTTAGTGGGGAAGATTTGGTGAGGATCTTAAAGCAACCAGAGTCTCTCCTAAGGCGGGTATTTATAAATGTTTATTTCCCATGTTTTCTTCTTGTTCCCAGTGGTAATTCGGTGGTGGTTTGCCACTCCTCCAGGCCTGCAGTTCCAGAATGGGGAGTCCGTTCATGATTTTATGCTACAGATTTTTCACATTGCAGATCCTGAGGTGATTGGCTTGTGTTTGACGTTCATGTATGTATTTGGGAGATGAGGAGCACAGTGCTTTTCCAAGGGGACAAACCCGTGTTTGGAGGCCTTGCTCTAGCGGCTGTCCAGCCTCCATGGACCACCTGAGCAGCGGGCGACAGCCCCTTCCCGTGAGGTGCACGTGATGACAACAACTTGATGGAGGTGCCCTGCAGGTGACATGATCAAATTAAATTTTGATGTTTCCTGGTGTGCTTCGAGAGGTGTTGGGTTAGGTCTAATAGCAAGGAATTTTAATTACTGGAGATGTAATGGCAGAATCTACGACGGGTCCTTTGCATGCTTCTTCTTCTTTGTTGGCCGAGGCATTAGCTTTTCGCTGTGCTTTCCAGAAGTGTGTCTTGTGACTGATTGTTTGTAGCTTTATGAGGCTTGGCTAAGAGAGACTCTTCTTATTTATATTTTCTGTTTTGCAAGATTGTTGAGACATGGTCTCATCTTTTCTCTATTTTCATTTGTCTTTTAATCGTAGATCAGGCAATTATGTAGCTGATTACTTGGCCATAAACTCTTGATCAAGTTTCTCAAACATGGTTTCGATTGAAGAAGTGCTAGAAGTTGTTTCTTTAATTCAGTCTGATGTACTTGCCTCTATAGCACATTGATTCTCTTTTAATATTAAGAACACTTTAAAAAGAAAATAAAAAGGTATAATAAATCATAGCCATTTGCGGATGGAGTTGCTATTACTTTTGTCGTCCCGATTTGTAGAACAAGTGCAACGTCCAACTAACTAAGGAGGTGTTGCATGCAATGCCCACATGGGCAATATTAACTTCCAACGCCAACATGAAGCGTGTCTGTTTCATTCATTGCATTTGACAGACTTTTCCACCTAACTCCAAACAAATAACTCTTAATTACACTCCAACTTCTACCTATTTATTTAACGCTTGATAATGAACATTAAATAGAGAAGACAACCACCCATTTTACTTATCGTACAGCTGTTCTCATTCTTGGGGTGTGAGCCCAATCGTACCATTAAAACACACACTCAATCTGGGTAAACAACTCAAACCACAGGATATCACTGAGCTAGCTAGCTAAGATGAATCGATTGTTGTTGATGATGATGGCGGCGGTGATGATGATGATGATGGCAGCGGAGGGAGGGGATAATCTGGCGGAGAAGTGCGGGCAGGTAGTTCAGAAGGTGATTCCATGTTTGGGGTTTGCGACTGGGAAAGAAGCGACGCCAAGCAAGCAATGCTGTGATTCAGCGACGGTGATAAAGGACACCGACCCTGAGTGCCTCTGCTACATCATTCAACAGACCCACAAAGGTAGCGCTGAGAGCAAGAGCATGGGTATTCGAGAGGATCGGCTACTTCAGCTCCCTTCCGCTTGTCAAGTAAAAAACGCCAGCATCTCCAACTGTCCCAGTAAGTTTAATTTCTTTCTATTACTCCCTATGCATATTATATACTCCTACATGATCGATCATGGACTAAAAATACAATATTAGCTTTTCATTTCAAAATTATTGGATGATTCCGTGCCCTGCTTCTCACTATTCACCTTTTAATGGAAGGAATTTTTGTAGTTAAAACCCTAAATACTCACACATTAATTAGATAATAATGAGCCTTGCTATATTCAAAAGACTCATTGATTACCATTAATTAGCATTTAAACAAAAACAAAATTGGCCACAAGGAAACTCACATATGGTTCGGAGGGTTGTCTAAAAGACTCATGAAGAAGTTTGGGTTAAATAACTCATCATCCAATCACATTGAAGATATCAATCACATTGAAGATACTCACTTATCTTGAATGTGATTGGATGATGAGTTATTTAACCCAAACTTTACTTGCGTCATTTAGACAACCTTGTAATTTTTGTCGAACAATTCTCATTTTAAGTTGTATTAAGTAATTTAGAATATTAATTAGATCTCAGCCATATTTACAAGAGATATAGGGGGAAAATTAAAATCAAAATGAAAAATTAGTTGATTTGAAATTAAATAAAAAAATCCCTTGATTTTAGTAAAAATATGTACAAATTGTGATTAATTTAGAATTTTAAAATAAAAATGTGATAAAAACTGCCCATCTAAATTAGTTAGGAGGATGTTGCCATTACTTTCAATTAGATGACGGATCACTTAAAGCGGATCTGAGTGATGAAAACTGACCTGATACATGGCCTGGGGGCTGGGGGAGATCCATCCAAAGTGACAGTGTTTATTTTGCTGATGAGTCAAGACAAGATAAATAAATGTATTTACTATCCATCATAAATAATATCCTCTCTTCATAAATCAATTATTATTTCAAAAACATTAAAGAATCAAATTTTATTGAATTCATTCTGATTTACCGGTACATCCAAACATCATCTCAACTAGTTAGAATTGATTTTAAGCAAGTAGAATCGATTATGGTTTCGAAACATACCCTTATTAAAAAATTAATGGTTGATTTTTTTTTTTGAGAAGCAAAAGAAATGCATTAAAAAATGGTTGATATATTTTAAAGTTAAACCAATAATATGAATTGTGTTTAGGATATCATTTATGTGGTCTCTGGATATATAATTAAATTGAATGTTAACAGAGCTTCTGGGTCTTTCACCAAGTTCTCCGGACGCTGCTATCTTCACAAACGCTTCCAAGTTAACCCCTCCTAGCTCTGCAAATACAGAAACTGCGACACCACAGAGCCCAAACGGAAGTGTGGTTAGAGCTCCTCCTATGATCTTCGAAGTGATGGTGATGGCTTTGGCCATTGTTCTCATTACAATTCCTACTAGAAACTCATAAATAGAAGCAGGATTGAAAGCCACCTAACTGCATTCCATGCTAGTTGGTGGGTTTGGTGGTCATTTTGGCTACAACTTAGTTATGTTTCTGTAGGACTTTTGCAGTCTTGAATTTATTGGTTTGCATTCTCTGCTCTTCGATGTTTTCTCTTATTTTGGAAACTGCCATCCTTAATTTGATTCTCTTATTGTGTGGACTTGTTTGCTTCCGTCCCCTAATAGATTGTTGATGAAAATTTAGAAATTTTACGTTAATTGTTGCTGACTTCGAGTGCCGTAAAAATGCATGTCTATAGCTAGCATTTATTCATTCTTACCTCATTATTTATACACTTCATTATTTCCACTTAATTTTCTGTCAATCAATCTCTCTCTTTCTTTCTTATCATATCACATTTCATTTTTCTCTCAATTATTTTTTCTTTTTAACTATATCTCTGATTTCTCCTTTCTTTCCCACAATAAGAGGTGTAAACAAAAATACAAAATATTTTTGAAATGTCTATTGAATAACTGAACCAATAGTTATTTAATTATTAATAAATAATTTCATATGAGGGCTTCTGGTGAAAGTGTTTGATGAATTTAGAGTTTGATCACGTGTGGTGCGTACGTAGAAGCATTTGTTAGGAGAGATCAATCTACTCATTTAATTTGATCTTTGAGTTTTGATGAATTAGTTTCATAATTGTAGAATGTGGTGATACTTTGGGAAACGAAATTAAAAAGTATTTGACGAGTCTTTCATCTACGAAAGAGCAAAATGACTTGGCATAGCACGTTCCCTGATGTGAAAAAATAAATAAATAAGAATTTAGACCCTTAATTTGTGCAATTGTTATTTAACCCTTAACTTTTGTAATGTAATTTAGCCAACTCATGGCACCTATCACAAAATCATGTACTCAGCCAACGCCTCCTCCGTCAAACCAAACCCTCCATCGCCATAAACTTAAATCCTGGGTCCCTTAGTTGTTGTTGGTTTACAAATAAATTTAGAAAATGCAGCTTGTGTGGGTAGGTTGGGAAACCAACATAATGATTCTCTAATCAAACAATTACTCAAGGAAGAGACTATGTTCCTAAATGCAAGTTCGAAAGACAATCCAAAAAGCTCTTAGCGATTGCTATTAAGAAGTTTTGACTAAGTTAACTATGAATTAATTGAAAGGATGAAACATAAAGGCTTGAAAGACAGTAAATGAGTTAAAGTGCAAAAAGGTAAAGGCAAAAGACAAATGTGGAAAATTTGTAGATATGATTGATTGTTGCGTTTTGTTTTTGTTCAAATAATTATTCCCTCAGTTATAGAGGTATATTCGGCTAACCTACAATAGTTAATAAACACCTGCCACTACCCACGTTTCTCAATCTGTACAACGTTTACAGATTGTGAGGTGTTAGTTTTTGCTTCTCCTAGACAGTTTGAGAGCTCACGAGTCCTCACAAAACCTTGTCAGACCACAACGGTTCCCAAAACCAATCATATTAATATGCTGATGATTCCTCTTCCTCTGCTCCGTCATCATTCTTCTCTGAGCCCAACACGATTCCAATTCGGGTGAATTTACCTGTCGTTTGATGGGGGCCAAGGAACCTCAAGAAATTTGGACGACCTAGATATTCTAGGTTGTTATTTAACTAGTTAAGTATTTGTCAATCGCGATAAACACAATTAAGTATAAGTTGAGGTAGTTATTGTGCCTTGTGTGTTTTATATAAGCGTATATGTTCACAACTCATGTTAGATGAGGTTATGTTTCCCATGGTATGTTTTTAGGACAATGATCGTTAGATTCGTTCACTTTTCTAAAAAGTTCGGTAACGACGCTTCGTCGTAGGAACTGCACAAAACTCTAACTAGGGTTTGAGTGAAAATTTGACTTCTCCTATGTCCTTATGATGATGTACGCTTTAGTATGGTGAAGAATGACTATAATATGTCCATACTTTCCTTTTGGAGCTCGAGAAAGTTTTCGGCAAGTTACCGAGTTGTGTAGAAACTTCATTGTGAAGAAAATGGATATGCACGAGGCAGCTCTTGATGCAAGCTGCAACAAGGAAAATGATGTCATGGGTAAGGGTTAAGATTTGTCCTTGTCATTTTGAACACCGTGACCTAAGAAAGCTTGACATGAAAAGAAAGTAATCTTGACATGTAAAGTAAGCAAGTCTGGCATGTAAAAACTTTAGGAAAACCTTCTCAAGAGATATCCTCTTGGATGGCCAGTTAAAGGAGCTCAAGCAGCTCAATTTCCTTTCCTTTCATAAAAAGGAAAACTTCCCCGGGTTCCGGAAATAAACTCTATCTATATTATAGTCAAAAGTTTCGGAATCGAACACACATTCACAATCAGAACTTTTTTGGGTTTTATTCCCGCTCCAATTTAGAATCAGGGCTTAATTAGTATCTTTACGGTGAGAAAACACATTTCTAATCTTCTGAATTATAATCAAGTTGTGAATATGATTCAAACTTAGCAAGACATTAACTATTTAGTAATTCCAAAAATCCAGGTCTTACACACCTCATTTGAACTAGACGCGGTCGTTCAAAAACTGCAGACCACCACACCACCCTCCTATTCGCAATGCACGGACCAACCAATCAAAATCTCTCCAACCCTCAACCACCAAAAACCTCGCCTACAAGAATGTCACCATACTATAAAACCACCACGCCACCCGACCAAAAATTAAAACTTCAACTAAAAATTTGAAGCAAAAAAGGCAAAAAATTGAGCTTCCCTTCACTAATTGGTCTTATTCAATAAGTGTTTTGGATGGGCAAGGTTGATGGGAGAAATTAAAGTTTTGGGGTGTGATTGCTTTGATAGTGATTGGTCATGGATTTTAATGTTGGGGGTGGGGTGGTGAGAAGAAGGGTAGGATTACAAGGGCTTTAAGGAAAAACTTCTTGGAGAAGATGGATTTTTCGGCGAGCCTGTCGAGATGAAGCTTACTGAGGTGGAAGGTGACGGTTGATGTGAGTCTAAAATGCATACGTTTTCCTATATTTTTCATGGATTTATTTGCAATGACAGGTCTAAAAAGGAAAAAAAAGGTGAAATACATAAGATAACAGGTGAAAAGAGGGAAAATTGGTGAATTTAGCAAGTTGTGTACTCTAAGAACCGTCGTAGAGTGGCTTGTGTTGATTCATCTCTGCTAAGAGAATGAGCCTAAATATGCTGACCACAGTCATGCTCATCCTGCTGAATTTAGTTGACCACGATCGTGGCTATGTCAAGCACGACCGTGCCAAGGCCAAAACTCGTGAAACAATGTCAGAATAACCTTAAATCCATTTTAGATGTCTATATAAGGTTCCTAGGTCATTCTAAATTCATAGTATACTTCATTCTAACCTACTTAGGAATACCTGCGGAAGTTGTGGAGGCAAAGGAGTCGGGAAAATTCAAAGGCTGATTGAAGACAAAGAAGGCTCTTGTATTGGTTCTTCTCATCTTATTTTATCTTGGATGTTAGCCATGAATATGATTTCTAAACTTTTCATGTTTTTATGATTGGTTAAACATATTTCTCGAGGTTGTGATGTAATTGATGATGTATACCTCGTTTATATATTTTATTGTCTTAGTTTCTTTTTATAATTGGTGTTTCTTTTCTGCTATAATTATATTGTGACATAATTAACCACAGTATACATCTTAGTGGTTAATTCAATCTTGGAAGACTCTTGAAAGAGGGGTTAATTCAACTAAAAAGAAATTGGGTGTAGGTAATTGATAATGAATTTCTCCTAGCAAAGGTTTTAGGATTAGTTTTGTATGCTTCCAACTCGCTTATGCTTAGATAGTGGAATATCTCTTAGGTACCATCTCTTGTGCTTCATGCCTATTTTTTTATATCATACTTGCAACGGCGGTTTACTTGTAGGTAGTGCATTCAGGTAGACAATTAACAATAACTTGATAGTGAGTTGATTTCTTAATAGGTATAGTTGACTTTCATAAGAATCATAGATATAATATATAAATTCGGGGATTTAATTCAATTACTATCGTAACCTTGAGGCTTCTATTTCTCTGATATCATAATTTCTTTATTTGTTTTCTTTTGCACAAACATCCAACTTTTTAGTTTCCTAGACACTGGACTCATTCTTTTATACCATGTATTTACATAGTCCATTGGGTACGATGAATAGGACTTGCACATCCAATATATTACTTGAGCAGTAGAGTGCACTTGTTCTTTTACGTGCATTACTTTAAGGAAACAACGACGATGGGGTGAACATGCGAGTCAGGGAAGTTGGTGTCGATATGGACGAATAGGATAAGTGAGGACTGTGAGGGAAGTGCTTGAACTTACAGAAGCAGTGAGAGTAAGAGGGGTGAACTCGGGCAAGCTTAGCCAATGTCAGAAGAGGAGCCTCAAGTCATCAATTGGAAGCGAGAAAGATGGTGATGAATTGCAACTGGTCTAACCCTTCGACTAGAGGACCTGGAGTTCCACCTAAAGAAGCATGTGTTGCGATAGCTTCCGAATCTTCTATTGGTACAATCCTAGTTCATAAGAGGTCAAAATCGGACTTAAGAATGTTATTCGGAGGGAATCATTGTTTCTCAATCAATCATGCCTCAATTGAATAAATTCACTTATTTCACCCAATTACCCCTTCTCGAGTCCCCCCCACCTCCACCAGTTGGACTTATGACTTACCTGCTATAAGAAGCTTCTCGTACCACTCCTCTTTTCCGAGCGTCCATCAAGCTCTTAATAGAGTTGGGAATGTGAAAGACCTCGATGTCGCATATAACAAAATCATCCCCAAGGATCATATACGTATCAATTATGCCCACATGGTCTTTCTCTTGCTGGCTAGATGACTACTATGGACAAAGATTACAACTACTCCCAGTCTCTGGTCAATCCATATATTGATGCTAGAATCGCTTTTCACTCCATCCATATCTAGAAACCCCTTCAATGTTTCCAAAGGATGGTCATAAAGGCGATAGGTAGAAATCTTCTGAATAAAGACAGGGGTCATAAAATATGTTGTTACTTGCTATACCACTTAGCAACCGGTATTTCTTGTCACACAGTACCAATCGTTACGAAATTCTCGAATAACTTCAATCGAATTACATAGAGTGATTCAAAAATCAAACGCAACATTGCGCGGATCAAGTGGCTTGGCTTCTCCCTCACATACTCATTCCCATGAGCAACTCGGTTGGCTTCGTGAACGAGAACGTTGATCACCCTCACTGAGCACAACATAATGAAGAAGAATTTGTACCATTTCAATCCCTATTCTTATCGAAGAGAAGAAACAAGAAAAACTGATATCTTCCTACTCGGACAATGGCATGAGAGTTGTGTGACTAAGAGAGAAAAAAAGTAATTAGATCAAGGAGTGTTAATGGAGGAAATGTGAATGCTTGAGCAGCAGGAGGTGTGAGGAAGGAGGAGGCGTAATAGTAAGTGTGTATGTGGTTGAGTGCAAATTTGGTCATTTGGGGAGAGGGTGTGGACTCTTGTGTGGCTTGTGCTAGGAGACAGGGGTGTATCTAGGGAAGGGCTGGCAGGGGTCATCGCCCCCCCCCCCCAAGAATTTTGAAATGTTTACCAACTATAGGTATTTTTTCGAGCTAGAATGAAGGAATTTGCCGTTCCAACTGAGACATTATTATTCAGATGTTTCCCGAGATCTTAATTTAGGAAAAATTTACAGTTTATCCAAGTTTTACCAGAAGTTAGTTGAAACTGGAAAAAGCAACAATATTTCCACTTGTTAATAGATTGATATATCTTGTTTTGACACTCCCTGTTTCAACAACATTTACAGAGCGATCTTTTTCTGCTATGAAAATTGTCAAGACTCGGCTTCGCAACAAAATTGAAGATGATCTTCTCAGAAATTTATTAGTGGTATATATCGACAGAGAAATTGCTGAAAAAATCTTTATTGATACGATAATATTATAATAAATAAATTCAATAAAGATTTTTTTAATCTTATATTTCGCCCCCCAACAATAAAATCCTGGATACGCCCCTGCTAGGAGATATTGTTATCACGGGGGGAGATCAATCATTGTTGTTAACGGCGGGAGAAGCACATTTTCGTGGCGAAAGATTAGGCATGGTTGTCGGCGGTAATATCATGATTTAAAAAATAAAAACTCTAGGTGCTATCTATGCTTATAAGTACTATATTAACCCTTCGGAAACTAAAAGGGGCATACACACAGACATTTATTGCCCACTCTATTAATGGTACTTTGTATTGAAAGGCAAATGCTTTGTCCCCTCTTAATAGTTAATAACTTAATATAGTATGTACCTATACACCGTTCAAATAATAGTTATCAAGTAAATGACGGAACTTCTCAGGCTGATTCGTTCGTTAAATCTAATCGCACTCCTTTCAAATCAAAACAATTTTTTTTAATTTAAAGGAATAAGAAAATCTTTTGCTTTATGTCTGTTAATTAATTAATTAATTAATTAATAATTGTTTCTGTTCATGAAATGAAATAAAGAAGTCAAGAGAAATTAAAATGCAAATATTTTCAAAGCAGGATCCCGTACGCAACTCTTCATTTACTAAATAGTGAATTAATAGCGATGTTTGTGTCCCTTTTTCAGCTATGCTTTGAATAAGAAAAGCTACTAAAAATCTGGGTTTCTTTTTTCTTAATATATTTATTTTTATATTTTTATTCCTTCTCATATTTATCTTTAACTTAATTAATGTTAGGTTGAAGGTTAGTATTTTCCCATCAACTTTTTCACGACAAAGTACCACCAGAAGGTCTATGGACCTAATTATCTTCATATATATAGGACATTACCACTCAATGCCCACCACAGATTATCCGATTGGCTTTGTTAAGATTTTTTTTTCCAAGGCCAATTATCCATACCCCATGGTTTAACAATTAAATCAGAGGTTTACCTTGAATAAAAGAGAATCTAATCAACTTGTTCCAATACCATCATGATTCATGACTTCAAAAGTTCTCCCCTTAATTTTAGCTAAAGAGGCTGGCAGGGAATGTGACAAGTGAATATTACAATATTATGATATAACTAGTTAACAACAAAATTAAAAAATATATATATTGACACATATAATTCTTTTAAGGAAGAAATGAAAATTCATGATCAGAAGAGAAAGAGGCTTGGAATTAATTAGAAGATATGACTTGGTTTAACTAGTAATTATTTGCTTCACATTTGCATCCATTGAGGGGTTTAAATTGAGATAAATCTCGCACTTTTCATGATTTTTGAAATTTTAAAAATCCAACTAATAGTGTAGATGCATAGCTACAACTTGCAATTACAATCGATGCTAAGTTGGAGGGAGCCACCTTCATGTGTCCTGCCGTATCTTTTGTCTAATATGAGTACTTAGTTTCTTCTAGTTTTTCTCATTTATTTTCCCGAAAGCAGAAGAATTTATTTAATAAATTTATTTTAAGAACATCTCTCAGATAATATTAAGAAAGATAACCCCCTCCATCAAATAAAACACCTACCAATCAATTAAGTTCCCACCAGCTCTTGAAAGCAAACACTCCCAAAACAGCAGGGGAGGACAATACTAAAGAGATAGAGCACATAATTAAAAGGTGTTTGATGTGGTACCTTGAGTCAAATTAAGGTGTGATACCCAAAATGAGTTAAATTAGTAGTAAAACTTATATATCCGTTAAAAGATTGATTTTATTATATCATAGTAATATAATGTATTCCATTGTTAGAGACGTAAAATTTGTTAATTTGTTGTGTTTTTTAACCTTTGTTCTTCCGTCAAATATGGTTATATGACGCTCATCGCCACCACCATCGTTCGTCTTCACTACTTGTCCATTTTTCATTAAAAATGAATTTTATGGAATGAAGTTAATTAAAAAGTAAAATAAAATTTTAAAAATGTAAAATTTAAGTTAAACAACATAGTAATAATCTATTAAATAACTTATTGTGGGTATCACACTCAAAAATATTTATGAGTACCACAGAAATTTACCTAATTAAAAACATGCTATAATAAATTATCCCAACTTTATTCCTAACAATATTAAATACTCTATTCTCTTTGGCTTTTATTTCCATGCACCAAAAAGAAAAATAAACAGTTGTGGACCTCAATTCAAAATTAAGCATGAAAATAAGTAAGGTCGCTCGCATGAGCCTCTGGCCTAACTCTCATACGGCTTAGGTTAAGTTAGATCTCTCAACTAAACAAACTAATTTTTAGCTTTTATAGATCAGTCTTTTTTATTAACCATGTCAGAATTTCAAAACATGTATAAAACTTTCAAGTGTAGGAGGTTGGTCTATAAAATTAGAAATTTATAAATAATATAATAATATTTATACTATTTTAATTATTATTATATTACATTTTTACTATTATTATATCTTCAATTTTATATTTATTGGCATATTTGAAAATTTTAACATATCAGCCTATGTAAAAAAATGAGCATATGTAAGTTTGTTTAATTTAGAGATAAATCCATTATTCTTTAAACAATTAATTAAAAGTAGGCTTTTAAATATGTTTTCTAGTCAGACTGGGAAAATTATCTTCCACTAAGCTACTAGGTCAGACTCACGCTAAAGTTTAGAAAGTAGGTCAAACTTAGACCCTAAAAAGTTTGATCTAACCCAACCTACTTTCATCCCTGATTTGAACTTTACTCCTTATTACATAACTCATACACATGAACTAAAAATTTCTAACGGCTGCCCCACTTGTACACAAGTTGCATATTTCGGCCCACCCATAGGGTAGGGCTTCTCCCCCCGGACGGGGCTCCTCGCCCCATATGAAGTTTTTCTCCCTTGAATGAAGTGTTTTCTCCTCACAGTAGGTGAGTCATCTTCTCTAATGTTTCTTTTTTTCATATTCAACTAGTAAGTTACCCGTGCAGTCACGGGTCGCGGTCGGTTGACCGCGATCGATTTTACTTAACAATATTTTTTAATTATTTATAATTAAACATAAATTAAATTAGAGATAAATCAATTTAAAACATGTGTATATATATAAACATGTGTCTTAAAAAATACATTGATATTTGAGTTTATTTCTAATATGAGTTCTTGTAAAAGTTGGATTAAGTTCAAAAAAAAAGTTTATGAGAAATTTATGACGTGTGAATATTTTTTCGAGTTTCTTTTCATTATTAATCTCTATATAATATCAGAATTTTTTACGGAAGAATTTCAAAAAAAAATTATTATTGTTGTTAGCATAGAAGTTTGCCCCGTTGATGATTGAAATTATTTATTTAAACATTGAAAATTAAATTTATTTTTAAATTTAATGTAAATTAATTATGTATTAATGAAGATATAACTAATATCTATATAAAAATTTATTGTGTAAGAATTTAAATAAGTTGTTATTTTAGTTAGCATAAATTTTTCCCCGTTGATTAATGAAATTATTTATTTAAATATTGAAAAGTAATTTATTAGTTAAAATAAATTATAATGAGATTATTAATGTAAACATTGAACATTAAGTTTATTCTTCAAGTTAATGTAAATTAATTATTTATAAATAAAGATATATCACTAATCTCTATCAAAGTTATAAATATAGATAGCAAAGACATTTTCCCCGTCGATTAATGTAATGATTTATTTAAACATTGAAAAAATATTTAATATTTAATTTTTTATGTAAAAATTTAAAATCTATATTTTTGTGAGCATAGAAATTTTCCCCGGTGACTAATGAAATTATTTATTTAAACAATGAAAAATAATTTTATACTTTAGTTCATGTAAATTTTTTTAGATACATCGGAAAGATAAATTGCACCCGCCAGGAATCGATCCCTGGACCTCCCCTAGTAAGGTTTTAATGAGGCCCTCTCTCAAAGTCCCCATGTGTTCATTGGGTGGGGTTTTTTTTTTTTCGTAAGTGTCTTGAACATGTACCTTGATGCTTGCCTATTTTTGGAGGCTTTTTAATAATATGTTATTCAGTTTTCAAAAAAAAAATCATTGGAATATTTTCTTAATTTTTACAGTCATGCAGATGAAAATATAAATTTTCAACTATCAAATTTCATTTGCTAAGAACTTTATTTGAATTTCATTCAAAATTTACTATTTTTTTATACATCGGAAAGTTATATTGCACCGGCTAAGGATTGATCCATGAACCTTCCCATCCCCAATCCATATGTCACCCACCTCTTACCACTTAAACTATCAAAGGGACTCAAAATTTACTATTTAGATAACATAGATATTTTCCCGGCTGAATAATGTATCAATACGCTCACATATATATATATATATATATAAATATATAATTTAAGTCAAATTCTCATTTCTAAACAATATAAAAAATAATTTTCCCTGTGCTTTATACATTAATAAAGTTTCATATAAATTTAGTCGTATAAAATTTGAATCCATGTGTAGTACTACAAATAAAATCTAATTTAAAGCACTATTATATGATGAAAAAAAAACACATTCATATTAAAAGGAAAATAATAGACTCTTTTTCATTAAAAATTGAATTAATTTATTAATTTATTTATAGTGATTCCCCTTGCACCGACCATCAGCAAGGACCCCCCACAACATTCAATGACAAATCAATCCACAAAATATGTAGCTCAGGCTTTGATTTATGTGCTAAACAGACCATCAAACAATCTTTACAGAAAAAAAAATTGAATAACAACAAATCAAAGTGTAATTCTTTTAGGAGACAAACATTCAAGTAAATCCCAATTCATTTCAATTTAGATATGTAGTACAACATCTTACAATTCCAAAAACACATTCTATTACAGCAAAAACAATACACTGAAAATCTTATTCTAAATTATATATCAGGCACCCCATGTACAAAAGACTGCAATTAGAGGATAAGCATTTTCTTAGTTATCGCCTACCCATCTCTATCTCTGCAGCAAGCAGTTCTTGTTGTGTTATCTTACATAAATATTAGAAATTTCATTATCTTCAACATTCCTTGTATCACTGCTAAAGGTTCAGGTATATGGTGGCTAAACCATTTTGCCTGCAAGTAAATATGGAGGAAACAAAGCAAGTGATGTATTGCAAGTTCTGCTTCGAGTCCAGAAAAAATTGGTTAATGATGAGCGAAAAATGTACTCACTTTGTATACAGAGCACAAGCTGCTAGTTTGCTTTACTATCATTGTAATGTAATGTAAGTTAAAAGTGTTATAGTCTTAAAGCTCAACTCAAGTAAATCTAAAGGTGTAAGAAATTCTTTTGTTTGGATGTTCAGAAAAATAATAAGAAAAAAATCCATTGTTCATGATTTTGCAAAGCATGTGAATCAAGTCCTTAAGAATTTCAATTCATGGGTAATATAAATTGCAAAGGCTCTAATTTTTCACCAACACCTACACTTTCTTTGGGTTTCTCTTGAACTTAACAGGTCATACAATAAAGGGGAATTAAGTCCAATAAATAGAATTACAATGTGTAGTCTGAATAATCAAAGCACAGCAAGGAGTTTCACCGGACCTTTCTATAATCAAGGGATTAAAATCAGTGACTTTTCTAGGTGTGATAGGAGCAAGCATATCAATTTTCAGAATTCAGAATACAAACTGAAGCTTGAAAAAGAGCTGACAATAGCAAGTTATAACTTAAAGAGGCATTAAGTATAAAATGTTCCAGAACTGGTGTTTATATCATTAGGGGGCTTACAAAATATAACTATTTGGTTGATAAAAAGAATTGAGAAAACAATAATAGAAAAAAGATACCAAAGAAAACCAAGGAGCTTACTTACAAACTAAAGCTCTTGTAACAGCTTGTGTTTCTTCATCAAGTTCAAGAACAAATAATCATGAACGGGAAGAAATTTAAAGAAAAATGGTAACAGGAAAAACACTTCACCATAATTAAGCAACAAAAAATATAATAACACCTCAACTTAAGGAAGCAACCTTGATACAAATAGGCAAAAATGCAACTATAACAGAACTTTCATAAGAAACTTACACACCTACTCAAATAGCTTGTGGTCATTAGGAGTACTCACCACAATTAGATTATACTTTCTAACTTAACTTGCTTCCTCCTTCATGCACTCACCAAGACCATGCTAATCATCTTAAAAAACTCAATTTTTCTCATATTGAATAGAAAGTATGATTTCAGAAGAACGTACGGCTCATCCTGAAACAAACAACAACACATATTAAGATTGTATTCACTAAAATAATGAAAAGAAGGTCAGACAAATTTATATGAACAAAGACAACATCAGAGAAATACAAAGCAATTTAGCAACCAAAAGCTTTGAAACAACAGAATTTCTAATGAGATTGAGTAATGAGTAGACACTTCAAAGCAATATCCATCAAGGTTACAAAGACATGAAGTGTACCTTACATGATCTGGCTACCTCATATGCAAATCCGTCTGTCCATTACCAGATGGAGATAGGGGAACAAAGCTTTAGGACTAAGAAGATGTGCATCTTCGTCATTATCCTGAAACCATCAAATTAAGTCACTAAACTCACAAATTGTTCTTACCTGTTGTTGCAACAAACCCTGCAATTTAAGTTTAAAATGGTATAAATTAGGATCATAAGATCATAACAAACAAATAAAAGATCCAGTTTGAGCACAAGGTAAACAATTTGATGTAGAAAATAACACATGGTCATAGCAGAATCCAAAAGTAGAAACCCTTTAAACAAAATCATGCTCAAACATAGTAATGAAAATGAACATAAAAAACAAAGGAAGACCCAAAAGCAAAACAAAATCTGAACCAAAATCCTCCAGCAAAATTAAAATTAAAAACAAAGAAATTTATGAAAGAAAACATTTACTTTCAAAAAGAAATGACGCACTCGAACCCATGAGCCAGATCGTAGCAAAGAGAAAGGGAAATAGAAAAAGAAAGGAGGGTTTGGGAAGAAAGAAACACCAACAAACAGAGAGAAAGAAACCTGTGTAGAGAACCAAGAGAGAGAAGGGTCTGCCAATTTTAGGCTACTTTCATGTCAATAATTTGAAATGGTTCAAAACTCAAAAGCAACTAATTTGGAGCAAACCATGAAAATTGGAGCGGGAACATAAAAGAAAAGGAAATTTTTTAAGCAAAATAAGAAGCTGAAAATTGGAACGGGAACACCAAAGAAAATAAAATATTTATAATAAGCAAAATTAGGAGAAAGTGACACCTGTCCAGCCAGGGTATTCTTTTCTTAGAGTATATTGATTATTTGTGTGCCACTAAAGCTGGAACACACACAATTGTAAGTTGTAACGTTGTCAGAGTCGTTTACTAAGTTGTGAAGTAAGAGCAGTGAGAAAAACAATTTTTCGCTCAAAATCATCAATAGATTAATTCAGGAATAAAGATGGCTCTAAGAGTTTGTGGCAACTCGATTAAGTACTTTTTTTATCCGTTAAATTTTCCCTCTAAGAATTTGATCATGAACCTTCCACTGCCTAACTTACATGTATCTCATCTTTTACCTCTTAAGCTATTCTTTGGGGACACAACTCAAGCAAGTATACATGTTTCTTAATTGACATATCTTGTAGCATTACAGAAACATTATTTGAGATTTTTCATTTGACATCCTTTGGTTTTAATTATTGACATACTAGAAAAAACAAAAAATTAAATTTGATTATTTAGCCCAAACTCCTATAACTTTTTTTTCCTAGATTATCTCAGAATCTTTTTAATCATCGCAGGCTATAGCATGCCCCATTACAATTACAGCATGACCCACATTAACCATGGTGAAGCTAAAACTAGGTTGGAGGATTCACCGACAAACTTGGATTAGCAACTGGCACTGGCTTGATTAGGCCACAGGTCTCCCCTAAATGTCGCAGTCCTTGTTGAGGCCATCATGCTATCTAGGAATATATAACATAGTTGTTGGCTAGGACCTTCTGATTTTGTGGTTAATTCTTCTTTTTTCCCTCCCTCACTGTAAATGTGTACAGGGCATTTCACTGTCTGGCCAAGATGAATATATATAATTAACTATGGTAAAGTAACATATTAAGGCACGTGAGATGAAAATTGAGCGAGTTAATCACGGTAGGTGCATGTAGGGTCAAGTTTGCAATGTGCAGGCAAGTTGTAACATCAAAATCAAAACTGAAGAGATTCAATAATTCTAATTAGATGGGTATAAAGGAGTTTAATTAGCTTTAGAAGAAGCCTCATCTTTTTCGTTGAAAAACAAGAAAGTCCAAAAGAATCGAATCTAAAAGTGATACTGATAAGATTTAAAGATAAGAAAAGGCTATTGCCTTTCTTTGATAAACCTTTCAGACCGAAAACGCTGGCTAACACAAACATTTATTCTCTTTTCACAAACATCCAGGTAATTACAGAGTATACATGGGGTGGTGATATGGAGATCTCCATACTGGGCTGTGGATCGAGAGTAAACCTCAAGTGAATTAAGGGCATATTTTTCATCCAAAATCTTAAGACATTGGATTAATGAGTCTCTCACTACTGCTAACACTTTCTTTTTCATCAAATGTGAAACTTTTTATTCAGACTTAATATCTCAAACCCAAATGACAAGACTACTCTCACCCTGCTTTAATCCTCCATGTGATTTCTTGGAGATTCCTTCTTTTGAATTTTTAGCCATTCTGATTAGTACTGGCTGGGGCAAGCAACCATTATGATGCATTTGATATTATAATTAATCAGAAAATGTAAGTTTGATTCTATGGCTAGCTTCCACAATCATTTGAGGTTTCTGATTAGACATTTGTATTATTAATATTATGATTACTATAGCTAGCCCTGTAATGTTTTGTAACATAGAAAAGTTAACCCCATGAGTTACGTATCAACCTTTTCCTCCTCTCTTCCTGAACATCACCTTTTTTTCTTCCTTCCTCTTTTCAATGATCATGGTTCAAGGAGGATTCCCACCACAAAGTTCTCAATAAAAGGGATACATAGCAAAGATGAGGTACCCTTTTACTGTCAACATTGATTGTCATTGTGCGCAAAATCAAGTTCATTGTCACACTCTCTGGGTCCTTGTGTCTCCATTGAATTCTTAAAAAATGTCAGCAATACTTTCTAACCATGTTTTTCACAATTGATTCTCATGCTTTTCCTCACAAAGAACTGCATAATCTAAGTCTTAGCTAGATTTGGACAGCTAAGCAGCAGAGCTTTTTGTAAAATAATTTTTTAGAAATTTTAAATTCGAGACTTTTTAGGATTTAGGTGAGGTCTAACTCACTATAAAAGCTAGCTTAGAGGTGATAATTGCTATATATGCTCTTATTTAGTTATATCTTTAATCAATGTGAGACTTAATTTCAACCTCTCACGTTTATAGTTGGACATTTGGAGCGTGTAATATGCAAGAATGAACACAATGGGCGACCTCAAATTAGGGGTGTACAAGACCCGACTCGACCCGCAAACCCGTCTCGGCCCAAGTCTTTAGGGTCGGGTTGAACCCGGTCCGATCATTAAAAGAGACCGGGTTTGAGTTGATCTTTGAGTTACCCGACTTCGGGTAGGGTCGGGTTCGGGTTGACACTCGGGTCACCCGGCCCGTCCCACATATATATTTTATAAAATTTTAATTTGTTATAATGATTAAAATGTGATACATGGTGCTCAAATTTATCTTACCATGTAGATGAGATTAAAATGTCTAACATCTACCTTATGAATTAAATAAACGTTTGTCAAACTATGCACACTTTCATGTTCTAACAAGATAAAATCATGTGTGTGTATTATGCATATGTGAGACAGATGAAGAAATGATCAAACAAAATGTAAACCTCAAGTGCAATAGATTATGAAAGAATTCGATCCTTTCAAGTTATTTCTTCCAAAAAACAGTTCCAACTTATAACTCTTTTACTATGTTATTATCTTTAAATTTTACAATTAGTATCAAATAGTCTTAAACTTATTGTCCCTCGGGCCAACCCGGTCTCGTCCTACATAAACTCGTCCTAAATTGGACCCGCATAATGTCGGGTTGCTTCGGGTCTTGGGACGAGTTAGGGTCTATGAATTGGCCCGAACAATATTTAGGGTCAGGGTAGGGTTAACCAAAACTCGTCCCAACCCGTCCCTTGTACACCCCTACCTCAAATATGACTAGTCTCCAATAAAAAGATCTAGAATAGACTCCTATACCCCTCTTAGAGTTTAGGTTAGACTCTGAAACAGTTTTTAAGGTAGAATTAGGCTTACCAATTTTAATAAACCCAGTGTCTAAGACCCCTATATATAACAAGGACCCCATAAATAGTGATTAATAAGGGAGAAAGAGTCATGTAATTACAATTATTTGGGAAGGGGAATTGAGCAATCCCTTTTAATAAGCATTAATGAATGTGTGGAGGGATGAATATGGTCGCTAACTTAGATGTATTTATTAGAATTCGAGAGATCTAATGAAATAAAAAACTAGATAAAGAGTTGAAGGTTTTTCCCCTACTTATAAATACTTTAATTAGTAGTCATGTCTCTAATCGACATGAGATTTAACACTCCCTCATGCCCAGAACATCTGGAGCATGGAGGTCAATGATCATCCTCATAACCTTGTCCATCATGAGATATCTTCAGAGGGTGATTTGAGTGACCCTAGAATAAATCTAGGATAGGATCTAATACCATATTAGAACTTAGAAGTCTTATTTCAACCCAAAAGTTAGCTTAAGAGTTGAGGATTATATTGTCTTCCCACTTATAAACATTGTAGTAATCATGTCTCTTATCAATGCGAGACTTAAGGGATTGAGCTAAGATGTAACATCCCGATCTGACGACTGGCCTCACGGTAACAACACGAGTCTTTTCAGTGCGCTTTGTCCTCACTCGCGCACTTCCCGGGAAAACTTCCCAGGAGGTCACCCATCACGATATTGCTCCAAGGCAAGCACACTTAACCATGGAGTTCTTATCAGTTGGGCTCCCGAAAAGAAGTTGCAACTTGTTGTTATGGGTAGTACAATCAAATCATATATGCCTTCCTCAACTGTATAGTCCATCCCTACACAGTCTCGGAATACCTCTTGTTCGGGTGTGGTGCGTCCCTCCACATAGAAGGCGATCAATCCTCGTCCTTCTCAGCTCAGGGCGTCACATAAGACTACATAGGCAACCCTAATGCAATCCAGTTTGCCAGCAAGTAATCCATAACAGTCCACATTCCCCAAGATTTTGATCAAGAAATGAGAAAAAGAAACCATAGAATATGCCCAAAACTCTATCGGCTAGCGCTAGTCTCGGTTATGACTTCGGTGAACTATGGTGACAAACAACCACGATCGACTAAGCATTTAAACTAAAAAATGCCTTGGGAAGCTTATCCCTTAGTAAAAAGGATTGGCCTCAAGGTAAGAAACATATTTTTTTTTTAGATAAGCCAAAATTGATATAAATGGGAGTACAATGGGTACTCCAGTCATGTGCCTTTATTTCTCGAGAAAGACCCAAACCACATAACTTCTTGTATTTTGTAGGGTTAATTCTCAAATTGGTCCATGCCTTTGTGTCGCCGTCTGACCTAGGTCCATCGCCGGAAAAATTATTGAAATAGTCCATCTTCTTTGTAAATCATTTGGAGAAGGTCCTCGCCAGAGTCAAGAGCTCCGGTGAGTGATGATTTGGATTGCTGACTGGGACAAGTGAGCTTACATGAAATTTTAAAAAGAAAGCCTAAAATCAAATTGTTTTTGTGCACCAACATGTAAAACATATGAAATACAACACCTAATAAATACCTGCACAAATTGCAGGATAAACCCCAAGCAACATTGACAAGGATTCTACAGCACCAAACAACTAAAACCAGAAGGAGTGACTGTCAAGCATAAGCCCCTTACCCCAACAAAAACATAACCCATCTCGTCATTGGAGGAACGCAAATCAGGACGGGACATCAACCGGAGAGCGAAAGCATAAAAACCTGTCCACATAATCAAACGCACTATTGATTCGGTCAGACCAGCATACCAAACAATGAAATCAAAGTGAAGTCAAAATCACTTAAACCCACCCCAAAATCAGAACTACCACCGCCAGCCTCAACACCACGACCCAAAACCGCCACCGTTTACAAATTTATTTAAGTATTTTACATACTTTTATATTTGGACATACTAGCTACCATCATACACACTAATCAATTGATACACGGAGTATTGTATTTGGTTATCAACACATCCTGTTGAGCTGATTGGGTTTATTTTCTCAAGAGTTAAGAAACGTTTATTCTAGTTTAAGCTATATTAATAATTAGCCATTAAGGCTAATTTGGAACTTGGCGGGTAAGTAGCTAGCAGACTCGTTCTACATTCCTGTCCCCAGTACAGTACAATTAATTACCTCACGACTCACGTCACCTACCTACTACCGTTGAAGGAATCTGGCAACTTAATTCTGTCTATATTTCTATTAGTTGCATTTATTAATCACCTAACTCCTCCTATACGACCAAACAATGTAGTTAGGTTACAAATCCTGAATTAAAATAATTAACATATATATTGAACCTGATTCTAATTAATGGAAGTGGGGTTTTCATATTATTATTAGATTTTAGTTTTGGTTGAAAACTGAAAATGATAGATGGTGTATGTCGATCGAATTTCCAGCGCTGATCATATAATTAATAACGAACACCACACGTACGTGCGTATGTACCTCAAAAACAACAAAAAGAATAAAACAAATACAAGTAAGCGGAAATATCTTTTTCATATTATTATTATATTGGCCATGCATTTGCGAAGCAGGAAGAGTGGTATGTGGATCAAAGTCATCAAACAGAATTTATTTGCGTTTTTTCCTTATGAACATGGTGGCTTTTCCCACGTTTGTGGGTCCTTCTCACGATCTTCTACTCTTGAAACTCCATAGATCTCAACCATTAAAATGTATTTTAAATAAGTAAAATATCAATAAAATAAAATAGTTAAATAATTTTCAATGACATGATCAGTAACCGCACACTCTGTTATATTAGGTAGGATCAGTATAGACCGTAAACAAAATTAATGGAGCTTTATTCACATGAACTTAGATTTCAGATATTTGCTTAAGCTGGAACAATTTCCCGTCAGTTGACATAGTAAAATAGAGGAAGAGAAAGCGAGTAAATATAAAATGGAAGAGAAATTGAAGTGTAAACGAATTACACTACTAAAACTCAAATTGTTTTTTAGAGGAAAAACTTGCAACATAGCCAATTTCCACGTAGATTTTAATTTTCCGTGCTACTAAGAGCGTGAACAATGGTAGTTTCTTTTTTAATCTTACTTTTTTTAAATAGTTATAAATAAATTTTGGGGACTTGTGTTTTCTGGTACTGACAAGGAGGCTCTTCATGCTTGTGTGGAGCATCTCAGTGCTACTCATCTAAAGAAGTATGGAGCGTATGGGAGTTTGCGTTGATTGGGTTGCGTAGTTTTAGTATGCGTTATTTTGATGGTCTTTTTGTGGGTATATCTTGTCGGTTGACGTTTGTTGCTTTCGCTGTGTTACATTCATTTTTGCTTTGCTTTGTATTTAATCTATTGTCGAGAGAATCTATATCTCGACTTCTTTCGCATTCAATAAACTTTTGCTTTCTAAAAAAAAATTGTGTATGAAACTCCTTTTGATTCAAATATTTCTAAAAAATATATGTTAGGAATATTAAATAAGAAAATTAAGAATTAAATCACTAGCAAAGTTAAATATTATTATTTAACCATTATTATAATTTAAGTACTTATTTAATTATGATATCGGGGAAGCTTCGGAGTCAAGTTCGGGGGGCGAGTATTAGCACCCAAAACTCATCCTCACCTCTTATTAGAGTGGGTTTTCCCCATCAAATTTAGAGTCGGGGTTAGGAATACCTACATGTCGGTTTAATTGTTATGTCTAAATGCGATAGTACATCCTATAGCAATTATAAATCTTGAGCGTTGAGACCCCTATCAAGATTAAAAGCGTGCTAAATGCTTATCTTATCATCAAATAATACATTAGAGATGTACCAAAAAATAATACATTAGAGGAAAGAAAACTGACTATGAACTTTTTTTTTTTGGTCAATTCTGACTATGAACTCAAAAGCAAAAGCTTCGTGTTTTTTATTTTTCTTTCAGGCTGTTTGTTGGCACATATAATGGGCCATATTGCATGTCAAATGAAAATGATGACAAAAGAACACGGGTCAAAGGATCTATTGTTGCAAAATATAGGATTCAGGCACAGAGAAGCCAGATGGGCCATTGTCAACTATATTGGGCTTTTGAATTTTTTTTGTCAAAGGCTTTTGAGTTAAGAAAACTATGCCCGTACCAGATGATCAGTATAATGGCCCAAAGAAAAAATGAAAAATAATTCCCCTATGGTCCACAGATATGCAACACACAAAACCAACAAAAAGCATGTGCTACAAAGAAACTTTTTAGTTAGTGGACCTAAAACAAGGGTGAAAAAACATAAACTCTTTAAACTAAACAAACACGGCATTTGAACCAAAACAGAAAAATAACAGCCATAAATTTGGTTCCAAAACATAATTAGTAGGAGGGGATTGTTATTTTGTCCTTTTTTATTGCAATCAATGAATATTTGATGAATTTTATTCGTACATTGAGCTACAATTGTAATTTAATTGGGTGAATTGATTGCCTTTTATAATATTGTACTAAATTGGATCATAATATTAAATCGTGTTTAATTTTTTTATTTTTAACCATTGATGACTACAACTTGAATGGAGAATTTATACATTATTGTCCAAAAGTCTAAGACAGAATGCTCATGCATCTAATGAATAGTCTAGATGGAACAAAATCTAGACCAGACGTTATAAATATTGGAACTTGCGCCTAGATTACGCGTATGGTGAACTGTCAAGTCTGAACCTTTGTCCTTTCTACAAAATATACATTAAGCTTTACTACTTCAAATTCAATTTTTGTAAGATGGAAAAGCTAAAGAAAATTTAGCAACTTTCATGTTGATCTCAAGAGCTAAATCATTCATCTGAGTGAAAAATAAAGAAAATCGAGCATCTTAGCTAGAGCATTTCATGGTATGGTAGTTGAACACTTGCGTTAATCAAAAGTCATCTTTTTCTTTTTCATTTAGTATGGATTGGAGAGTGTCATCTTTTGTCGTGGCCTTGTCATCTTTTTTTCCCTTTTGATGTAGCTTCGTAAGTCATCTCTCCTACAGCTTCAAAAACCGTTTATATTTTATTTTCAGCTACATATGACGAAATTTGAGCTAAAGACATTGAATTCACTTCATGTGATTCTTAAGAGCTATCCATTCTACAAACTAAAGGAGAAACATGTTTTTTTACTTGTAATGTAGGACCAAGTGTTGGCTTTGTGGGTTTTATCTCATATATACTCTTCAATATTTTTTAACTTCGATCCAATACAAACACATACTTGATTTTATTAACATTCTCACCTCAAATGTAAGGGAGCCGTTTACTATGGACCAGTTTTTTCTGGTCTATAGTTGCACCACCTCCCTTTTGACTTGCTATTGTAGGTTTCCCGGTTTTAAAAAAAAATAAAAATACATATTTATTAATCACAAAAATTAAAAATGATAAAATACAAAATTAGGTTAAATCCTTCTTCTCCAGAATTGCTGAAGCTTCACCATCCTCACCCACTTTTCCCCCTCCCTCGCCGCCGCCGGTGCCAACGATTTCTCCGGCCTCCAGATCCTCGACCACCCCCACCGCTCCCTCACCTCCTTCCTCGCAAACCCTAACCACACCTTCGTCGGCGCCGGCATCGGAGGCGATGTTGAAAAGCTTC
The DNA here is from genome assembly GCF_012489685.1 of Lotus japonicus. NCBI lineage: Eukaryota > Viridiplantae > Streptophyta > Magnoliopsida > Fabales > Fabaceae > Lotus > Lotus japonicus. The sequence continues at coordinate 80,483,977 of NC_080043.1, read as the reverse complement.
GCGACCACTACTCCCTCCGCGTGGCTCGCCGCTGATGTGATGCGCGACCGAGATGCGGTGGAAGACTAGGTGCTTCGAAGGAAGCAACTATGTTCTGGTTCAATCGATGGAAACACAACCTTGCATGGCTTCGATCTACTTCACAAAACCTCCATCCTTGTTCAGATCTGAAGCCAAATCAGAGAAAAGGTAGAAGCTTGATGATTGATTCACCCAGCCACACCCCAGAACCACCGGGAATCCACAGCTGAGGCTTGCAAGGGAAACTGAACCATCTCTGCAACTGGGTCTGTGTTGTGGTGAAGAATGTTGTGTTGCTGAGTGTGATTTCTGGGTTTTGAGGAGTGTGGTGGTGGATGTTGTGTGTGATTTCTGGGTTTTGAGGGTGTTGTTGTGTAGCTTCTGTTGATGTTGGATTTGGGTTTGCAGGGTGGGTTTGGAATTCACCCATCTTCATCATTGTCTTTCTTGTTTCAAACCCATCATCTATTGACGTAGGTGGGTTTTGGTAAAGATTAAAGATCAAATTAAATGCTATTTGTGGTCATCGAGTTCTTTCTCTTTTGCTGATTTTGATTTTGAAATATATGAAAAGTTCAAAACATGCTTCAGTTGCAACAAGCATGCTTCTGATTTCTGCTCAATCATGTTGTGAGAAAAAAGATTGTGGGAAGATTATATAGTAGATAGTTTTAATTTTTTATTTATCAAAAAGATGGGAAGAATCTGCAATAAAAACTCAGATCTAAATCACAACATTGAAGGGACAAAGGGAGATGTAGAGAAGGGAGAGGTAGAGAGAAGGTCTTCTTCCCCAGAAATCTCTCACTAATTTCTGTGTTGTGAAGTGGTTTTGGGTTGGAATGGAGAGATGGAGAGATGGAAAGAAGTCTGATGAAGATGAGTGAAGAGTTTAATTTAGGGATTAGTTTATTTTTAATAAACCAGGCTTAGATAATTAATTAAAGATTATGAAAAATATGTTTTTTGATTTTTTTTTAAAAACCTACTATTGTCGGTCAAAAGGGGGTGGTGCAATTTTACACCACCAAAAAGTGGTCCATAATAAATTTTTCCAAATGTAAGTAACACATTGTCATCTTTACACTCATTGGAAGCTACCGGTTAACAGGGTTGGACACTCAACTCTAATGTCGGGTCATTATTCACTAAGGTCATCGAGATCGCACACTCGACTCTGATACCATTGTTGCTGTCATGAGGGGAGCACATAGATCTCTCCACACACTAGATTGGACTAATAAAAAGACCATCATACTAACACCATATCTTTTGCCCAAGTTGAAAAGTCAAGGTTCGAAGCACATAATTCATGAATCTGACGAGAAAGGGAACTTGAGACGGACTTGTATATGGAATCTGAGCTCCACAGAAATATTCCATGCTCCTCTATTTTTCCTTCTTTTTCTTTCTTCCTCTCTATCAAGCACAAACAAGTTAATAATGGAGTTGGGTACCATTCCTCTTTAGACTCCACAGTCCGCACATTGCTTGCTCTTTATGGCCTTGTTTTTACTTTATACCACCTTAGCTGTAAACACAGAATTGTTCTACTTTTGCCTTGCAATTTGACAGAAGAAGAGCAGAGGTGCCTCATTATCAAAAGACTGTTCATAAAAGGAATAGCATAGCAGAAGAAGAGAAGACTTGATGCTTCTTTTCTTTAACTGATCAACAAAGATCAATTAGATAAAGAACTTTCCTTCCCCCTTCTAACCATGCTTGTAGTGGAGGACTAATCAACTAATTAAGCATAGTATTAATTAGTTTATCTCTAACTTTGTTGAGTCTACAAGTTAAATTTTTTCTTTTCTTTTCTGAGTGTCCGAGGTTAATTTTTGGTTGGCCGTTGAATGCTGCGCAACAATGTCATAGATTTGGAGGACAGGTTGGATCCAATCAATTTGGAATAGAAGATGAGATCGAATAGAGACCAAAATGGTTTGATTCGATCCACCTCACCAAAAAATATTGTTAATTATGTTTAGTGTAATAAAGAAGAGAAAGTGGATTACAACAAGAAAGGTTGGTCTTTTGGTCTTTGACATTTCATTGGAGACAGCTTATGCACCCTGCTATTGTCGTGGGTGCCCCACTGGCAGCTTTTTTGCCTCCTTATTTTAGCATTTTTTTATTCTTAATTTATAATTTTCTCTTCTTCTTCAATTCTTCTCCAACAAAGCCAACAAGGCTGTTTGAATATAAGTAATAATTTTCTTCAACAAGGGTTCTCTTTTTCATTTCATATTTTAATTCCTTTGAGAGTAATCATTTTCTTTCTGTTAGGGGTGATAGTGTTGTGGAATCTTAGGAGGTTGTTGTGGTTGTTTTGAATGTATAAAAGGTGCAATTATAGCTCTAGAACAAATAAAACTGTTAAAGTGAGAAGGACGAGCACGAAGAGAATCATGAGTCCACGAGTGTTTTCATTGATGGGTTTTTAGAAGATACTACAACAAATTAAAGAGCTTCTTTTCCAGCCTTTATTAACCGTTTCCTTTTCCTTCCTTCCTCATCCTCTCATATATTAGTTGTCTTTGTTCTTTTTTGTTTAGGGGGTTCTATTTCTTCATTCTATTTGCTTCCCTTTTGTATTTGGGATTTTGGGGTTTGTTTGCTTGCTTGTGTTGGGAATTTCTTGATGTCTCAACAAAGGCAAACTCAGATGATGTTTGGCGGTGGTTACAATAATGACACAACATTTACCAAGCTCTTTGTTGGAGGGCTAGCTTGGGAGACTCAAAGGGAAACCATGAGGAGGTACTTTGAGCAATTTGGAGAGATCTTAGAGGCTGTTGTCATCACAGATAAGAATACAGGGAGATCCAAGGGTTATGGCTTTGTAAGTTCATAGTTTATATATATATATCTTCTTGTTTAATGTTCATTCCAAGTTCCAACATTTAGTTATTATCTAATTTAATCTTGAAAAATGAATGTGTTTATGATTTTTTGCTTTTGAAGGTCACATTCAAGGATCCAGAGTCAGCCATGAGAGCATGTCAGAACCCATCTCCAGTTATTGATGGGAGGAGGGCAAACTGCAATCTTGCGTCTCTTGGTGCAAATAAGAATCCGCCACCAACTCTTCACAATGGTCTCAACTCTCAATCCTTCCATTAATTCTCCTATATCTAGTGCATGTTTGGATAAAAATACCAAAAGCGAAACCAAAATCATGGTTGACAGAAGCCAAAGAAAGTTGCTTCGGACCACCATAACTTTGGCTCACCGGTTTTCTACCATATATTCAAAGATGCCTGATCTAATTTTTTTTTTCTTGATGTCTTATGATTATGATGCAATGTGCATTTTTTTTTTACCTATATTAGCTATAAATTATAATATATTCTTCAACTGCAACAAAATTTCTTTTGTTCTGAATTTGCCCTGGGATTTTTACAAAAAGCTTGAGTTCCTTAGTTTGTTCATCCTCAGATTTAAATTTAACTCATATTAGGTCAAAGCTACCACCCTTAATGCTTGATTTTACTAAATTAAAAACAGAATTTGAGTCTATTTGCTATGAGATTGAAAAATGACTGAAATGTAAACTCACTTTAGGTGCAGGAAGATTCAGGCCTCAACCTGCAGTGGTAGCATCACCTGCTTATCATGGTTCTTCTTCATCTACATTTTTCTATCAACCAACTAGGCAATACACATTTCCATATTCAGCTTATGGGTAATAATTACATGAAACTTGGCTATGCTCATTTTTATGGGGTGCATGTCATTTTCTACTAACATTTTCCCCCTATCTTTTCATTTTCTGTCTTTTTCTCTGATGTCCCTTCTACCTACTCACAGATATTCTGGATATTCACAAGAGACCATGTATCCTACGGTAAGTGTTAATACAATAAAGTTCGTATAGTCAATGCATGTTTGGAAACTCTTCTACAATTGATTTTGAAGCTAGAATCAATTTTGGGGAGAAGCTTCCGAGTTTCTAAATTAATTCTGATAAAAGAGAAACTTATTCAATCAATTTTTTCCCTTTATTTTTCAGAGTTACTATGGTGTTTATGGAGTTCAACAGTTTCCCCAATACTACCCATCCTCTGAGGCAGGAGGGTTGATACAAAATAATTATATCTACCCTTTCTATGGTCAATATGCACAGAATATACAGGCTCATGGTTATGGAGTTCAACACCCCCAAATGGCACAGTTTCCATTTTTGCCTCAGCATTATGGTTCCACAGGGATATTATCACTTCCTCCTCCAGTGGTGGCAGTGCCAACTACTGCAGCAGGTTATAATTCTAATTCTGAAAGTTGATATTAGGCCTATTTATTGGTGTTTATTTTGTGAAATAATCACTTATTTGCAAAAAATAATCACTTGTGTATTTTTTAAACTGTTGTGTATGCTTTGATAAAAAGCTGAATTAAAAAAAAATCTGATTATTTCTTGTAACTTTTACTAGTAGCTTTTGAAATAATTAATTATTTCTAATAGATTTAACATGAAAAACAATTTTTATATTTATAAACAAAAATAAATTTCTGGTTTTCAAAAAATCTTGTAAAATAACATTAATTTTGTATTCTACTTTAAAGTTAGTTATTTTGTAAGCAGAGAGACACAAACAGACCCATTGTCTTTTCACTTCTGTGCATAGATCCTGTTGTAATTGTGTATTGAAGGCTAAAATTGTAACCTTTTCAGCAACAGCAACCACAACTACAGTATCAACAAATGTGGTAATAGCAGAAGTTGGTACTTCACAAGCCTCTGGAACAGCATCTGAACAAAATTCTACTACATCTTGATCTCTACAGGGATAGAGAACATGACAAAATTCATCACCATCAATCATCATACATGTTTGTTTTAGAGAAAATAGGTTTCCTTTTCAATTAAGTAGTTTGTAGAAGTAGGGGAAGATCATAGTAATTCATTATTCATGCATATTTCAGCAAGCATTAGGTGTAGGTAGAATCTAACTATTTGAGCTTTGGATTCTACCTTGGAGTAATTCAATTCAACCAAATACACTTTTGCCTAGGGTGCTGGGAGCATCCAATGACATTAATAGTCCTTTGTTTATATTTTCAGTAGTTGGGTTCAAAAGATTGATTTTGTATCTTTGAACCCTTCATTGGGTGGCCAATTAGGAAGAAAAAGTTGAGCTTGGGTAGCTCAATATTCATGATTAGTTGAAATTGTTAACGGTCTACATGTTTCTTTCTTTGCACATATAATCATGGTTTTTACCATTCATCTTTCGCTGTCACTTTACATTCTTTCTTTTTTCTTATAGATAAGAGTATTATTATTCTTGTGCATCAATTAAATCTCTTTTGCAAAACGTATATGGAATCCAATGGAGATCTCGTATGTGGTGTCAAATATGGCTGTTGGCATCTTTTGAATCCTTTTTTTGATCTTACTATATGCGGATGGGGTGATCATTGGCATTTTTTTTTTTTGACCAGTAAGGTTCATCTTTCAATTCAGAGAGAACTTACCAAAATCACCTTTATGATAATGGATTGCATTGATGCTTCGGCATACCACTATTCTGGATGAATACCACTAGGTTCTAACGAGATTCTTCCCCCACACCCCCCACCCCCAATAATTTTAGTCCAGATGCTAATATTTGTTCGGTCCTGACATTTTAGAGGCCCTGAGCAAATAATAAAAATGAACCCCTAATAATTTTTTTTAAAAGAACATTATCTATTTAAATTGTAAATAGCATCAACAACTTCAAAAATATGTTACACTTATTTATTTAAGAAATTCAGCAGTTGATAATTCGTCGCTATTTTTGTGATAAAAGTTTCCGTCACTAAATATTTAAAATATAAAATTTTAAAAACATCATACAAAATGTAGCAAGTTGGATTCAAACCTGGGCTTCCAGGGAGGAGAGGTCCTAACCAGCCTCAATGTTGCCAACAGGGCTAACATCTCTTACTTTAATATTTTAGCGTTTTTTTTTTGTTATAAACGTTTAATGATTTTTTTTTGGCCCCTTCTTTTTGGAAGCTCTAGGCTGTGGGCCTGCTTGCACAGGCCCAGGGCCGGCCCTGTTCATAATTCAAGCGAGTTTGAGTATTAGTTAAGAATTTGTAAGGTGGATATAGACATATAGTGTAAGAAATGTGACCCATTAACCCAACGCGTAAGATTCTGAGTAAATTCTCTTGATATCTTGTTTCTTAAGCCTATAAACTCCCCTTATCTCTCCATCAATATTTAAATTCAAAATATATTTTTCCGCAAATAGATATCTAACCCTTCAACCGCCGTCCGCAAATTTCTCTGCTAGGGTTTGAAGAGTGAACCAGCTACCACTGCCTTTAGGGTCTCCTCCTCTATGGAGGCTTCTTCTCCTCTTATGTAAGCATTTTCCCCCACAATAGGTGAGTTCCATACTTCTGTTCCACATTAGGAGAATTTGTTACTCAAATAAGTGAGATTTTCCTTTCATTCTAGTGTGGTTTCTTCTCCTTCCTATGTCTTGGCCATCAAAGAGGCCATTATCTTCGTCGCGTAGTCGCCTTCTAGCAGTTCTGTCTATCACTACTTCACCGTTGTTCCACCACTACTCACCACCACACCACCACCACCTCCCATCGACACCGCTGTGCCCTTTCGTCCCACGAGCTACGTCCTCCTTTTCCTTCACTGTTGTGGTCAAGCTCATTGTCCCCTCCACCTCGTTCACATCCACCACTACTGACTTCGTTCCACATCTCAGTTTTCAACCGTAGTTCTATCCTCATCTTGGTGTCGTTGAAGTCTTCCTTTTGGCTTTTTAGATTACTGCACAACTAGTAATTAAATAGTGCTACTAAACTAGTTATTAAATTGAAAAGTGGAAATCACGTAGTTTTTTAAGAATGTTGCAAAGTCAAATTTGAATCAAAACATATTTCAACCTAAAACTAATCCAAATAAATCAATATAATTATAATCTATCTTGACATATTTGTTGTTCTTACGACTCATCATGGCCAAGCCACTCTAAATCACAAGGTGAGAGGAGGATTCAATCCTATGGAAAAAGGTGAGAGCATTTAGGTTTTTTGGAGTGATCATAGCATGCAATTGAATTAGAAAGAGAAGAGTCAGAGAGAACAAACAAAAGAAGGAACTGAGGAGCAGCTGAGAAAAACACACCCAAGAGACATGGTCAATCAAGGAGAAGGAGCTTAATTACTCAAAAAGCATTACAGAGTAAAGGAAGGTAGCAGAGAGCGATATCTTCTTTATATTGTTTTAGAAGTAAGTTGGATACATCATATACAAGAGTAGAGACCAAACAGCAGTAATGGGTAACTATTTTATTCTCCCCTTTCATTTATTTTATTTTATTCTTACCTATTGAACCTTTGGTCCATTTAATTAAACTATGTGTAATTTTAATACCCTAATAATTTTTTTGAGTAGATTTAGTCTCTCGACTTTTTAATTGTTACCTTTAAATCAGTCAATCATCATCATTCTTTTTTTTTTTTTTTAGTTTTTGACCCAAATGTCTTCAACTGATCGAGAAACTGTAATTGTATCTTTCAACAAATGTCGACTTTCAAAGGATTCAAACTTGTATTTTTATTTTTAAGGAGGTTATGTTTGCTTAAAATTAGGTCAACATATTGTTAGTTCAATCACTATCATTCTATTTTAAACTCTCAATTTCTCATTTTCTAAAAGAATAATCACAAACTGAGCCATGAACCAATTTAATCATCATAGACATTCTTCACATCAAAACTCTCTCATCAAAATATTAGATTTTTAAATAGAGATTAAGAAAATCTCGATTTCTCCCTCTTACACATATATCTGTGATACAAAGCGCGAAGTGGGCTTAGTGCAATTGGGCTCAAAGACTCAGCTAAACCGGGAGAATAGGACCACTACCAAGCCCAGCTGGATGAAAAAAAAATCAGACTATTTCTTTTATTTAGTCACTTAAGCCCATAGTATTCCAAAGATGCTGACACATGTATAGCTAAAGCTCACCTTGCTTGCTGAGGGAAAATCAAAACCCTACTATATTTTGAATTTCTGCAATGAATGAAGTACTCGAAAACTAATGGGATAAAAAATACAATTAATCATTATTTTTGGTATGCTACACCTTATTAGTGTGAGCTGATATTCCAAATGCCTGAGCAACAAAAAACTGTGTTAAGTAAAAAAATAGTTTTTATTTTGTACATAACATTTTTTTGGCACATAAGTAAAAATATAAGTTTAGTTTTGCTAGATCTGGATTTTTGGGAGCGGTGGGGTTGGGTTTCCGGGAGGGGTTGTGATGGTTGGTTCAGAGAGTGGAGAAAGATGATGTTGCTCTTGGAGCTCTCCATTTCTGCATAATATTCAGAAGGGAAGGGAGTTGTTGGTGGCTCTATGGGCTGGGAAGGAGAAATGTGAAAGTATGAAATTTAATCATGTGGAAGGGGTGGGTGAAAGTGGTGAAAAGATGAAGATCAGGATGAATTTCTGGTTAGGGTGGTGGTGGAGGAGAGAAGAGGCGGCAAAGAAAATTTCATTTTTCAAGCAATGACTAAATTGAGATTGAGTTGAGAATATTGGGACCAAATTGAAACGGATGTGACACATAATGTGACACGTGAGCTTTTCCATCCCAAGAATTAACGACAAAAATGAAAAAGGACCAACGTGAAAGCGTTTTGCAAGTTGAGGGACTTCTGAAGCTATTTTTTAAATTGCGTATATACTCTAACACTACACCAACATAGTATTATAAGGACCTCCAAATTTTGAAACATGCAATATGGCGTGTTAGTATAATTTTTTTTATAGGCAAATGTTAGCTGTTAGAAATGTTAGTAAATTAATCCCTTCTCCAAGTTTGAACCCAGGACCCTTCACCCTTCATCCCACCCAACCCTTATGTCCCTACCTCTTACCACTTGACCTATCTTTTAGGGACGCTTGATGTTAGTATAATATAAGGCTATGTTTGATTTTCTGTTGAAGAAGACCAAACTCAGTTTGTCTCATATCTAATGTTGTGTCATCGTGTTCAATAGAAGTACATTCACTAAACTCAATTACACTCCTAAACCCACATTCATCTCAACGCAACTTCAGAGTCACATTTCCATTGACCAAACCTAGTTTGAATTGTTCTTACATTAATGACTATATTAGCTCACATCCCTAAATTCACATTCATCTCAACCAACTTTATCTTTTTTTATTTTTTTACACATTTTAAAGTGTTTATCACTAATATTATCTAAACAAGATTAATTTATCAAATTTCCTATTAAAATTAAAGTATTCACACATAAATCACAATACAACACACTCATACAAACACTTAAGTACAAATTTACATTAATTCAAACATTATTTTCCAAACTGAAACATGGACAATTTTTGTTTTCTCATAATTAACTCAAAAATTCAATTCAAAAGCTTGTCGCATATGCACTCACCAAAACAAAACATCTTGCTTATGTCTTTTGCGATAGAAGCATTTAGCTCAGTTGACAGTAGTTTTTTTTGTCCTGCTTAATAAGTGCTTGGCAAGTGACTCGAAAGAAATGGAATTTCAATTGCTCCTGCTTTCCTCCTCCTCCTCCTTATCACAAGGTGGTAAAAGGACAAAGCCACCGCATACAAAACTATGCAATTAAGTGAGTTCCGAGAGAATCTATAAACAGTTTGACCAGTCTTCGGGTAAGTAATTGTGCTGTTGAAACCTTCAAGTAGAAGTGGACACCATCATGCTCAGACGAGGACTTGGACATTAGCTGCATTGATTCATGTGCCGTCTTATTTTGTAATTAAAGCCACATGTTGTATACTTGTAGTTCTATATTCTTTCATGTAAATGATCATGTTAATACTAGCTTTGTACATGTGTTTCGAGGGTTAGCTCAAGTGATAAGAGTTATGAGACATAAGGGTTAAGAAGAGGAAAGTTCAGGGTTCAAATCCTGAAAGAAAAATTTTAAGGGATTTTCTAACTTAGTAACAACTAGCCACAAACATTTACCTATAAAAAGAACTAGCTTCATACATGTTTGGTTCGACGTTAGAGTTAAAATTTACTACATTAAATTTAACATGAACTAATATAGTCAAATTTTAACATATTAACTTTAACATGAATCAACATTAAACTCTAACATAAGAGTTGGATGAAATGAAAGATTTATGATTTTAACCTGAGGAGAATTAGTTTAATAATTAATATTGCTAACAACTAACATTTCCCTATAAAAAAACTTTACTCTCTTCGAAGAAAAGAATTATTATTCATGAGCCTGGTTATTTGAAAGAGAGGTCCACGATGGACCATCACCCACCTGATATGTCTCGACCAGCTCACAGCACGTGACACCATGAGAGAGTTGCTCAGCTTCAATTAAATTTTAATTTTAATTTAACAAAGACAGGATGAACCGCTTCACAAAGCTATTTTTATTTCACCCCTAAAAAGAAATAATAGCTTATTCTGATTCCCTTATAGAAAAAGCCACTTTTGGCTTCTCTCAACTTGCTTTATATCCTCAGCTGGTTCACCCCCTCACTCTCACATTCCTATATTCAATTATTATTCATTAACATTAAAAGCTGCTTAAGGTAGCTTCTGACACTCCACTCATGTCCACCCCACCCATGCCACAAAAATCCATAACCTTTACCCATTTAGATTAATCTCCCTACAAATTATTATTCTATTCTACTCACAGGCTGTCTCTGACTGCCACATTTTAATACTATATCAATTTTCGTGTACTTCAAACCATGTCCTCCTCTCCTCAACCAACACCATCTCGAACCTTGTTGTTAAATGACTACTTTATGCCATGTTGGTCAAAATAATCTCATGATCATCATTCTTTATCCACACCCTAATTGATCTTAATCAAGAGTATCTAGTATTAATTTATGTAGAGTATCTTATAGTGAAAATTTCAAAAGGCTTTGACACATGGGGTGGCCCAGATATATCAGTGGCAGATGAAGAAAGATTCATTTATTTGCATCATTGAGGGCAGGGGTGCATTCACGACAGAGCCATAGCAGAACAACGTGTAGTACTAGATAAAAATAACAAACATTGAATTGGAGATCCACAAGTGTATGCTTTGGTTCTCCTTGTTATTCTTCTTTCTCTCAATTTTCTTTTTCCCCCAAACACGGTTAAACAACTTGGTTGGGTGCATTTCCACCCAACCCACGTTGTCTTCTTCTTCTTCTCTGTCTTTGTATATCAATTTTGCTGTAAATGCTTCTCTATGGGGAAGAAAGGAAGTAGTACCTCATGGTTAACTGCTGTCAAAAGAGCTTTCAGATCTCCCACCAAAGACACTGACAAAAAGAGTAGTAGAACAAGGGAAGATTATGATCATGAAGAAGATGAAGAGAAGGTAAACTCAATTATTTTCTATCCCTCCATTTTCCATCCTTTCACTTTCTCTTTCTCATCCCACATTTTTCTGTTTGCAGAAGAGAGAAAAACGAAGATGGATTTTCAGAAAACCTGCGAATCATGAAACAACAACAGTGAACAACACTCAACAACAACAACAACAGCAGACACCAACGAAATTGAAGCATGATGTTGTGGCGGTTGCTGCTAGTGGAGGTTCAAGGACAGAGCAAGGTCAGAACCACGCGCTTGCGGTGGCGGTGGCAACTGCAGAGGCGGCTATGGCCACCGCTCAAGCTGCGGTGGAGGCGGCGAGGTTGACCAAGCCAAATACGAAGAATCATGCTCGGGAGCATCATGCTGCTGTTCTGATTCAAACTGCTTTCAGAGGCTATCTGGTGAGTCGGTGCATCCATTAGATCTGAGATTTCTAGCGTTGATTTTGTGATTTGTGTGAATTTGAATGGGAATTTGTATGATTTTGAAGGCGAGAAGAGCGCTTCGTGCGTTGAAGGGGTTGGTGAAGTTGCAGGCTCTGGTGAGGGGGCATAACGTGAGGAAGCAGGCGAAGATGACGCTTCGGTGCATGCAGGCTTTGGTGAGGGTGCAAGCGAGGGTTCTTGATCAGCGTATAAGGTCTTCTGTTGATGGAAGTAGAAAATCCACCTTCAGTGACACTGGTAGTGTTTGGGAATCACGGTATCTTCAGGATATTTCTGATAGGAAATCACTTGTAAGTTGATTTTATTCAACTAGCTTCAATGATTTAACTTTGTGTACTTTTTCATTGCTTTCAGAATCAGTAATCATGTTAGTAAGAAAAGTACTTTTTTGCTTACAAAAGTAAAGGAAACTGTTAATTATGACTTTGAATTTGGGGGTTTTGTTTAGATGTATATGAGTTGTTTGTGAAATGGTTTATGTGGTTGATTTGATTAGTCAAGAGAGGGAAGTAGCATTGCAAGTGATTGGGATGAAAGACCACACACAGTTGAAGAAGTGAAGGCCATGTTGCAGCAGAGGAAGGAAGCAGCTATGAAGAGGGAGAGAACCTTGTCACAAGCTTTTTCCCAACAGGTTTCAGTTTCATTTTCATCCTCTAGAGTGTGTTTTGTTGAGTTTCTGAAATTGAGAATTTTCTAGGCTGATTGGTTGTGTGTGACATTTGTCTAGATTTGGAGGAATTGTAGGACATCATCAATTGGAAATGAAGAGGAGATGGAAGAGAGACCGAAATGGCTTGACCGGTGGATGGCGCCGAAGCCGTGGGAGAATAGGGGAAGAGCTTCCACTGATCAAAGAGATCCCATTAAGACAGTGGAAATTGACACAGCTCAGCCTTATTCATATCTAGGAGCTAATTACAGAAGATCACATCCTAATTATCAGTATAACCCAAACAACCACCAACACCACCACCACAACCATCACCACCAACAACAACAACCACAGAGACATTCCATTGCTTCCCCAATCCACAGAACCCACCAAAATGGATCCCTTCACCAATCCCCTGCAACCCCTTCTCCAGCAAAATCAAGACCCATCCAAGTCAGGTCAGCGAGCCCCCGCTGCGTTAGAGAGGATAGAACCTACCCCACCTCTCAAACACCAAGCCTGAGGTCTAATTACCATTACACAGGGAACTTGTATCAAAATGCCAGGGTTGGAACAAGTAATGGTGCTGCTAGTGCTACAATCCCTAATTACATGGCAGCAACTGAGTCTGCAAAGGCGCGAATTCGGTCGCAGAGCGCGCCTAGGCAGAGGCCTTCGACACCGGAGAGGGACAGGGCTGGATCAGCTGCAAAGAAAAGGCTTTCATTCCCTGCTCCAGATCCTTATAATGTAGGAGTGGGTTATGGAAATTATGGGCATAGTTTAAGGAGTCCAAGCTTCAAGAGTGTGGCTGCATCACATATTGGGTTGGAGCATCAATCCAATTACTCCTCTTGCTGCACTGAGAGTCTTGGTGGTGAGGTTTCTCCTTCTTCAACTGGTGACCTTAGAAGGTGGTTGAGATGATTTGTTGCTTACTTTGATTTATGAGGAAGTGTCAGAACTATGACCCATTAGGATATCAGTATCACCATTCACTGCTTATTTTAATTAGGCTTTTGTCATGTTAGAGTTAATTTAGCTAAGAAGGGGAATCTTGGCGCAAGAGTAAAAAGTTGTTGTCATGTGACTAAAGTCACAAGTTCAAGTCGTGAGAACAGTTTCTTGTGTGAAAAACAGGGTAAGACTGTCTATAATAGACCAAGTGGTTGGACTATTCCCCGGACCCTTAGAGTTATTTTAACTAACCCTTTCACCCCAAAAGAAAGGAAGTTACCCAGGGTGACCTGAACCTGATCTTAGGAGCAGAGAAGAAAGTACCTTCTTGCAAGTAACCATTCAAGTGTACGTTTATCATTCATTTTCCACACTTTTGTAAGGATGCCAAGATAAAAGTGAGCCGTATGTGGTGGCCTACCTCACTTGGGATGTTGTATTGATGTTGAAGGAATTGCCTAGACCCATTTGAATAGCCTTTAATGGACTGTGCTGTCACAATAACTTGAAATATTTTGTATTTTAGTTATTGCCTTTACAGTTAGTAATGCACACCATCCCTGCCTCTTTCAATTAAATAGATATATTACAAGCTACTATCAAGAGAAGATCATATAATTATGGACATACTTCATTGTTCACAATTAGCAGCATTGAAGTTTTCTGGTCCTGTCATATTCTTAGACCCTTATAACCCAACATGAGTAATTGAGTTGATGTCCTCTCAATTCTCTTACGTACTGTTCACCCTCCAGATCTCGTGCACTGCTACAGTACCACATGTTAATAATGGTATGTGAGTGTCACTGCAATCTAACCCCTTTTTATCGTACATTATAAACATTTATTGTTAATCCATTATATGAAAGTGCGATTGAAATAGGATAATGTGCATAATTAGAGCAATTCTAAGGAATAAACTAAGAGGTCGTTTGGTACGTCATATTAGGCATGATAGTATAAGCTTATACAAGACATTATAGACTTATCCATTGTTTGGTGCTCACATTGTATTGTATAAACTTATACATCAATCTCCTCTTATACATCAAAATGATGGATTATTTAATCCACCATGTAGATGATGGATAAGGCATGATAAAAGTGCAATGTATAAACTACTTAATATATTTAATCAACCGCTACCACAATCACCCTCCACCACCACCACTGTCATTATCGCCACCTCCACCACCACCGTCGCCAACACCACCACCACCACCACCGTCGCCGTTTCCGCCACCACAATCACTCTCCACCACCACCGCCTCCACCACTACCATCACCACCACCGTCACTACCGCCGCCGCCACCACCACCACTATCGTCGTCACCATCGCTGCCGCCGCCACTACCACCGTCACCATCCACCACCACCGCCTCCACCACTACCACCACCACTGCCGCCACCACTGGTGGCGCCGCCACCACACTCTAGTCATCGTTATCGCCACTACTACCACTACCACCGTCGCCGCCTCCACTCTCTACTACCATCGCCGCCACCACCCTCTACCATCACAGACGCCCTACCACCGCTACCACCACCACCACCACTGTTGTCGCCGCCACCACCATGCTCCACCACTGCTACCATCGTTGATACCTTCATACCACCATTGTCGCCGCCCCACCCTCCACCACCACTGTCACTGCCGCCACCAACACCACCCTCGACCACCACTGTCACCACCACCCTCCACCATTGCCACTACTACCACCACCACTGCCACCAACATCATCACCTTCCAATACCACCACTACCACACCACCAATGTTGCCACCAAATTATACAGTGTATCACCAAACAATGTATAGTATTAAAATCTTATCAGGTCTCATCCTATCAGGTCTAATACAATCAGACCTTATACTATCAAGTATTATACTATACAGCGTATCAAACGAGCCCTAAAAAACATATTTTCACATACAGAAGTTTTTCTTTGTAAGAATAATTTTCAGATAAACACTTAGTACATATCTCATATATGGTAGAGAATTATTGTAAAGTCTAATCAAGGTGATAAAAAGCAATTTTTCTTAGATTTTGTGCAGTCCACCATGATTTTGGGTACTCGTTGTAGCTTCCATTATATAACCAAATATGCACTTTCTTGGAGAGAAAAAAAAGAGTGATTTGCACAGTTTTTTCCCTCTATTAATTGCTCTAGCCCATGAAACTTTTTCATGCTTCTACTTGGCCTGCAACTGAAAAGGGTAAAAGTAGATACTATGCGTGCATTTAATGAGAGAAGACCATGAACGTTTCTTACATTCTGAAGTCTAAAAATCACAGTATCTTTTGTATTTTCTTACACTCTCGGGCTTTATGCGGCTGCTTCACGCAGGAGCCTTAGCTAGATTAGGTCATAAACGTTTTGTGCTGTTCTTCGAAACTGTAAAAAGGTGTAGAACTTACTGTATTTCATTTCTTCACTGAAATTCATAATCAGAGGTTTCTTAGAATTATGAGCTGTTTGGGTTCCCATCCTACTAAATACTACTTAAATACTACTTGCTTAGAGCATATAGCATCTCACCAATGGAGATCTTAATAAGCAGAGATTTTAAAATAAGATTTGGATTTAACAAGATTTTATTATTAAAGTTATCATACGTACATGACATGAGATTTTAGCAAAAGCTAAAATTCAAGTCTTAGGTCCCCCCTACCTTCAAAAGTGAAATATTAAATAAAATAATCATTGTTTCTCTCTTATTCAATATAAAAATTGTAAAATAAATGATATAAATATAGTGGGTATTTTGGGAGTTCAACAAAAAAAAAGTAAAATCTAAACCATTAAAGCGAAATGTGCATCAAAACCTTATGAGTGCGTTAAATCCTATGTGGCAGTACGAGATCACAAAAAGTGAATTAAGTCTAAAAATAAGATCAACTTGTTGTTGGAGATGCTCAATGGATCTTATTTCTACAAATAAAATTTTCATAAAATTTTATTAAAATTAATAAAATTATTTGCACTTATTAATATGTGTATTTCTTCTATTTTCGGAAAATTAATAAGTATAAAATATGAGAAAAAGTTTGATGCACCGACGGTTTAAAGTTTTTTTACACCGTCAACCTATCAGATTTCAAGGATGTGAGAAAATCTCTCTTTTTATTTAATTTCATTAATTGACATGACACATCCTTTAAATCTAATTGGTTGACGGTGTAAAAAAACTTTACACCGTCGGTGCATCAAAATTAAACTCATAAAATATATAGTATGAGAAAAAAAAAGTTCTTCTAAATAAAACAGTTAATACTTATGTAAAAAAAAGTTAATACTTAATAGTTTTTTTTATAAGAATAAATATATTGAAATGAAGTACAAGATGCACTTCAACCCAATACAAAGAGAAGAGAAACAAGAAGTAAGACAATACATAAATTGCAACTAGGAACCCCCTTAAAAAAATCTAGTGAAGAAAAAAGGGTACACAGATATAAAGCCAAAGCAAAACTCCAAGAGGGCATTGTTAGGTTTTAATAACTGAACCATTCTTTTTCCTTCCAAACATGGATAAGTTTTGATGAACCATCTAAACGATGCGGAAACTAGGGATTTATAGTTCATACAATATACAATAAGGTGAATTTTGTGGTACTCATATTTTTTTTTGGTGTGATACCCCATATGATATTTTAAATTATAACTAGATATTATACCCATGCGTTGCACGGGTTTACTTATAATATTTTTTAACATTATATAAAAAATATTATAGTTTAAATAAATTAAAATTAAAATATTTTTTAATTATAAATAAAAAAATTGTGTTAAGACATTTAAATAAATATTATTATAATTCTTTTTTTATAAATAAATAATATTACTCAAATTTAATTATTAACATAGAAATCATTTAAACAATTAAAATTTTTATTTATTTAATAATATGAAAAATGATTAATTTAATTTGAAATATTTAAATTTCGTAAAAAATGTTAAGTAATAAATGTTTAATGTCATGTTGAGTGAGTTGTTTCTCAACATTTCATATATATTATATATATTTTGCTTTCAAAAAAATGTTTAATGTCATAAAATAAGTTTTAATATCATTTTTTATATTTTTTACCTGGAAAATCATTTAATCTGACATGTCAAGACCAAGAAGTGATAACTTAAATGGCCTTTTGATAATAAAAAAATAGTCTAAAAGATTATCTTATGAATTTAATTTTTATTCAACTTATTTGGTTTACGAATGTTTTCTCACAGCCAATAGTCATGATAGTAATCCCTTGAGGCTCTACGATCACGCTAAGTGAATAGACCAGACCTCTCACAACAAACATTTATTCAACTTTGAACATTATTATTTTTCTCTATTATGCTTCCTCGAGTAATATATCATAGATAGAAAATATATTTAATTTTTTTTAATAATGCACATATATGTTATAGTGAATATTAAATACCTTTTAGCGGCATTTGTTTTTCAACTTTAAAATTTTTATCCATATTATTTATTACTAAATAACTTTTATTTTTAATATTTGTCAAATGAAAAACTAAAGATAATTTCATATTTTTTTAAGTTGTTGAATGTTGTTATTTAATGTAAATAGTTGAATATTTTTTGACAACACAATTTTTTTAGTTTTTAATTATTTTTTAATATATTATTACAAAGAAATTTTATTATTTCTTAATGTATTTGAATACAAAGGTATGAGAGTTTTATGATTTAATGTAAAACTCAAGTCTCCTTTACATATAAATATAATTTTTTTTAATTTTAAAACTATTTTATCTAAATTATTTGTTAGTAAGAATTATTTTCTTATTCAATTGAATTTTTAATATTTTTTAAATACAAAACTGAAGTAAATTTTAAGTTTATGAATGTTTATTTAATGTAAGTAGTTGAATAGTTTTTGACAATATAATTTTTTATTTTAATTTTTTTATTGTTTATCATATTTATTACAAATTTTTTGTTTTGTTTGGATGTTTTTAATACAATGCAGCGCTTAAGTTTTACTTATGTATTTATAGAAGATAGATATAGGTGGATCGATAGATATATGGAAGATAGATAGATTTAAAAGTATTTTATATAAATTATTTATTAATAAATATTTATTTATTATTAATTTTAAATTTTAATATTTGTCAAATGCAAAGCTCAAGTCAATTTTAAGCTTATGAATGTAGTTATTTAATATAAGTAGTTGAATAGTTTTTTATTATATAATATTTTTTCAGTTTTTAATATATTTAATATTTTTTGTTATTTTTTAATGTATTTAATATAAATGTATGAGAGCTTTATGGTTTAATGCATTTAATACATACAAAAACTCAAGTCTCCTTTACATATATATATATAGATTTTGTTGAAAAAATGCGAAAAGTTTTATTATTGCGATTTATAAAAGTTCAATGATCGACTTAATGAATTAATAACATATACTTCTTAAGTTTGTTTATGTTATGTAATGCCCAATTTAAAAATTATAATTTTTAGTTTAATTGAAACTCTGAGAGATCATCTACATTCATTTCATATCAGGATCCTCTTCCTTCATGTTCCAACTATATTGAACCTCCAAATCTTCCTCCATCATCTTCTCTAAGTTTAAATTGTATGTTTTCTGTTGTCTATATCATTTAGGGTCCGTTTGGTGACCAGGACAGGATAGGATAGGACAGGATAATAATCATATCCTGTTGTTATCTGTTGTTTGTTGCGCCAGCAGGATATGATAACACTATCCTGTCTCCTATCATATCCTGTCAATCATGTGTAAAAGTTATCCTGAGGGGGGACCTAGGATAGAACAGGATAGGATACCTGTTATATATTTTCTTATAGTATCCTAACTCCAAATTAATTTATTTTAATATTATATAATTTATAATTTATAATATTTTCATATCCTATTATTTAAAAATTATTTATCTACTTATATAATAATTTAAATATAAAGTATTTTTGAAATAATAATATTTTTAATTTAGTTAATTTTTATTGTTTATCACGTGTCACAACTAAGTGAAAAACATTGATTACAAATATTGATTTTTTAATAGTAATAGATTATTTTTTTATTTTCATCTTCTATTATAAAGTACTTTTGAAATAATAATATTCTTAATTTAGTTAACTTTTATTGTTAATTATCATGTGTCACAACTAAGTGAAAACCAATCGGTTAACTGCATAATTTTATTTAAAATATAGGGCATCTTCAAAACAATAAAATAGGCTGATTAATAAAATTTAAATTAATTTTATTTATTTTAAAATATAGTCTCATTCATGAAAATGTAAAGAAATTAAATTTAATAGAATGATCAATTTTAAATGTATTTTTTATTCAAATATAAATCTGATACATTTTTCCTTATCATATCCTATCATTATCATGTGCACCTCAAACACAGGATATGATAAGAGTCTATCCTGCTCTTATCATATCCTGTTGATATCCTGTTCACATATCATATCCTATCATATCTTATCCTGACCACCAAACGGACCCTTAAGGTACTACACTTGATATGGTTTAAGGTACCATATTAAGCACCTAAAAACAATTACAAAAATTTGTAGAATGCTTGGGTAAACCGATTATTAACTTTTGTTTTTGTTTTTTTTTTTTTGTCAACACTGTTTTTGTTGTTGTAATGAATCGGTTATAAACTACTTTAAAAAATTGGGCATCTAAATGGGCCTGCAAAATATATACGGGTTGGTCCATTTATTCTCAAAAGCGGGTTGGGTTAATAAAATCAGATATGGATAATTCTTAATTCGGTTACTAGAACCGGTTTTTTTTTTTTTTTAACATCAGAAAGATAAATTGCACCTATCAGGGATTGAACCCTAGACCTTCCCCACCCAACCTACATGTCCTCTAGCTCTTACCACTTGAGCTATTATTCGGGGACTAGAACTTTCAGATTATTCTTTTTGTTTTCAGTAAACATTGATTATTATATTTTAGTTTCGTTTTCTGATTTAGTTGATGATTCTTTTGTGCAGCGAGAGGTAATTCTACTATTGATTATCTTGTAAAGAATGTATCATCCTTCACTGAGTTTGTTTAGAAGGAGGAGGGGTCTCCGGGTTTGCTACTTTTTTAGACTTTGATGTTTTACCTTCTAGCCTGCTTGACTTAATATATGGTTATGTTTCGTTCAAAAGAACGGAAGAGGCGAAAGATAAAACTCAAATGTGATGAACGATGTGGTGAAAAAAAGCTGAAAAAAGAAAATAAATGAAAAATGTAGAATGAATGAGTGAATGAATCAAAATAAATAAATAAAAAACTTCTTTTTTAACCACTCACACTCACCATTGAGTGCCTTTCACACACACGCACTTCACGTGTCATACACATACTCAGAATGCATTTTATTTTGCATCATGTATCAACACCTTATATTCAGTGTGATTGTGTTGATTGAACTATACCTCAGTCGACAATATACATGATATCAGTGGTGGTTTGAGTTCGTCACATTTGTGTTTCATGTTTTTCTTTTATCTTTATCATTAAAAACTGACTTTGCTTAAATGTATAATAACACTAACGTTCAAGAGTTATTTTACTAATGAGAGAGGGGGAGGGAGGGAGAGAGTATCTTTATTAGAATAATTATAAAAGTTAATTAGTTATGTGATACTTTTATGGTTTAATTAACTACCGTGTTCAACAACTTATAAAAAATTAACATATTCGACCATATTAGGAGCGCTTCTCGTACATGCACTTTACCTATCATGCACACATACTCACAATGCATCACGTTTTGCATCGTTGCTCAATACCTTATATTCAGTGTGGTTGTGTTGGTTGAACCCCACATCAGTTGAATATACGTGTAACGGGTGGTGGTTTGGGATCGTCACAATTATATTTAATGTTTTTCTTTTAACTCTACCACTAAAAAATAGAATATTTTAAAATCTCCAATTGCACTGGCGCTCAAGAATTATTTTCCTATTCTCTGTGTGTGTGAGAGTGAGAAAGTATTATCATCTTTACTAGCTAGAATAATTGCAAAGGCTAACTAGTTATGTATTTTTTTTTCATAATTTAATTAGGAGCGCTTCTCACACATGCATTTCACCTATCATGCACATTTATCTCATAACGCATCACGTTTTGCATCATGCTCAACACCTTGTATTCAATGTAGTTGCGTTGGTGGGAGAGCTCGTCGTTTTGCTTCTGCTCTGGATAGTTGTGATTTGATTGACCTTGAGGCAAAGGGGGGTCAGTTCACTTGGCATCGGAAGGAAAGGGGAATCCTTCGTATGTCTAAGAGATTGGACCGAGCCTTTGCTGATAGTGACTGGAGACTTGCTTTTCCTGAGGCTTATGTAGAGGTTCAAACAAGGATGCATTCTGATCACAACCCTATTATAGTTAGATGCAATGTTCCTGGAGAGGGTCCAGTTGAGAGGCCATTCCGTTACCTTGCGGCTTGGGCTAATCATGATGGCTACCGATCTATTGTTAGCAATTCTTGGAGGAGCCCGGGGGGAATGCTGCGTGATAAGCTCTACCGTGTCCAAAATGACTCGATCTCCTTTAATAAGCACACCTTTGGAAATATCTTCCAACGGAGGAGACATGTGGAGGGCCGGCTTCGAGGAGTCCAGAGAGAACTTGATGTTCGGGTGACTTCTAGTCTAGTCCAGCTTGAGGCTCAGCTTCAGGCGGAGTACCGAGATATCTTGCGGAATGAGGAGCTTCTTTGGTACCAGAAGTCCCGAGAGCAGTGGGTTAGATTTGGTGATCGTAACACTGCTTTTTTCCACACACAAACAGTTATCCGTAGGAAGAGAAATAAAATTCATAGACTTCAGTTGATGGATGGCTCTTGGAGCTCAGACGAGGGTGTGCTTCAGAGAGAGGCCCAGGATTTTTTCATGGATTTGTTTTGCTCTAGGGGGGATACTTTGCTTGACCACTTTCAGGTGCTGAACTTTCCGTCTATTCCTGAGGATTGCCGGTTGGATCTTCTTGAGCCTGTCACCATTGAGGAGGTAAACAGAGCTCTTATGTCCATGAAGTCGTTCAAAGCCCCAGGGCCTGATGGCTTTCAACCTGTGTTCTTCAAACAGTATTGGGATATTGTTGGGGAGGATGTTTGGAGGGTGGTCAGTGATGCGTTTAGTACAGGTACTATCGATCCTTCTCTAGCTGAAACTTTGATTGTTTTGATCCCCAAAGTTGATGTTCCTAGTCAGATGAAGGAGTTTCGCCCCATTAGTTTGTGTAACGTTGTTTATAAAATAATCACGAAGGTGCTGGTCCTTCGTATCCGCCCTTACTTGGATCAGTTTATTGGCCCCCTCCAGTCTAGCTTTATTCCGGGGCGGGGGACCACTGACAATGCTATCTTGGCTCAGGAGGCAATTCACTTCCTTGATCACTCTAAAGCAAGAAACGGCTCTATGGCTTTCAAAATTGATTTGGAAAAAGCTTATGACAAGCTTTCTTGGGGGTTCTTGGAGGAAACTCTGAGGGAATTTGGGTTTCCAGACCTCATTATTCGCCTTATCATGAGCTGTGTGTCTTCATCCAGGCTTGCTCTCCTTTGGAATGGTTCTAGGCTCCCTTGGTTTAGCCCTGTTCGGGGTCTCCGCCAAGGGGATCCGTTGTCTCCCTACCTTTTTGTTATGTGCATGGAGAAGCTTTCAGTTCGTATTCAGAATGCAGTGGATGCGAGTTTGTGGCATCCAATATCTCTTTCTAGAGGTGGTCCTCCTCTTTCTCATATTTTCTTTGCAGATGACGTGCTTCTTTTTTGCAAGGCCTCTAGATCACAAGTTGAGATGGTTGCTGAAATTTTGGAGGACTTTGGCTCGGCATCAGGTTTGAAAGTTAGTGCTGCGAAATCAAAGGCTTTGTGCTCTAGAGGGGTTCCCCAAAGTACCCGTCGAGATATTGCAGTTGTATGTCCCATCAGAATTGTTCGGAACCTGGGCAAGTACTTAGGTTTTCCAATGATCAGTGGCAGAGTATCTCATGGTGATTTTGATTTTCTTATGGACAAAATTGAGAGGAGATTAGCAGGCTGGAAGAGTCGCCTTCTCAACACAGCAGGAAAAATTTGTCTTGCTAGGTCTGTTATCACAGCAATTCCCACTTACTATATGCAAGCGGTCTGGCTCCCCAGGAAGACAATCCATTCGATTGATAGAGCGGCTCGAAACTTTATTTGGTCTAACTCCGCTGCTAACCGTGGGTGGCATCGAGTGAAGTGGGAGATTGTTACTCAGCCCAGGCATGCCGGAGGACTTGGGATTAGAGATGCAGCGCTTGCAAATACCTCTCTGCTTGGCAAACTGGTGTGGAACTTGTTACAACAATCTGACAAACTATGGGTCCAAGTGCTTACCCATAAGTATATAAAAGACCATTCTTTGTTGGAAGTCTCGGCCAAGCCTAGTTCTTCTTCCCTTTGGAAAGGGGTGTTGCGTGCTAGAGATGAATTAAAGGACGGGTTTGGTTTCAAGTTGGGGAACGGTGAGTCCTCTTTTTGGTACCATGATTGGAGTGGTCATGAAAACTTGGCAAATCACATCCCTTATGTGGATATTCATGACATCCATGTGTCTCTTAGAGATTTGGTGATTGGAGGGGATTGGGTCACGACTAGTTTGTATACTGTTGTCCCTTCTTTGATTCTGCAGAAGCTGCACGACATCACTCCTCTGGTGGATGATAGACTCCATGATCATTGGACGTGGAAGAAGGGGAGACAAGGTGTGTTTACTGCTGCTGCTGCATACTCCTGGCTTCTTGAGTCTTCTTCCCAGCTCCCCCCCTCTACACCCGATTCCTGGAAATGGATTTGGAAAATTCAGGTTCCGGAAAAAATTCGGGTCTTTGTCTGGTTTATCATGCAGGGTGCGATCCAAGTCAATAGCTTTCGGTTCAGATGCAAGCTTGCAAATTCCCCTGCTTGCCCGCGCTGTCAACATCAATTCGAGGACATCTTGCATTGCCTCAGGGACTGTAGAATTGCGCGTGATGTCTGGGTTCGGCTTAATGCTCTCGGGTGGCCAGGCTTCTTTGTGAGTAATGCCCAAGCCTGGGTAAAATCGCAAGCTCAAGGTCCTCATGCTTCTCTGTTTTTTACAGCAATATGGGGTATATGGAGATGGAGGAATAATGAAGTCCTAGGCGATAACGATTGGACAATGGTAAGCACTGTGAATTGGATTATTACAGAGCACAGGGATTATGATCTATTACTCACGAGAGGTCTGTCGTTGTCCATGGTCGACGATGCTCCAGTCCGTTGGGCTCCCCTGTTTCCGGTGAGTACAAAATGAACTCAAATGGGGCGTTTAAGCATGATGATGATCGAATGGGAATGGGTGGCATTGTTCGGGATGCCCATGGTTCTTGGATATCTGGTTTCTATGCAGGTAGCCTAGGAGGAGATGCTCTTCGGGCGGAGATTGCAGCTCTAAAGCATGGTCTAACACTGTTGTCGAATGCCAATGTTAGGAGAGCTACTTGCGAAGTTGATTGTTTGGATATTGTGGAAGCTTTGGAGAATGATCGGTATCAGTTTCATGCCTTGGCGTCTGAGCTCCTGGATATTCGTCTTCTCCTGGATCGGGATTGGACTGTTACTCTTGCTTACGTCCCTAGAGAGGCGAATGCAGCAGCTGATTGTCTCGCAGGACTTGGAGCTAGCCTCCTTTGCCCCCTGACTTGTCTTGAGAGCCCTCCTCAAGAGCTTCAGCCGATTCTGGCTAGAGATTTGTTAGCTTTGTAGTTTTTGTTTCTTGCCTGTTTAATTTTCCGATGTACCAAAAAAAAAAATGTAGTTGCGTTGGTTGAACTCCACCTCAATCGACAATATACGTGAATTTGGTGGTGGTTTGGGTCTCTGACAATTGTGTTTAGTGGTTTTCTTTTAACTTTACAATTAAAAAAATAAATTTGCTTGAATATTCAATTGCACATAATTATTTTCCTATTCTGTGTGAGAGAGAGTATTGTATTTATTAGAATAATTGCAAAAGTTAGTTTGTTATATGATATTTTCACTGATTTAACTAACATATTCAAATACTTTTTAAAAAAATATATTCAATTATATTGGGAGCGCTTCTCACGCATGCACTTCATCTATATCAATGCATCATGTATTTTATCATGGCTCAACACCTTGAGTGTGTTTGTTTGGAGATATCTTAAAACTTCATGAAAAACGTGTGTGTGAGAATGTCGTAATGCCGAATTTGGTACAAGTATGCAAAATATTTCCAGGCATAAATTATTCAGGAAAGTTAATTACACACATTGTGCAATGCTTCATTCAAAGGTAAATGATGAGAACCTAATATTTTTATGAGAATAGGAGTTATATTTTAAAATAACTACCCGATTCTAAATCCCATCACATGTTTTTCTATTTTTATAATTTTTTAGTTAAATTAAATTTAAAAATATTCCTAAGAATATAAAATATCTACCAAGCACATTTGACATTTTACTAGGGAAGAAATTATGCCAAAAAATATAGCATTTTCGTGAATGTTGTGTCATACATTCAAACAAACACCCATTTGTATTCAATGCAGTTGCGTTGATTGAACCCAACCTTAGTCGACAATCTATATATATATATAAAACACACTTGTGTTTTTTTAAGCATTAAATGTGTATATGTACAAGAGACTTCATCATTGTATTAAATACAAAGATTGAAATAAAATAATAATCTACATTAGTAATTTTTATAAGCATGATAATCCACATTAGTAAGTTGGCATATGAGGGAGTAAGGATTAAGAAATCTATATATATATGTAAAGCACACTTGTGTTTTTTTAAGCATTAAATGTGTATATGTACAAGAGACTTCATCATTGTATTAAATACAAAGATTGAAATAAAATAATAATCTACATTAGTAATTTTTATAAGCATAATAATCCACATTAGTAAGTTGGCATATGAGGGAGTAAGGATTAAGAAACTGACAGAAATGAAAAGTCCTCAATAATGGTTAAATAAATAAATAGATGAATATGTATAATCAACATATAATGAATAATGTACTCCTAGAATGTATTTGTGTTTTCTGATGTATTTGCATTTTTCTTTTAATGAAAGGTCAATGAAATGAACTCGCTAAAAATTATACTACATGCATTTCCATGGAGATGTAACCGACTAAAAAAAATTAAGTATCAGTTATTAGAAAATAATGAGATTATAATCTGAAATCGTGTGGGATACCACAACTCTACAAACTTAATAAAATTGCAATGTTTAAAGCCATTAACTAATTAAAAAAAAAACAAAATTATAAGACAATAGTGAAGGAAATAGTGACTCTTCTTCTATTTAATATATTTCTTATATTTATAAAAAAGGCTTAAATACTCTAGGGGTCCCTGAAATTGTACCCCGTATCAAAATAAGTCCCTGAATTTTTTTTTCCGATTCCGGATCCCTGGAATTGTTTTTTTAATCAGAATAAGTCCCTACGCCGGAGAAGACGGTGGTTGACGACGGCGGTCATGGCGGCGCTACGACCAGGGTGTTGGGCCGGCTTCGTCTCGTCCTCAGGAACTCAGTGGTGGTGGTCTCGTGGGCTGGGTCGTCACAGTTGAAGAGAAAAGGTCAGTCGCAAGTTGATTTCTTCTCGCCGGAATTTATGGAGCTTCTCGGTTTCTTCGTTTTAGCTTTGTTTCTTGCGATTTCTTCGCCCAGATCAGATATATGAAGGTCTAGGAGTGTTTTAAACATGTTATTTCATGGTTTGTGGAAACAATGAGGAGGCAACCACTGTCTTCTCCGGGGTAGGGACTTATTTTGATCAAACAAACTTTTCAAGGGACCCGAAATCGGAAAAAAAAAATTCAGGGACTTATTTTGATACGGGGTACAATTTCAGGGACCTACAGAGTATTTAAGCCTATAAAAAATTATAATTTATAAAGATTTTACAATCAAAAAATACAATTAAAAACAAATATGTGCATTTGAGTTTATATGTAAAGGAGACTTGGTCCTTGTATGATAGCTCAAGTGGTAAGAGCTGGGGACATATGGGTTGGTAGGGGAGGTCCAGGAATCGATTCCTGGCGAGTGCAATTTATCTTTCCGATGTACCAAAAAAAAAATGTAAAGGAGACTTGAGTTTTACATTAAAAACATTAAACCATAAAACAATAAATATTTATTTGCATTTGACAAATATTAAATATTTATTTAAAATTATTTAAGTTTTGCATTTTACAAATATTAAAAATTAAAATTATTTTAAAATTGAAAAATGCTGCAACAAGGTATTTAATATTAACTATAACATATATGTGCATTATTGAAAAAAAATATGTTTTTTTATCTATGATATATTAATAAAAATTACTCAAAGAAGCATAATAGAGAAAATAATAATGGTCAAAGTTGAATAAATGTTTGCTGTGAGAGGCCTGGTCTATCCACTTCACGTGATCGTAGAGCCTCAAGGAATTAGTCTCATGGCTATCGATTGTG
Source organism: Lotus japonicus (assembly GCF_012489685.1). Taxonomy (NCBI): domain Eukaryota; kingdom Viridiplantae; phylum Streptophyta; class Magnoliopsida; order Fabales; family Fabaceae; genus Lotus; species Lotus japonicus. The sequence continues at coordinate 80,456,008 of NC_080043.1, read as the reverse complement.
ATAAAATACTCTCAAACCAAATAAGTTGAAAAAAATTAAATTCACAAGATAATATTTTGGGTTTTTTTTTTTTTGTAAAAAGGTTATTTAAGTTATCACTTATTATAATTCAAAAAGTTAAAATTAATTTATTCTTCTTGGTCTTCACATGTCACACCAAATGGCTTTTCCAGGTAAAAAATATTAAAAAATGATATTAAAACTTATTTCATGACATTAAACACTTACTACTTAACATTTTTTTAGTATTTTAAATATTTCAAATTAACTTAATAAATTTTCATACTATTAAATAAATACAATTTTCATTGTTAAAATTATTTTATGCTAATAATTAAATTTGATTAATATTAATTGTTTATACAAAATGAACTATAATAATATTTATTGAAATGTCTTGACATAATTTTTTTATATTTATAGTGAAAAATATTTTTATTTTAATTATTTAACTATAATAATTTTTATATAATGTTAAACAATATTTTAAGTAAGCCCGTGCATCGCACGGGTATGATATCTAGTATACATGTAATAGGTGGTGGTTTGAGATTGTCATTGTTTTTAATGTTTTTTAACTTTACAATAATTATTTTTTATTTTTGAATCAAATTAAATTTTAAAATATTCCTTGAAATTCTTACCAAACGCATTTAAAAATTTACTAGAAAATAATTATGTCGGAACATAGCATTCCCAAGAATGTTATGTCATACCTTTAAAAAAAACTTGTATACGTGTAATTAGTGGTGATTTGAGATCGTCATAGTGTTTAATGCTTTTCTTTTAATTTTACAGTTAAAATCCGATTTTGCTTGAATGTACAATTGTACTGACGTTCAATAATTATTTTCCTATATTTAGAGAGAGAGAAAGTATTATCTTTATTTGAATAATTGCAAAATTTAATTATTTATGTGATATTCTTTTTAGTATAAATAACTAACATATTTAACCACTTATAAAAACTACTCTCTCCGTTCCAGAAAATTTGTAGTTTAAGGTTGTGGAAAAAAGAGTAAGAAATCAATTATTGATAGTATAATTTGACTGGATTGTCCTTAATTATTTAATTTTACTAGTATGATATGCAACTATTAAATTATACTTAGATAGAGAATAATGTAATTAATAGAGAAGAGTTGTAGTTGGTTAATATGAAAGGTGATAAGTGAGATAAAATGTATTAAATGAGGGTATAGGTGGAAAAAAATTGGGAAAATGCATTGGCAACACGTTTTTCATGAATACATACTCAATGCATCACGTTTTTCATCATGGTTCAACACCTTATATTCAGTGCGGTTGCGTGTGTTGAACTCCACCTCAGCTGCGAACATAGGTCAAATAGGTGGTGGTTTGAGATCGTCACAATTGTGTTTAATGTTTTTCTTTACTTTACAATTAAAAACTGACTTTGCTTGAATGTCCAATTACACTAACGTTCAAGAATTACTTTCCTATAATTCGTAGAGAAAGAGAGAAAAAATATTATCTTTATTTAAATAATTGCAAAAGTTAATTAATTATGTGATATATACTTTTATTATTTTAATTAACTAACATGTTCAACCAGTTATTAAAAATCTAACCTATTCAACCATATTGGGAGTGCTTCTCACAGGCATGTGCACATCATCTATTGTGCACATCATCTATTGTGCACCCATATTCACACTGCATCACGTTTAGCATCATGGATCAACACCTTATATTCAGTACGGTTGCACTGGTTTAACTCCACCTCAGTCAACAATGTAGGTGAAATTGTTGGTGGTTAGAGTTCGTTACATTTCTGTTACATACTTTTTTTAGTATAACAATTAAAAATCGAAAATTGTTATTCAGACCCCCCCAAAATAGCTATTCAGACCCCCAAAATTCGGGAAATGTCAAAAATACCCTTAATGAAAAGAGAAAATTTGAAAAATACCCCTCCCTCCATCCTCACCTTCTTCCTAATGCTTTGTTCAACCCCCCCCCCCCCCCTCACCCCCTCTCACCACATTATCTTTCTTCTTCAACTGCCAAACCCACTCTCAACTTCCACACCCACATTGTTGCTGGCCACCGCGTCCACCACCCTCGCCACCGCCGCTGTCGTCCTCACCCAACACCATCACCAACGTCGTCGCCGCCGTCGTCGTCCTCACCCGACTTCTTCTCCCTCATTGACGTCGTCGTCTGTGAAGGTACTGCACTAATCCTGATCTAGATTTATTGCACTTATATTAAGTGTTAGCACCGTACTCTTTGTGTGCGTTAATGTCGCACTCTGAAAGTGCGACAGCGACGCACACTGAGAGTGCGCTTTTCTGTTATTATTATACCGACGCAATGTTAAACCGCGTCTCTGTCGCACTTATAAAGTGCGTTTGTGACGCGCTTTATAAGTGCGATTTATACAGTTCTGACCTGTAACAGAAACAGTAAACAATTTGCAATTTTCGTTTTGCATTTCAGAATGAGTCTCCCTAAGTCATATGAAGTGGACATGCCACAAGAAAGGGTGGAAGAAATGCAATTAGCCAATGTAGAAAATCGACATGATGTGGCAATTGCAGCGGACTACACAGATCAATTTACCACATACAGGGTATTTTCATAACCAATGAGTGAGTTTATGTCAAATAAGTTGAATTTATATGTGATGCGTATATGTGTTAATATTCTGTAGGTTTTTGCTACTCAAGATGAGCTTTTGGATTGAGCTAAGAATGTAGGAAAGCAACTAGGCTTTGTGATCATTATTAGAAGGTCTGATTGTGGGAGCAATGGTCGTGGGAGTAAAGGCAGACAGTTGACTATTTTGGTGTGCGAGATGAGCGGCAAGTACAAATCGTACAAGCCTGTGTTGATGCGGAAAGGGGACAGGAACCAAGAAATGTGATTGTCCGTTCAGGCTCAAGGCGAGATACACATCAGAAGATGGTTTGTGGAGGTTGACTGTAGTACGTGGAGACCACAACCATGCGCCAGCCGAGACTCTGGTTGGCCATGCCTATGCCGGTCGCCTTACAAGTCAAGAAAAGGATATGGTGGATAAAATGGTTGACAATAAAGTCAAGCCAGGTAACATGTTGCTGGCATTGAAGGATGTCAACCCTCAGAATCTGACTACCATAAGACAAGTGTACAATGAGCGTATGACACACATTAGGGCCAAGAGGGGGCAATTGTCAGAGATGCAGCACTTGATGAGGTTGTTGGAGGAAGACAAGTACACGCACTGGTCCAGAACTGAAGAGGGTTCCACGGTGATCCGGTCCTTATTCTGGGCCCATCCAGTTTCCATCCAACTGTTCAACCAATTTCCTGCTGTTGTCTTGCTTGATAGCACATACAAGACCAACAAGTATAGGATACCATTGCTGGAGATGGTTGGTATGACATCAGTTGGATTCACATACACCATCGGTTTTGGCTACATGTGCAATGAGCGTGAACCTGAAGTTACATGGGCACTTCAAAAACTAAGGGGGTTGCTACTTAGGGAGGAGGACATGCCTAAAGTCATGGTTACTGACAAAGACACTGCTTTGATGAACGCAGTTACAGTCACATTCCCATTCCCTACCGCAGCTCACTTGCTATGCCAATTCCATATTGCTAAGTGTGTGAAGGCAAAGTGCAAGCTCGCTATTTCATTGACGGCAGTGGACCAACATTGGAGGATACTTACATCAACATCTGCACCTGATGAATCCCAACCTGTTTTGGGATTGAGCATTGCGACAGAGTTAGAGGTCATTGCAAAGATGTTTGAAGAAGCTAATGTTCCGAGAAGACAAGCTATCAAAGAGAGGCTTCGGGAGATTGCATACCTGGATCAGACTTCTATGTGTCCTCCTCCAAACAAGTTTCCTACAAGGGGTCGGCCCAATGAACCTAAGGGTTCTACCAGACGCATTCCTTCATCTTGGGAGAATGCTGATGCAATAGCTGGGTCAAAGCAAGCTAGCAACTCATCAGCTCCACAAGGCAAGGGGCGTAAGACCCGGTCGGCAAAACGGAAGAGCATTGCTTTGAAGCAATCTGCACTTAAGAAGAGAAGCAAAATGATTGCAAGCAACTCAGCTAAACTCCCGCCACAGCACCCGAAAGGCAAAGTTTACTCGGCCATATTCAACGAACTCTATCGAAAGGCAAATGTAGACATACATAAGATCGATGGAATCATAAACCTCGCTGAAGATTAGTTTCGTGATGTTGTAGTTGTCCATTTGAAAATTTTCATATTAGTTGTAATGTATCAATGATAGATTATAATGTAACATTTATGTTTCTCTTGAAGTTTCTGTTTCTGTCGTGTTAAAGTTTCTGTTTCTGTTGGAGTTTCTGTTTCTGTCAAGTTTCTGCATAATTTCGCCCTTTAAGACTGCGTGACCAACGCACGTTCAGTGTGCGATGGTAACGCCTTTCCAAAGAGCGACGCATATTACGCACTTTGTAACTGCGCGCCTAACGCAGTTAACTAAGTGCGTATATGTGCCTTTCCTATGTATAGTCAGGCACTGTGACATCAACTTTGACACTACTTAATCGCACCTTGAACGTGCGCTCGCAACGCATGTTCAAGGTACGTCTACGTCGCTCCATGGGTATGTGTGATAGACACGCACTACAAGAGTTCGTTCGAAAGAGGCATTTTCGGATTTCCGATTTTCCATTGGGTCTGAATAGCTGTGGGGGTCTGAATAACAATTTCCTTAAAAATCGACTTTGCCTGAATGCCCCAAATGCACTAACATTCAAGAATTACTTTTCTATTCTATGTATATTAAAGGGAGGGAGGGAGGAAGGGAGTATTATCTTTATTAGAATAATTACAAAAGTAAATTAGTTATATGCTATTTTCCTTAATTCAATTTATTAACATGTATTCAACCATTTCAATTCTAAATTAAAAAAAAATACTAACATATTGCATGTCTAAATTTCAAATTGCATATTAGCATGTCTTCAACCATTTTATCTTTATATTAACCTCTAGAGTTGGTAGACCGGAGCATGATATAATCTCTTATTTGACATATTGCATGCTCGAACCTCCAAATCGTCTTTCTCAAGATGAGGTAAAGGTAAATAAGTTTATTATAAGTTTTTTTTGTTTGAACAGCAAGTTTATTATAAGTACTTTTTGAACCTGTTAATTTTTTCTTCCTTGGACTGAGGTGTCATTGCCTTAGCCAATTTTTTAACTAATTTTTTTTAATCATTTATGTCTTTTTTTGGGTCAAATTTAATCATTTAAGGCTAACTGAATATTTCAGTAAACAGTCGATTTAATTTGACATAATATCATGTAATATTGCTGGTTAAAGTAGAGGAGGGATCATGAAATAAACAAGGTAATTATCGTTTCTTTTTATTTACACAAAGGAGCTAGAAAGCTTATAGAGCATGATCGTCAAAAAAACTGATCATCCGTATTACAATTTAACATCTAGCTAGTAAACTTTTTCCAATAAAGTAAAAGTTCCAAAAATTAGTAAAATGTTCGAATTAAGGAGTTATGGCGAAAGAAGATAGCTTTTAAATTGGAAAATTTATAGTGTATAAGTCTTCTTTAAAAGAAAAAGAAACTTACAATATTTCTAATAAAGTATTCTGATTTGATATTACAACCCCTTCACGGGTAACGTGCTAGGATGCATGCCTTCATTGCCTTGTATCATTTCTCCAACTTCTATATATCATTCATGATTTCATGTCATGGTTCTCTCTCAAATATTCTGTCACATATTGTGTTTTTCCATTTGTGGCAAGCAGATCGAGACTAGCACACAGTCACACCACTAACCATTAGTTTGGTTTCGACGCAAATGAGAAAACATACATTTCAACGCATTAACGGGGAAGCAAAATTTTACCATATTAACTCAAATATTAATCGAGATTAAGTTCAATGAAAATCTAATTAAACACTAAGTATTTTACACACTGTCAATACATTTGGCAGTTTCCTTCAATTATTTAGCTGTCATACTCCAAATTCCAGCTTGTTATAATTAAAATTTAAAGTAATAAAGAAACGGGGAACAATGTAAAGAAGACTGAAGAGCAACGAATGACATGAATCTGACGCCACAGTCCATAAAAATAAAATACAAGGAGTTAAATATATATATATATATATATATATATCAGAATTCCTGGCACACATAAATATTATGCAGATTTCATAAGGTCTCCACTGACAATAAACACCATAGAAGTGGCAAGAATCTGTTGAAATTAAATACGCCTGGTGTGGTGTGGATGTGTGTGTTGGCTTCAACAATGAGTAAGTGGCCAAAGTGGAAGATCATTTCCCAGCAGCATACATTTCAACCCTTCAGCTCAAAGGCAGCACTGACCACTGAGCAAAGATTAAAAGTTTAGCTGTAGTTTTATTAATCTTTAAATTGTTTTCCTTATTTTATATGTCAAGTAAAGGACAGGTGTGTTTTCAGCTGCTTGAATCAATGCCAAACAAACAAAAGTCCATCATTTCAAGTTAAAACAGTCATGACCCACTAGTCACGTGTACGGTGTATCAAATACAGAAGCATCCTTCTTTAATAACAAATAAGCACTATTAACTATTTACAAATAAATAAGTTAGCTGTGGCTTGCGGATTACTTAATTTATCTCTTAATTATCAAGTAGATGGTTAAATCCTCACCTCTAAAAATGAAGTACATTTTATGGTTTACTGATTATCGCTTAATGCAAGTACTTGCAGTGAGTTAGTTAGTCATTGTCGTCGGCGGTCGAAATGTTGCACCAATTTTTTTATAAAGTAAATCTAAAACAATTAAAGCTATGTACTAGTTTCCTTGCCCTCTACTCCTCACATAGCAAAACAGCTACATAAACATGATACACAAAACTATATGGTCTTAGAACATACCAACCATGCCTTTGTTATGCTTGAAGCTAGGGGGGATGAGGATATCACAAAAAGCCTTCGCATTAACTCTGTTTTTCTCTATTGTGCTTTGCACTCCACCAGAGGATCCAATCAAGTGCTCTTCATCACAGAACACAAGCTGCACCATCACAAACTCCTATGGCATGTTCCCTGACAGAACCATCTGCCAAGCTTCTCAAGTTTTGTACCCAACTACAGAGTTGGAACTTGTGTCAATGGTTGCATCAGCAACCAGAAACAAGAACAAGATGAAAGTTGCTACCCGTTTTTCCCACAGCATTCCGAAGCTGGTGTGCCCTGAAGGCCAAAATGGGTTGCTGATAAGCACCAAGTATCTCAACAAAGTGTTGAAGGTTGATGTGGGAGCAAAGACAATGACGGTGGAGAGTGGAGTTACAATGAAGATGATAATCAATGAGGCTGCAAAGGGGAATTTGGCTTTGCCTTATGCCCCATATTGGTTGGGCTTGACAATTGGTGGCCTTATGGGAACAGGTGCTCATGGAAGCTCATTATGGGGGAGAGGAAGCTCTGTTCATGATCATGCGTTGGAGATTAGGATTGTTAGGCCTGCAGGTCCTGAAGATGGGTATGCTAAGGTTGAGGTTCTGAATGAACAACATGAAGATTTCAATGCAGCTAAAGTGTCACTAGGTGTGCTGGGAGTTATTTCACAGGTATGATCTTTCTTTGAGGTTGCCAAGCTCTTTTTAATTTTTGTTTAGTGCATTAAATTGTTCTTGCAATTTCGACTCCGGCAGAAGCCAAAAATCTTTCGAGAGTGTGACTCATAAGTCACTAGTATCGAACTTTGTTTGCTTCATTGTTTTTCTCTTTATTTTTTTAGAAATTACTCATTAACTAGAAATATAACCGAACAAGTCTTTAAGATACAACAACATCCATCTCTAAGCTAAACTTTCAGGTAGAGTTACGCCTAATTTGAATTCTAATAATTTTTTTATATCTGAATCCTCACTAGCTAGGTGAACTGTAATCAGCTTCAACCAAAAATGTTCTCAATTGATCCAAACGTTTCACGTGAAGGATGTGCTGAACATTCTTCTAAAAATTGCAAAAGAATAAGTGAGAAAAGAAAAGGCAACACAAGAAAAGTAAGGGTAGTTTTTAACCAATAGGTCACGTTAAAGAATATAATAGAGGAGATATGAGTCAAAAGAGTAAAGCCTAAATGTCTTCTGTCCTTTACCAAAATCAGCATCAAGGAAAGGAAATCCTTGTAATAATTATGAAATAGACTCATAACTTGTAGTGCCAAAACCCGAAGGCCTAAACAAGCATGGACCACCTACATAACAAAACAATAAGGGAAATACTTGACCATACAAATATATCTTAATTACTTTCGGTGTCTCTTGATGGAATGTCTGCATGTAGTTTAAATAAATAAGTACCTCAACATATAAAATGATTTTTTATTTATACTTTATTTTTGTATTTAATTTTCTTTTGTGTTTTTGGTGGGGGATTACACACGCCTATCTATGAAAATAATTACTGGTTATTGAAATAGTTTGGGGTTGTTTACTTGTTTTGGAGGGAAAGGTAGGAAAGGCTGAAAACATTATTTTGAATAAATATTTTCTAATTTGAGAGATTTTTTAAATAATATATATAAGATTATAGGTCAGTATAAACTTAAAATCCTACTCCTTTATGTATGATTATAAATATTATATTATATAATACTCTTAGTTAAGAAAAGAACTTACTCTTTTCTCAAATTTCCTTTCCAAACAACCTCACATTACAGGTAAAGTTTTCTTTGTGTGTTTAAGTTGCTTAGTATTAACTTTATAAATCTAGTACTAAATTATTATTTTTATTTCACTTTAGTTTGGATGAGTCTTAGAACGTAATCTAAATATTTAAATAAAAAGCTAATTCGTGTACTACTGCTTGATATTTAGACACTTAAAATAAAAACCACAGCAAACTGCAGAGTTAATTAAAAAAATAAATTTTATAATTTGTGGCAGTAAAAACTGCCATTGCAAGTGTCTTGATATCTATAAAATATTAGTGGTATATGAATCATTTTAATGTAAAAATAAACTCATATTAATATATTATACATACATATATTTTATATATATATATATATATATGTATATAGTTATGGATTACTTATGCTGGACTAAAAAATTGTACCAAAAAGGATACTATTAAAAATAAGACTCTCCTCTCCTTCATTTCCCTGCAAGTCGCCAACGAAACACGAGTAACCTGCTGACAAAAATAACACAAGTTGATCCCACGGTTTACTGCACAAGTAGTTATATATATAGTTTCTTCTTTTCCAACCGCTAGAAGACAGTTGGTGATATGGGCAAATTGGTGATCTCTACACAGGCAAATGAAATATTCTGAGTCACTTATTGTGCTTCTTTTTCAATTGTTCCATCAGGTAGCAAACAAATAAAATTATTAAGTATATTTTTGGTCTCACATGTGGTGAACAGATGTCTCAGAACATGTACATTTTAAATTGGCCAACCATGTCTTTCTGCAATGGTGTGTAGTCAGCTATTCCACGTTCTATGAGTGCAACCAAAAGATATAAAAGATCAGCTAAATTCTTATCATTGTCCATTAATATTCAGAAAAACATTCAAAAATGATATTATAAAAATATTATAAATTCTTAAATAATTAACAATTTTGTTGGAAAGTTTGCAAGATTGTTCATGAACGAGCTAGCAGCAACCACATAGTTTGAGACGTGTGCCACAGGATTTATAGCTTTAGGCGTGTACTGACATTATCTTCAAGATCGGTTGATATGCGAAAACTCATCGGTTTTTTTTAATAAACAATATGAATTATATTGAAAAGAAGTACAAGGGGTATTTCAATCCAACACAAGAGAAAAAGAAGAAGAAAAACTAAGTTACAAGCATATACAATGAAAAGTACCCTTCTACTACCAAAGCTAACCCACTACCTCCTTATGAGAAAGGTTTAGAAAAAAAGCCTCATTAAAACCTTACTAGGAAAAACCCCCTTGAAAAAACCTAGTGAAAGAAAAAGAGTGTCACTTTTTAAAACCAAAGCGAATTTCCAAGGAAGATTAGAAAGTAATTAAAATCCATTAACCCACCCCATTCCATAAGAGCTAAAGCAGCACAGCTACCCAATATCTCCAAACCGCATGGCTCCCTGCCATTAACTTTTGCTATTGGGTAGATGGGGGAAGCTCATAAAAGTACATTTTTTTTTGTCAGTTGATTTAAGGTGGGTCAGGCCATCCCACCGGTCAAGCATTAAAGATACTGAATTAATTTTTGTTTATTAATATTATATACAATAAAAATATAAAATGTTATATGAGAAAAATGATGATGATGGAAATGGATGATGGTGAGGACATTTAAGACAAGTTTTGGTTGTGTTGTTTAATAAGACATTTAAGTTAAATTACGGTTGTGTAACTTGTGTTATTTGTGTTTCTAAAAAAACTTGTATTATTTGTGAGATTATTGTGTTTGGGGAGTGTGGATATAATAAACAATTAGTAGAGTTAATACTAATTGTTAAATGATTGTGCTTAACTTGTGAATTTGCTTTATGATAGGTTGACTAAGAATTTGATAACTTGTGAGTTTTGACAAATTTTATTCTTGGATTTTTATTTTAATGTTAATTTCATGTTTTTTTAAAGTTGCGACTCATGTTTTTCACTTCAAATATTATATTTTAATTATTTTAGTTTTGGGTGGGCTAACCCTCCAGTCCACCCAAATATGAGTTCAGCTGGGAGTTTTAACCCAAATATCAAAAGTGAACTAGTTTAGCCTGACCCACTTTTTAATAAGTCTGGTCTAATCAAGCCACCGACCCTTTTGCCACCCATAACAGCAGGGATCGAGTATAGAGCCGAAGATGTGAGAGGAATGTATGGACAGAGAATGAGAATACCACTAAAAAAAGGTGTTCATTAGTAAAGGTCAACACTAACAAGAAAAAACCAACACTATACCATATTTAGCGTCAACGTCAAGGTTGCTGTTGAATGACTTCAAGCTAATACTTTGTGTCAGTCATCACAATTTAACGTCGATTAAGATAACTCAAGAAGAGACAACACATTAGCTGTCATCAATGATGCTAAATTGTAATTATTAGCATAGATCGTATAAGTCGATGGTATTATTGCACTGTTAGCATACGCCATGGCCGGCATTCACCTTCAATTTATTTTAAGCACAACAACACCAAAATCATATTCAATTGATAATGCTCAAATTCTAAGTCTTGTTTGCTTTTCAGTTGATTCTTGAGTTGAATAGTTTTGATATTAATCTATTTTCTCTATTTGTTGTCGAGTATCATATATCATTGTTGAATGTTTTGAATTTGATTATGTACCTTGGTCACTTGATCAATGTAATTTCCTTATTCTCTGTCGTCATTTCTCATTTTTCATATTAAAGATAGAAAATTTGAGACAGAGTATATGAAAATCACACTTAATCAGCTTATTATTGGGTGTTCAAAGCAAAAACTTATATATTGATCAAACATACTCTATATTGATAATTCCACTCAAATGATTAAACTTGGGCATTTTGGTCGAGAGATGTTCACTGAGCTCATTTTGTTTGTAATATAGATAATATTATATCCAATTCCACACACCAACTGTTTGATTAATTGTTTCATACGATTTTTTTTATAATGTGCATTCATCATGCAAAGGGTTTATATGATGACTTTTGTAGATTACTCTGCAACTCGAACCACTTTTCAAGCGGTCCATCACCTATTTGACAAAAGATGATTCGGATTTGGGAGACCAAGCAGCAGCTTTTGGACATGAACATGAGTTTGCTGATATAACTTGGTACCCAAGTCAACACAAGGCTGTCTACCGTGTTGATGATCGTGTCCCCATGAGTACATCGGGCAATGGTCTTTATGATTTTGTCCCTTTTCGCCCCACTCCTTCACTTGAATTGGCTCTCATAAGATCCACAGGTCAGCTTAGCTTTATTGATTGCATGTTTAGATATACAATGGATAATCATGGTGAAGTCAAAATCACTATCGATAGCCACTAAAGTTAAGAAAAATTGCTATGTTCACTATGATTAATTTTGGCTTACCGTGTTTTTCTACTGTGTATTTGAACATGCACCGAGTTAAAATTCACAAAAAATTACAACATTCATCCTTCAATTTAACACTTGTTGCAAGCATCTAGTTAAAAAGAAAACATCAAAATGAAATTTAAATGTGGCTCTGTTTTTACAGAGGATCTTCATGAATCCACTAGTGATGCTGATGGAAAGTGCAGACTTGCAAAGTTAACAACGAGTGCCCTCCTCACCACAGCTTATGGGCTTACTAATAATGGTGCTCTTATTGTGCCAAATCATGACATTAGTTATTTTTTACTCTGAGACAAAAATTTCAATTTCATAAAGTTTGATTAATATTTGGTACTTGATTGCAGGTGTAATTTTCACAGGGTACCCTGTAATTGGATTTCAGAACCGTGTTCAGGCATCAGGGTCATGCTTAGATAGTCTTCAAGATGGAAAATTCACAACATGTGCCTGGGACTCAAGAGTGAAAGGAGAGTTCTTTCACCAAACCACATTCAGCATTGGCTTATCTGTTGTGAAGAATTTCATTGAAGATGTGCAGAAGCTAGTTCAGTTAGTGCCTAAAGGACTATGTGGCATGGAGAATTACAATGGAATTCTCATGCGTTATGTGAAGGCTTCAAGTGCTTACTTGGGGAAGCAAGAGGATGCTCTAGACTTCGATATCACGTACTACCGAAGCAAGGATGCAATGACTCCTAGGCTTTATGAAGACATTCTTGAAGAGATTGAGCAGCTTGGGATTTTCAAGTATGGAGGGTTACCTCATTGGGGTAAGAATAGGAACTTGGCATTTGGCGGAGTGATTAATAAGTATAAAAATGCTGGGAAGTTTTTGAAGGTGAAAGAGAAGTTTGATTCACAAGGGCTTTTCTCTAGTACTTGGACTGATCAAGTGCTTGGGCTGAAAGAAGGTGTGACAATAGTGAAGGATGGGTGTGCATTGGAAGGTTTGTGCATTTGCTCACAGGATAGCCACTGCAATCCAAGTAAAGGCTACTTCTGCAGACCAGGGAAAGTCTACAAGGAAGCAAGGGTTTGTACACATTTAAAATAAGGCTGTGTTGAGTTCTGAGGGTAAAGAAGCATTAAATTTGACAATCTTATGAAAAGATAATATTTACAGAATATTTATATATGTAATTCTTCATACATCATCAATCACTCACTTCAACATATTTTAGAGACACTGCTTATCTTTTAAGATTATATTTTAATATTTGTATGTGTTCAATGTATACATTATCAGAGACAAAAAAAAAATGACATGGGAGTGCATTGTCAATTACGCAGAATGTGCAATTCAAACGTTTTTAGAGTTTAGGGTTTAGAGATGAAAGAGGGTATATCCTTGTTTGGAACCTCTCCACCATGCTTCTCTGCAGCCCCTCTCCTACATAATTTTAACCATTCATTCTTGTAATCAATGGATAATATTAACCTCAATAAAAAAATTACTTATCAAATTAATTAGTTGATCTTTTTTATGTTGAAGAGGCAGCAGAGGATCTGGGTGTCCAGGGTTGCATATAATGAAATTATATGAGAAAGGAGATGAAATGAATTAAGCTCATAAAATATTTTGAGTACATATTCTAACTTCTAAGTAGAAAGAAATATATGCCTATGTTCCATAGGATCTATTCTTTTCCTTCTATCAGAAATTAAACCAAACTCTCCCAACTAATACATGCACCAGCTTTAGCCAAGCATGATGTCTTCCATGAACCAGAACAATAGCTTTACCACCTGCATGATAATAAACAAATAATTGGTCAAAATAATCAGTGAATTGTGAACAAATGAACCTGATAAGGCTAAAATAATCTACAACTTATGTGGTTTTCCATTGTAAAAAAGTACATAGCAGGAAGAGAAAGAGAAAAGGGATACCTAAAATTCTTCATTATTTTTCTTGAGGATGCCACACTATGTCTTGCAACCCTGATGAAAAGTTTTTGTAGAACTGCATATGAATCAATGAATGAAGTTAGTGTCAATCAACAACAACATAACTTTGACATTGACATGATGTCGTTGTTCTTTCCTTAAAATACAAAGGAAATGAAACAGATGTGACAAAATGGTCGAGTTAATGACTTGTTAACAGAAGTAGAAACGTCGGTTCAATTAAAGAAAATGAGCAATGCCAAGTTTAAAAAAAATGGATAGATTTCTTTTCTTGCTCCCCAAAAATCAAAAGTCAGAACTAAAGTAATGTTCACATGCCTTGTGAAACTCGAGTGTGTCACCCCCGGTCTTTCGCAGCTCCACCATGTGCAAGGAGGGAGCCACTTCGAAAACCTGTAACAGTAGGCGACAAGTTGCACCATACATCTTATGTCAGATCAAACAAGTTGGAAGAAAACATTGTAAATCTCTTGCACATTTCTTTTGACAATTTAAGTTATCAGGTAATATTGAAAATTGAAAGGCTCCAATAGTCCAATCTACATTTCCAAGAGTGAAATTTATGTGTTATGTCTTCAGGTATAACAAAGAGTCGAGCTCCTAAGGTGCAGAACACTTGCCTCAAAAGACTAAACAATACATCTTTTTGGTGTATGAAGTTGATCAAATAATTAATATTTAAATTTTAAACAATTAGATGAATAAGGCAACAGAAAAAAAAAAGTTGAAATTATCATTCATACCCACAAACAATATGTTACCTAATGAGTACATACAGACAAAGACTACAATCATAATGGAATGACTTAGTACCTCAGTGGCCACTGAAAGGTGACCCTTCCTTCCACTCTTATCACCTTGCAGCTTCATCTGTGGAATTTAAATCAAGATGAGACTGAGTATTCTATATCATTATTAAATGAAAGATAGGTCTTGGCGGATAGATAGAGCATACCATTACTTATAATTATTTATGCAGAGATATATTATTACCTTATAATTTCTCTTGTGAACATTAAATCCCAAAGGCTTGACAGCTTCCTCAATTTTACACATAATTTCATTTGCAGGTCGCTGAGATGTGAAATGTGTTTCGCGCTTTACAACCCCCTGTGCCTTGAGATTATATAAAGTGAGGAAACAAGCATCATTAGCAAGAAAGAATACTCACATCTCATTATCACTATTTTGTTAGCCAATTACTAAAAGGAACCAATTGAATAAAGATCAGGCTCTTAATTAAACATAGATCCACCTAAACTTGATCCAAACATTACATAGGTCACAATTTTCCACATGACTGGAAATGTTAGCACAACTTTTACATGCTGTGTGAGAGGGAGAAATTTGCAGTTCATTGATCTGAAGTGTCTCTTGTATACATTGATCAGGACTAATAGCTAAAATAACTATTAAGCTATTGTCATGAAGACATGAACCAACTATCCAAAAAGCTTAAGATGATGGGGTAAGACACATGAACGATATTTATAGTATTTCTATCACTTCCCCTCAGGCCTCAGCAACAAACTAGCTTAACTAACAAAATCTGACTCAACTATTTACAGCAACAGTTAACAGCAATTAGTTGAATCCGTTAACTAATAACTACAATAGTGACATATAAATGAGGAAAGCATAAAACTAACGTGGACATACTATCTGCTTCTCAAACAAACTGTCAAGATTGAAGCTTTGCGATCTTGAAATGAGCTCAAAAGCATTCATCGATTCGGGTTTCTCTTTCCTCTCTGTCACAAGATTTTCCTACACACCAAAGAGAATAAATAAATTACACATGTTAAAAGAGATTCTGCAGACTCTTGTATTTCTTGATCATAATGAGTAAAACCTTTAATCAGAGTAAACAAGTTATGTTTTTAGCCGTTATCTACACAAGGCTAGTTGCTTTCCATGCAGGAGATGAATAAAATACTGAGAAAAAACTCTTTACCTTAGAATCATTGAAAGCAGCAGCTACATCATCTACATTGATATCCTCTTCCTCTTTAAAAGATGGTGGCTTGTATCCTTTTTTGAACCATTCATCTTCTAGGATTTCAGGAATTTTTATCCTCTGCAAAAAACAACCCAGTATTAAAGGAGAAAGCATAAGCTAACTGCAAGATGTTCTTTAACCACATATATTTTAAGAGTAAATTACAGAATTAGTATCACACTAAACAGAATCAGACAAATAGAAGGGTAAGGGCACCTTAAGTAGGAAAAAGAATGCATGTAACAAGTAAGAAAGTTTTTGGCTCAGAAAAGAAAAAATGTAACAAGTAAGAAAGTTTTTGGCTCAGAACTCACAGTTAGAGGGTTTGGGTCAAGAATAGACTTCAGCAGCTTCTTAGCCTCAGGCGAAAACCAAGATGGACATGTGAATTCAGCCCTGCTAATCTGAGAAATATGTTATAGATTTTGTCCCCCCATAAGGCCAACCATGTGAAATAAGCAACTCTTTTCACTTTTTATTCTCATGGATTATAGTCTGAAGTTACTTACTTTTCTGTACAGTGCCACATGATTTGGCTCATCAAACGGCAAGTAACCAGCCATAAGTACAAAGAGAATGACTCCACAGGACCAGATATCAGATGTAGAACCAACATAACCTCTATCATTAAGAACCTGATACAAATGGCACACCACATAAAATTTACTTCAGTTTGAACGGCGAATCTAGTCTTTCATGTTATCCACAAAGAGATAGTAAGTACCTCAGGAGCAACATAATTTGGAGTTCCACAAGCAGTGCGGAGGAGTTCATTCTCCTGCAATAAATAATTAAGAATTTAAACAAGGGTGAGTCCTAAGTTTATGCAAATGAACTACCTATATACTAGATAGCTGAAATGAGAGTGAAGATGAGACAGTTTCAAAACAACAAAGGGCAAAAGACTAGGTAGTAAAACATACTTAAATGAAAGAACATCCAAAATAAAATCCGACATCAAGTTATTAACCGAAAATGTGGTCTAACAATTAATTATGTCAATTCAATCCATAACAATCTTGTTCCATCAATAAACTATGATAAGGGAACCTAGCATTGATTGATATTTGATAGGCTGCTAATTGTTTTTGGAATAACTTAACTGAGACAGTAGAAGGAATCCAATTGTGTTGTGGTGTTTTTAATACTTATTATAACTTGGAGCAGCAAGTGCACTAAATCAAAAATCCATAACATGCACACATGCTGATAGTACAGAAGAGACATCATCTTACCTGCTGTGAATACGTACTCAGTCCAAAATCTGAAACTTTAAGAACACCACTAGAGTCCAGAAGAAGATTCTCAGGCTGCAAATTAATGTGAATATGAGTCTGATTCTTAATTTTTCTTTAGAAGCGAAAACAATGTTGATTCCTGCTCCCCCCAAACAATCAAATAATTAAATTACAGGGAAAATGGAGTATTAAAAAAGTTGAAAGACCTTCAGGTCGCGGTGATACACGCCTCTACTATGGCAGTAATCAACTGCATTGATTAGTTGTTGGAAATTACTTCTTGCTTCATCCTCTTTAAGTCTTCCATGTCTAGCCTAGAAATCAAATTACGAGGCAACAAGTGAATTCTTTAGATTCATGATCCAAGCAAAACATCAATGTACTTATTACTTAATAAACACCACATTATACACTCCAACTTACTATTTTGTCAAATAGTTCTCCCCCTTTGATCAACTCCAATACAATGTAAATCTTCGTTTTGCTTGCCATCACCTATGCTTAAACAGGGAATAGTTAATGAATCTGTGAGTGGTAACTACAAGTCTAGCATATCGTTCATAAGAAATGACTAATTCCAATTTAACTGCAGAAACATGGGATATAAGATGTTATCTATGCGAAATTTGCTTCGAATTTGAATTTCTGTATGTGTTCTAGGAATTGAGGTTAATTACCTCCTTAAATCAGTCGTTAATTTGCACTAATATTACAATCTATCACCAACTTAAAGTAAGATGATGGCTTAACTATGCTTTCAATCTACTCTAAAAACCTATGCATTTATGGAAAATAGGTACTAGTACTCTTACAAAGGGAAGGGTTGGTTTAAATTCTTGTGGACGAGGTTTAACTGGGGGCGCATCCAGGATTTTATTATTGGGTGACCAAATTAAAATATGAAAGAATCTATAAAAAAATTCAAGGTCGGGATAAGAATAAGAAAA
Source organism: Lotus japonicus (assembly GCF_012489685.1). Lineage (NCBI taxonomy): Eukaryota > Viridiplantae > Streptophyta > Magnoliopsida > Fabales > Fabaceae > Lotus > Lotus japonicus. The sequence goes on along the minus strand of NC_080043.1, from coordinate 80,437,867 downwards.
TATAAAAATACGGATAATCAACATGAGTTTAGGGAAGTGGCATCACATACTTCTTTTCTTCAAATTAAATTTCTTTTTAATTATGATTTTCATATTAAAAAAATAAATCAATATCAATTTCCTTTCTAAATAATGATTCAACAATAAAACATAATATATTATTTTTTCTTAATTTTTTATTTAATAGTTTAATTTTTTTTCAATCAATCAACAATACTTTTTGGTGTAAAAAATATATTGTATCACTCAACAATATGGATAATAATGATCTTGTAGAGAAATTATTACCTTTTAAAATATTTTTTCATTCAAAGTATATATTATCATATATATTAATTTATTTAATTGGGAGTTGTTAAAATAACCCTAAATAAAATTTAGATTAAATCACTCTAACCATATATCACTACAAAAAATTGCTCCTTTTACGTCGGTTAATTGTGGCGGTTAACAGAAACCGCTGTTTTATATGTATTTTACGTCGGTCAATACAACCGCCACAATACTATAAGATTACGTCGGTTTAATTTAAAATAATGTCGGTTTTAACCGGCGTAAGTAAATTATTTTTTTATAAAAATTTCACTCTCTCTTCTACCACGCTGTCATTCACTCTCTTCCACCTTAGGGTTCACTCTCTTCAATCTCAAGCTCTCTCTCTTGCAACCATGGCATGAATCTCGAGCTCTCTCTCTCTCTCTTCCAACCATGGCATGAATCTCGAGCTCTCTCTCTTCCAACCATGGCATGAATCTCGAGCTCTCTCTCTTCCAAGTTCCAACCATGGTCTGAATCTCTCTTCTTCACCGCATCTGGTCTTCGGTCTCTCTTCTTCACCGCATCTGGTCTTCGATCTCTCTTCTTCACTGCATCTGGTCTTCGATCTCTCCTCTTCACCTTCGTACTCGTAAGAGATTTTGATTCTAAATTGTTTTGATCTGGTTCTCCGAATTGATTTTGATTCATATCGCAGATCTGCTACTTCCCTCTCATAATACGTTGGTCGTTGTGACGGTTGCTTGTTAACCGTCATTTTATACCAAACGCTGGAAGCAATTACGTCGGTTGCCAGAACCGACGGTTATGTTGATTAAGTCGGTTTCGATCGACGTAATTAACACTTTTTTTGTACAACAATATTTAAATTCTTTTCAATCAATCATAGACGTAATTAACACTTTTTTTGTACAACTATATTTAAATTCTTTTCAATTAATCATAGACGTAACTAACACTTTTTTTTTGTACAACTATATTTAATTAAATTCTTTTCAATCAATCAATATTAAATATGATAAAAGTCACCGTCAAAGAAAAATGATAAAAGTCTAGCATAAGCAATATTTTTTTGGTAGATAATATAATACGCTTTGTTTTCTGATGTAAAAAATATATATGATACGCTTATTTAAAAAAAAACAATGAATGATACGTCACGTGGTCGATATAAGAGAAATAATTGTATAACACGTGTATCATTATCCTGAGAAAAAGAGTTTTTTTTTTTGAAACTTGAGAAAAGAGAAATAAAAACTAATGGAGACTGAGAAGTGAGATGTTAAAAAAAACTAAAATCAAGAGATCAATTTCTCCCAAGTTCAAAGAGAATAGCATCTGCAATTCTGATTCAGAGAAAGAAAAATCAGAAAAGTGCGTGATACCTCAAATATTTTGATAACGTTTGGATGATTGATCAGCTTCATCGTTGAGATTTCTTTCTTCAGCTGCATATTTTTAAGGCAAGAAAACAAAATTATATTTGCATAAATGCATGTATTACAAAGCTGCATTTGTCATGAACAATTAAGATCATGCTTAGTTTACCTATCAAAAAGTATGAAAATAAGAAAATAAAATATGTTTTGAGACACTTTCCTTCATAAACAAATAACCTAATTCCTAAAACTCATTTAACTGAGAAACAATGAAATTAAAAATATCCTTGTACATCCCAAAAGCATATAAGCCCCCAAATAAAAATATAAAAAGGGATTGATAAAAAGAAAGAGAAAAAAATAATGAGGAAAGATTGAGAGAAGTAATTAGACTAAGTTTGCTTATCCTCCAAGACTCGACATAAACTTAACAAAGCACCTAGATAAATGAGTGGGAAGAAGTCACATACTTTAAGCCTAACAACTAACAAGCACTTATATTGGTAGGCATGGAGGGCTATGATCCCCCTGGACTCAACGTGAGCACATTACACAGCCCCTTTTCAAGGCCCCTGCTGGGCCATGACGGGGCAGTTATTAAAAACCTTGTTCCTTCGAACCCAATATCGTCATTACAAATATGCATGGACATGAAGGGTCATCCCCGGGTTGCTCAACTTCATTGGTTGAAAGCTTAGTAGCAAAGCTTGACAACACATTAATGGGAAGTAACTGATCGCAATCACTTAGCAATCCAATATAAGAGGGACGACCATGGAGACTTTACTCTAACACCACTCACATGCCCTAAGTTTAGTCTTTGCCTTTGAGCTTGGCCCCAGTTCACTAAAAGAACATTTGGGAAGCAAATAAATACTAGCTGAATAAAATTAATTCTAACCAGTTGAAAATAATATTTGAATGTATCAATAAAAATTGATTTCATGGATAAAAATTAGATTCACTTGCAACCACAAATAGTTATTCCGAGTTAAACATAATCAATACTAAGTTTTATAAGACTAGTATTATGTAAAAATCATTTTTCTGATTTCTCAAAAAAAAAACATTCAAAACCATATACCACATCTCATGTTTACCCAATTTTAATAGAATCAATTCTGTTGTCAATTCTACTATAATGTTAATCCAAAGTCCAACCAGACAGACAGACAGTTAATGTGAAGATAGAAGTAACAATTGGGGTGATCTGAAACAGATTAAATTGGAATGAAGAAGACGTGCCTGTTCCATCATGTTGTGGCGGAGGACATGGTTGCGGTCGAGGATTTTGATGGCAACATGGGCACCAGTTTGCACGTTCTTGGCGAACTTGACCTTCGCAAAGCTTCCTTCGCCAATGGTTTTCCCCAGCTCGTATTTCCCCACTCTGGTTCGAGCTCTCGGTGCCTTCGCGGCGCTGCTCATTCTGCAACCACCGTTGTTGCTGTTGATGAATGAATTGAATTGGGTTTGGAAACGGAAGATGAAGGTGACGGTGACGAATGGGGCGGGGATAGAGAGAGGGTATATGCGTGTTTGAAACGTGTGGGGACAGAGTTGAGGTGGGTGTGGGACCCATGTTACATTACATGCGGTTTTGATTAATTCATTCATGTGAGGACAAAAACATCACAAACAAACCATGTGTTGTTCCCTTGCCTCTGCATGCATTCCTCCACTCCTATCCTATTCCTTTTTAGTGGATGGATAGGAATCCCACGTAGGGAGAACTTCTATGTTCTTCATTTGCTGTCTTATTTCATAATTAAATTGTACAATAAAACTCAAATGAGGTCGACACTAAAGAGATGGAAGAAACTGGTGGAGATTAAAGATAGATGTGATATGTATGTGGTGAGATTAAAAAAAAGATAGCTAAAGAAAAAAAAATAGTGTCTTAAGAGCATTTCCAACCTCAATCCCTTATTTTAGTTTTTTAAACACTATTTTTGCACCTGTTAAGGAATTCATAAAAAAATGATACATATTTTACTCTAACTATGATTTCTTATTTTACTATTACTCAGGTACTACCATACTACATATATTTATATTTGCTATTACCCATCCAATCATACTACACATATTATGCAAGTGAGAAAAATTAATAATATTTTAATCTAAAGAAACATAAAGTAGAATTCCTTACACAATTAATTGTGGCACCAGAAAGGAAATATCAAAACAGTGATACGGATCTAATTTGCATCACAAGGCCTGCTAAAAGTCATAAATATTTGGTTTTGTCAAATGGAGGCCCAAGCGCAAAAATATATAGATCAGATTTGGGCTATACAAACGACCAAAGAAAAAACAAAAAAGAGTGGACTGGTATTCCGGACAATATACATTGGTTTTGGATGATTATTGGTCGCGTTTTGCCTTAGGGAAGTGTTATTCAGACCCCCCGATAGCTATTTAGACCCCCAAAAATATAAGAAATGTCAAAAATACCCTTAATGAAAATAAAAAATTTGAAAAATACCCCTCCCTCCATCCTCACCTTCTTCCTAATGCTTTGTTGAAACCCCCCCTCCTCACCCCCCTCTCACCACATTCTCTTTCTTCTTCCAAACCCACTCTCAACTTCCCACATTGTTGCCGGCCACCGCCTCCACCACCCACGCCACCGTCGCCGTCGTCCTCAACCAACACCATCGTCGTCGTCGTCGTCCTCACTTGACTTCTCATCCCTCGTTGTCGTCGTCATCTGTGAAGGTACTGCACTCTAATTCCGATTTAGATTTATCGCACTTCCATTCAGCGTGAGCACCGTACTCTTTGTGTGCGTCAAGGTCGCACCCTGAATGTGAGACCGAGTCATACACTAAGAGTGTGTTTATCTGTTATTATTATCCCGACGCATTGTTAAACCGCGTCGCTGTCGCACTTATAAAGTGCATCGGTGACGCGCGTTCAACGTGCGATTAATACAGTTCTGGCCTGTAACGGAAACAGTAAACAATTTGCAATTTTTGTTTTGCATTTTAGGATGAGTCTCCCTGAGTCATATGAAGTGGACATGCCACAAGAAAGACAATTAGCCAATGTAGAAGATCGACGTGATGTGCCAATTGCAGTGGACTACACAAAACAATTTACCACAGACTGAGTATTTTCATAACCAATGAGTGAGTTTATGTCAAATAAGTTGAATTTATATGTGATGCGTATATGTGTTAATATTTTGTAGGTTTTTGCTACTCGGGAGGAGCTTTTGGATTGGGCTAAGAGTGTAGGAAAGCGACTAGGCTTTGTGATCATTATTAGAAGGTCTGATTGTGGGAGCAAGGGTCGTGGGAGTAAAGGCAGACAGTTGGCTATTTTGGTGTGCGAGATGAGCGGCAAGTACAAACCGTACAAGTCTGTGTTGGCGCGGAAGGGGACATGAACCAAGAAATGTGATTGGTCGTTCAGGCTCAAGGCGAGATACACATCAGAAGATGGTTTGTGGAGGTTGACTGTAGTACGTGGCGACCACAACCATCAGCCAGCCGAGACTCTGGTTGGTCATGCCTATGTCGGTCGCCTTACAAGTCAATAAAAGGATATGGTTGGTAAAATGGTTGACAATAGAGTGAAGCCGGGTAACATGTTGCTGGCATTGAAGAATTCCAACCCTCAGAATCAGACTACCATAAGGCAAGTGTACAATGAGCGGATGGCACACATTAGGGCCAAGAGGAGACAATTGTCAGAGATGCAGCACTTGATGAGGTTGTTAGAGGAAGACAGGTACATGCACTGGTCCAGAACTGAAGAGGGTTCCACGGTGATCCGGTCCTTATTTTGGGCCCATCCAGTTTCCATCCACCTGTTCAGTCAATTTCCTACTGTTGTCTTGCTTGATAGCACGTACAAGACCAACAAGTATAGGATACCATTGCTGGAGATGGTTGGCATGACATCAGTTGCATTCACATACACCATCGGTTTTGGCTACATGTGCAATGAACGTGAACCTGAAGTTGCATGGACACTTAAAAAACTAAGGGGTTGCTACTTAGAGAAGAGGACATGCCTAAAGTCATGGTTACTGACAAAGACATTGCTTTGATGAACGCAGTTACAGCCACATTCCCTACAGCAACTCACTTGCTATGCCAATTCCATATTGCTAAGTGTGTGAAGGCAAAGTGCAAGCTCACTATCCAAGACAAGGAGATGTGGGATGATGTCGGGGACGCATGGAATAGAGTCATGTATGCCGAGTCAGCGGAGGAATTTAATGCAGGCATGGACTTCTTACGTTCACTTGTTGGGGAGCACTCTGACCTCATGAATTACATTAAGGAAACTTGGTTGCCATTTAAGCACAAGTTTGTGAAGTATGCGATTGACCGTTATATACACATGGGTAACACAACTACTAACAGGTACATTCTTAGACACTGACATTTCAATAAATTTGCTACATTCATTAAGTATGTATTAATGTTCACGTTATAACTTTGCACAGGGTTGAAGGTGCACACGCAAAACTGAAAGCGTGCATCAAAGATAGCAAGAGTGACATGTGTGCGACTTGGGCAACTATGAACAGGTGCACACTTCTCCAGCATACAAGGATTAATGCTGCTTTTTAGGCAAGTATCTTCATCAGAGAGCATACATTTAAGGACAAGTTGTACGACAACCTGCGTGGTGTAGTATCAAGATATGCCCTCATGTTGATCGCAAAGGAGAAAACGCGCGTTGGAAAATGCGGCTACACTATCAGGAGGACACACAGCCTACCTTGTTCATGTCGCCTTGGTATGATGACCACTATTCCATTGACGGCAGTGGACCAACATTGGAGGAGGCTTACATCAACATCTGCACCTGATGAATCTCAACCTGTTTTGGGATTGAGGATTGCAACAGAGTTAGAGGTCATTGCAAAGATGTTTGAAGAAGCTAATGTTTCGAGAAGACAAGCTATCAAAGAGAGGCTTCGGGAGATTGCATACCCGGATCAGACTTCTATGTGTCCTCCTCCAAACAAGTTGCCTACAAGGGGTCGGCCCAATGAACCTAAGGGTTCTACCAGACGCATTCCTTGTGCTTGGGAGAATGTTGATGCATTACATGGGTCAAAGCAAGCTAGCAACTCATCAGCTCCACAAGGCAAGGGGCGTAAGACCCGGTCGGCAAAACGGAAGAGCATTCCTTCGAAGCAATCTGCACCTAAGAAGAGAAGCAAGAGGATATCAAGCAAGTCAACTCAGCTCCCGCCACAGCACCCGCCACAACACCCGAAAGGCAAAGTTTACTCGGCCAACTACATCCATGAAGTGCTCGAATTCCTCCGTGAATATGTCCTTGACATTCACAATGTTGAAGATGATGACAATTGTGGATATAGATGCATTTATTCCTTGATGGGTAAGGGAGAACAAAATTGGCGTCAAGTCCGAGAAGACATGATAAAGGAGCTTACATTACGGCAAGGTGTTTATCATGGTATGTATGGCACCGACAAACATTACGAAAAAGTACTACAAGACTTGCATCTTGCTCCAAATGAGTATGTAACGGAGGAGAAGTGGTTATGCGTGTCGGATAGGGGCTACATTGTTGCTACGATGTACCAGGTTGTGTTCGTGACCTTGTCGAATCGGGGGGCGCCACCTACTTCCCTATCACCGGTCCAGTGCTACATCCGTCAGAGCACCATATTTTATGTTTACTCCTTGTCAACAACAACCACTGGGTGAAAGTATTGATCAATATTACATTTAGTATGAATTTACCTAACATTACATGAACTTTATCAGATACTTAACAATATAATTGATCATTTTGTAGGTACTTATTTCAAGTGACTTTCCTTTGCCAACGGTTAATCTACAATGGATGTATCATTGTACTGTTGAAGCTCGTGGTTGGCAGCTACCATACCTGGATCGCATGACCCTGTTCAACAAACTCTCCCGAGAGGCAAATGTAGACATACATAAGGTCGATGGAATCATAAATCTTGCTGAAGATTAGTTTCGTGATGTTGTAATAGTCCATTTGCAAATTTTCATATTAGTTGTAATGTATCAATCACAGATTATAATGTAAGATTTAACTTGAAGTTTATAATGTAACTTAGTTTTTGTTTCTGTTGTGTTAAAGTTTCTGTTTCTGTTGGAGTTTCTGTTTCTGTTTGTTTCTGACAATGTTCTGCAAAATCTCGCACTATGGAACTGCGTGACCAACGCACTCCCAGTGTGAGATGGTAACGCCTTTATAAAGAGCGAATCATATCACGCACTTTGTAACGGCGCGACTAACGCACTTCACTAAGGGCGTATATGTGTCTTTCCTATGTATAGTCAGACACTGGGACATCAACTCTGACACTACTTAATTGCACCTTCAACATGCGCTGGAAACGCATGTTCAAGGTGTGTCTACGTCGCTCCGTGAGTATGTGCGATAGACACGCACTACAAGGGTGCGTTCGAAAGGGGTAATTTCGGGTTTCAGAAAATTTCTTGGGTTTGAATAGCTGTGGGGGGGGGGGTCTGAATAACAATTCTCTTTGCCTTATTCGAGCGAGACACATTTATATTAGAGCATCTCCAATGCAAGGTTCTTAGTTTTTATTTTTGAGTTAAGAACTAAGAACTGAGTTCTTAACCATTGGAGGTGCTGACGTGGAGTTCTTATCAGTTCTTATATAAGGAGTTTTACTTTTTGAGTTCTTAGCATAAAAAATTATTTTTTTTCTCTCATACAAATTACTTTATTACTCTATGAGTTTTGTTTTATTACTTTATGAAAATAAAAAGTATAAATAATGTGGTTGGTGGGACCAAATGAATAGTGGTAAGAACTAAGAACTAAGAATTCATGGTTGGAGCAAAATTACTTGAGAGTTGCTTAAGCACATATGGCAATACGGACCCACATAAATAGTACTAAGAATTAAAAACTAGTATTGGAGATGCTCTTATGTAGATGACAACTTTCATAATGAGTTTTTTTTCTTTTTCATTTTTTTATATTTTAGGAAATTTTTTTCATGTATTTAACTGGATGTGTTAGTTGATTGTGCATGTTTTGTTCATGATTTACTTATTTATAGTATTGCAATATCACTCATTAGAATTTATAATCTCACATGTTGTAGGTGTTGTTAGACAACCTAATTAGGTGTTTATTTAAACATCTTTTGACAACAAAATAAAATACTCAAACTCAAAATATTCTCTTTCAAAAAAGAAAAAAAAAACTCAAAAATATTTCTTGATGTAAATCAAATATTGACCACTTGAACCAACTATTTATTGGTAATTATATTGTACTTGACAATTTAGTTGAGGTTAGTGCTTTTTTTTTAAGAAAAGGTTATTGCCTCATTTCATCGACCGACACCACGTTTTTCTTTTTCCAAGCTAACAAGAAGAAACATTAGTGAATTGGACACCATATCTTTCACAAAAAAAACCTTAAGACATTTGGTATATGAGTCATCTCACTCATAAAGTGTTCACCACTCCTTTAATCCATCCAATGTGGTGTTTCTTTCTTACTCACACTTGAATTCCCAACAATCTCCAACTTAAGTGTGAGTTCATCTCAAGCGGAAACTTCTAAATACTTGCACCGTTGTTGGATCTCCATCAACGAGACATGCCACCATTGCTAAGAAGACTTTCGACACAAGGAGTCGTCACTATAATCACACTAACCATTTGCTCTGATACTACTGCTAGGCCGCAAGAGGATAAACTTTCGTGAGATTATTGCATTAGGCTAACAAGAGCAAACCACAAGTAGATTTGACACCACATATTCTGCTCAAAACCTTAAAACATTGGGTGTGGGGTCATCTCACTTAAAAAGTGTTCAACACTCCTTTAATCATCCAATGTGCGGACTTCATAGTCCACTTGAATTCTCAACAATTTCAATTCATGGTATTTTTGCATTAAAAATTTGGTAAAAAAAGTATGATAAGTTTCGTTGTTCATTTTAATTTTACCCAGCTCAAACAATCTTAGTGAAAAAAGTTGTGGTTAAAAAAAATATTTTTATATAAAAACCATTGGTGAAGTTTTGATAGTCTATTCTATATTATATAAAAACCATTGATCAAATTTATTTCTATTTCTAATAATTACTTTTCTTAATTTCAAAGAGTTAGATTGTGATTTATAAATATCAAGTCCAATGGAGTACTAGCAAAAGTTTATATTCAACTTATATAATTAGAAATAGAAAGAGAATAGAGAGCTTTAAAAAAAATAGAGAAATAATAATAATAATAATAATAATATTAATAATAATAATAATAATTAATTAATGTGATATAAAAACAAAAGAGAGGTAAAAATATAAAATCAATAGGTGCAAATGCACGTCAAGTCCTTTTATTTAGGAATTAAAAATTCATCTCATATTCTATATAATTTTATTATTGTTGTGTCGTTGAAGAAAAGTTACGGCATAGTTTTCTGATGAAAAAAAAAAAATTACAGCATGAAAAGGAAATTCCTTTAAAAAGTTTAAATCAAAATGTTAATGTGGATAATTACTTAAATTTAAGTCCACTTTTAATTTCTCAACTAACATGATTATTTAATTTTGGTCCTTTTGTTTAAAATAATGATTTTGGTCTCATATATGACATGATTGTGCAATTTTGGTCCTTCCATCAATGAAAAAATCATGGCCTAAAACTTTTTTCTTATTTTATTCTGGCTCCCAACGAAAAAATTATGGATACAATATTCCTAAATATCCATCCCTAACAATTATTGCGTCTAATTTAATATATCAAATTCTTGATGTGAGCTCAAAATTGAATATACAAATTTCGACATCATCGTGCAAAGTAAAATAAACTGAATATGACAATTTAGAATACACACAGAATTTAGATGATATCATGGGTGGAAATAGTTTTTGAAAAAAAAGCCTCTTTACGTCTATAAGATTTTCTTTTTGGGGTCTAGATTAATGGAGTGGCAGTGAGCCACCTCTGTCCACTGCAATATATAAACCCAACAAAATAATTGTCCAACATGAGACGTATAATTAAATATCAATTCCTTTCTACCCCAGTTAATTTCATCTCATGAATCATGCATCACCTGTGTCAAAACCTGAGACGCATACAGTTATCCCTGATTCTTATAGTTTTTAATAAACTTTGACAACTTTGATCAAAAGCAAAAGGTATCACTGGCCCAGATAAGTACTCTGGTGCCTCAATAGAAACAAATTTGTATAACCAAAATCCCTTTTGTTTCCCTGAACTGCATGCTCCTTCCTTAGCACTAATTTTTCAATCCTCTATATCATCTTCCTCTATCACATATCCTCCACCACACTTCACACTTGTGATTCTTCTCTTAGCACTTGCAGGCAAGTACCTTTTTATATGTTCTTCATACTTTGATACATTTTTTAAATGCAAATTAAATGACAAACATATTTTGTTCTGTTTCCAATTTCAGGGCAATCCTCTTCTTTCTGGGGCTGCAATTAGATGGGACCAATTAAAGGATTGGAAAATGGAGACTTCAAGGAAAGGCAGAAGATAACAAAGAGATGCTTGGTGATTTTCATGTTGTTTATGCTGATAAGCTTATTAGGAGTCTCTTTGCTTGGATGGTGGTTCCACAAATATCATCCATCAAATAGGAACCTCTGGATGGTGCCCATTGGCCTCATTTTCTTTTTTACACCACTTGTTGTTTGGTTCTCCCTCTTTATTTCTGACCTGTCTAGTAAGGGTGAGGAAGGGCATGGTTTTGAGATGAATCAGCGTGTTCATCCAGTGGATGAATCACTGTGTGAACCAAAGAGAGGATCTTTGGCATTATAAGCTGATTTAGTAAGTTCAAACCTCCTTTTTTTCTGATTTTGACTTGTACAATATTGGAAGCAGTTCAGGAAATGGAAATAGAAAGTAAGGTGTTATCATCCTCAGAAAAATCACTTCTGCTAGCATTTTGCATTTTTGCTTGAAACAGTGCATAATGGAACTTGGTAGATGTATAGTTGTAGGATGTTTGTATCAAGTTCTCTTTCCTCATAATCAATTTTGAAATGCATAAGCTCATAGTAGCTTATTCACAAAATTTATTCTAAATTTACAATCAACTGTGATAGAATTTCTAAACATGTGTGCAATTACTAATCAAACAGATAAAACTTCTTTGGACAAGTGAAGGACAGATCCATCCTTTTCTAATACTCATTCACTTGGTTCCTTTTCTTGCTTATAACTCAGAATATTACATGTGTCAGGACATGACAAGATTAGGTGATATCTGGGACCAAATTTTCCAGTATTAATGTGACATCTTTTGCAGTTAAGATAAATTGGTAATAGGAAAAATATGAGAATCTAACTTTAACACTTTTCTTAAACTAAGCAACTAGGTTTTACTTACCATTTAGTTAATTTAAATACATTTTAATCTTAACAAAACAAAAACATATACCATTACTTTATCAGTTTTACAGACAAGAGCAGTCAAGAGATGTTGCCTTTCCCAGATTATAGAATGATCCAAATCGAAATGACTAGGCACATGTGGTGAGTCTACTTGTACCCCAAATAAATGCTAGTAGCTTTCAATGTATTTTCTTTCTAAGGGTCCTTGATATCTATGTTAATTTCCAAGAGATGACCCGGCTTTCCAATAATTTAATTGCTTGGAAAAGCAAATCTGCAAGCAAGGACAGAACAAGAAGTTTACCCGTTTGATGCAAAGACTAGTTTTATTTTATTATTTGTAAAGAATCAACCAAATTTTATAAAGAAAGAAATTCATGAAATGTAATTTAGAAAATTGTGGACCATGGCTGATGGCTCCATCCATGCCACTTTCCCTCCCCTAGCTAGATTAATCCCAACACCAAAGCAAGCAATTGGATTTTTATTGATAGTGTTTAAAAACACTTTTAGTGAAAAAGATGAAAATGCTTTCACGTAGATGAAATAGAAAATCCAAACACACACTTATGCAAGAATGTCCAAGGAAAAAATTTATGGAATTTCTGACTGTATATTGAGAAAAGAAATATTTGTAATTAAAAGAAATTATTAAGAGTAGTTTTGTTTTGTGGGATAATTTTACACTGTTTACACACAAGTTATCTATAAGCAATTTCATTATTGTCATTATGTTCGTTTTTATATTTAACTTTTTCAGAATTACTTCTCTCCCATAAAAGGTGATAGAAGTAGTGTTTCGTATCATCATTTATCGGGACGTATCTAAGAATGATCGACAGAATTCATTGTACATAAAATTTAATTACTTTGTCAATAATATGTTTTTATACATTATTTTTTATTTATTCTTAGTTCTTTTTTTTTAAAAGATTTATTCTTAGTTCAATCCCAATGATTTGTAGATTTTTTAGTAGTTTATTTCAGCCCCAAAGAAAAAATCATGAATACGCCAAGGTGAAAATCTACTAAGTACAAAACATACACTCCGTGGAGATGTTTGAAACCCATTCCGTTTTCCAAGTCATAAAAAGGTAGAGCATATCACAACAGCAATAAAGTGCCTATTTCACCATCACCAACTCAAATCTTTATTCTAAGTTTTTTTTTTTATAAGCAAAATTAACATTAATAGGCACAAGGGTGCCACCCATAGTTAAAGAGTAATAATACATAGAGGGGAAATCTTTATTCTAAGTGAAATCAATGTTCCAGTTACATCCAAATTCAATAGGCAGCGGTCAATGGCATATCAACTTGGCTGTGGAAGCAGGCGCAGCCATCATGAATTTGGAAACTAGATTCATACAACCTTTGCAGGATATGCATCCAGAAATGCTAAAGATAATCAAAGTTGAAAAAATGGCAGTTGCTATCACTCTAAACACATTTTTGTGACCGTTAGAAGCTGCCACAATATGAAAAAACTAATCTTTCTATATTTTTTACTTTGTTGTAGTTATCAACAGTCACAAAATCAACTGTAGAGAGTAGTGATTGGCACTTTGGAGTGCTCCATGACTCGTCACTGAAGATAAAATATATTACATTTGGTCATATAGTTGGAGGAAACCTTATGGAACATATCACATATGCTTAATTAACGTTAAAGTAATATTTCATGTGGTTGAAGGAATTGAAAACATGCTAGCACAATTTCTTTTAAAACATGGTTACTTTAACAAGTTCGTCCCGCAGACGGCAATATGGCAAATTGGCAAATTAAATTACTTCAGGCGAGATATTTAATTGTTCACATAGGTGACCAAGTCTAAATTCAGAGCTCTCATAAAAAAAAAATATCCTAAATCTTGTTGTTTTCTTATAGTGCACTTGATTATTACAAGAAGTTTCTTTTCCCTTTTATAGAAATAAGGATGCATCCTAATTCTAATCTCGACAGCGTATAGGTCCAAGAAAATTTAAATCCAAAACATACATAAATTGCAAATATGATGTGAGAAATATATGAATCGTCAAAAGGGGCGGCTAATACACATAAAAGTGTAAGATCACCTACAACAGCACGAGATTGCTTGCGGTGAAGAAATCATCCATGATACTAAAGACGCCTGTAGAATGAGAAGATCGCTCGTCGAATGAGGGAGTCACTCGCCATATAGAGAAGATCACTCACGGGCTCGCCCAAAAAAGTCGCTCACCAAATAGAGGAGGTGTTCGTGATGTAGAGTCACTCACCAGACCGTGGCTCATAGGAATGAAGACGTTGCCAAAGTGTGATCTCTCCTATCAAGCCCATGAGCCACAAGGACACCCAACTTAAAGCAGGACAAAAAAACACCTCCCTGGAGCAATCACAAAATCAAGCCTGAAGCATAAAGACGAAGTGTGTCTTCACTCGTCACAACATCATTTCCATCTCATTGTTAATTTGTGCCATATTACCTGTTTTTTGCATTTTTTTTAACTACATATTTTAATTGGCAAATTCTGTGGTACCCATAAATTTTTTTGGGTGTGATACCCACATTATGTTATTTAATAGATTATTACTATGTTGTTCCACGTAAATTTTACATTTTCAAAACTTATTTTACTTTTCAATTAACTTTATTCCATAAAATTCATTTTTTAATGAAAAATAAACAAGTAGTGAAGACAAATGATGGTGGTGACGATGCGCGTCAAATGGCCATATTTGACGGAAGAATAAAGGTTAAAAAATACAACAAACGAATTTCACGTTTCTAACAGCAGAATACTACATTACTATAATATAATAAAATTAAACTTTTAACGGATATATAAGTTTTTACTACTAATTTAACTCATTTTGGATACCACATTTGAATTGACTCAAGGTACCACAGCAAACACCATTTTAATTTCTTTTAACAAAAACTAATTGAAACATAGCATCACCATATTGACGGGCGTGCTTTACTAACCATCATCACCTTCCTATTAAGGAGAAGAATGTTTTTGAACTAGACTCTTATATATTATAAATAAACCATAGATTTGAAGCTTTTTAGTTTTAACCATAGTCCACTAATACTTTCCCGGGTGAACATTTGGAAGTAGTGGGACTAATCAAATTATTACTAATTGGCTTAATTGTACATTTGGTCCCCACTTTTACATTTTCCACGATTTTGGTCCCTAATAAAATTTAATTGCATAACGCATCCCCCACGAATACTTCCGTTTGCAAGAATGGTTTTCCGTCTGGATTCCATCCAATTTTTAACGGAATGATGACGTGGCATTTTTTAATAATGTTTAATTAAAAAATAATAAGATTTTAATCAAATAATGTTTCTCTTTGGTCTCTCTCTTCACCACCACTCCTCCCCTCAACCACCGCTACTCCTCTTCTTTCCTCTTCCACCACCACTCCTCGTCAACTTCCCAAATTTCTTCTTCCATCTTTATCATTCTTCCCCTAGAATCATCATTTTTACCAACAACAACAATAATGAAAACAAAAACATTAAAACCCCAAGATATGAAAACGATGAATAAACCGAGGAAGAAGAAAGAAAAAACAAATTGAATTTTTCTACAGTAAAGATAAGAAGAGAAAAGTCATGTTACTGCAACAAAGATCACAACTTTCTCTTGTTCCATTTTTCTTCCACCAATTCAAATCCCACACAAAAAAAATACCAGGATTTGTCGGAAATCCTCAAGTGATTATGGCTAGTTTCTGGAGAAATTAATTTGGATCTGCAACCTAGTTGAACCTCCGTCATTATCAACCTCTGGGTCTTCATGGAGCCACCGTAGCAGAGCACCCAGCCACCATGCGACCTCCCCTGATCCAGCACCGCCGCCAATTGAACCCTAAATCCACAATTTGGGGAAAAGCTGTGGAGCACAGCCACAACGCAATCTCCTTTCCTCCTCTCTGAAGGTCACGATTCTAAAACTCATCCATTGATGCACCTCCCTGCAACCTCTCTCATGAAAGCTAATCTACGATTTGGGTTTTTGGGGATTGGGTGAGGGAGGAATTAAGGAGGAAGAAGTTGAAGAACAAAGCGTGTACTGAGTTTCTGGGTTGTGGTTTTCTGGTGGGTTTCTATGTTGGATGAGGTTGAGGGGGAGAAATCGATGGTGGGGTTCTGGGTTGTGGGTTGCTAACCGTGTTTCTGGGTTGGATGAGGGGAAAAGGGATTTTTGTGGTTTATGGTGAAGGCTTGGTGATGGGTTTTGAGTTTGAAGATTGATGATTTCTGGCCAAGAGAGGGTGAAAGTTGTGGGTTGTGGTGGTGGAGTTAGGCGAATGTTGTTGCTGTTTGTCAAGGTTGGTGTTTGGAAGGAGGAGGAGTAGTTGTGGTTGAGAGGGAGGAGGAGTGGTGGTAAATGGAGAGGGACCAAAATAGCAACAAGTAAAATGTTGTTTAATTAACAAATTATTTTTTTCAATTAAAATATAAATTAAAAAAGCCACGTTAGCAAAAACGTTAAGTTTTAGACGGAAAACCATTTCTGCAAACGGAAATATTAGTGGGGGATGAATTATGCAATTAAATTTTGTTAGGGACCAAAATCATGAAAAATGTAAAAGTGAGGGACCAAATGTGCAATTAAGCCTTACTAATTATATCACTTCTTAGCTCGCCCTCTCGAACTAGAATAATCAAAAACTTCAATAAAAAACTGAAGTAGCACCAACATTCACCTCTTATATTTCCTTTGTTAAAACCTTTAATCAAAACTGAAAATCACTGGCCAAATCATTCAAGATCCATATCACCATGATTATACATTTATATACTCATTATCTAAAAACGGGTATATCAAGTGATCAGAGAAAGGCATGTGAGAGGTACACACGTGGGATTACCCAATTAGCATAAAGGATAGTGACGTGGAGATATTTACACGAGATAGCATCTTAACTGTTTACGTAGATCAAATGGTCAATATTAACTCCTCTCACAATAACACATTCCTCTCATCTGATATGCACCCTAAAAAGCCTCATCATATTAAACCCAATGAATAATCACCTGGCGAGTTCTAAGCAATAGAAAAGAATTCTCATTTTTACTCCTCCAAAATTTATTACCCTATTGGGCGTACTTAAAAGGGGTTTGGGCAATTAAATTTTTAAAGACTATTGAGTATTGAACAATACTCAAATACTACTGATCTCGTGTCATGCACGGATGAAATAAGAGTGTTTTATCGACATACATCAAACTTTTTCATATTTTCTCTCTCGTTTTTCCTTTTAAATACGTATGTCACATATTTAAGTTTTTTTTTCTAATTCTAGTTACATTCTAATTCCTTTTTTTTTCCTTCCTAATTTGTTATGCTTTGAATCAATAACCCAAAACATTTTAGTCTTCCAGATGTATATACGAAAACATAATATGTAAAAAATTTGAGTTAATTTTCAAATTAATCATTTAAAATTATTTGATATCAATTTTTTTATGGCATGACCAATATCATTTTGAATGTAAGATATTACCTTCAATATTTTTTGTTATATAAAAATAACTATAATCATTAAAAAAACTTTGTCAACATGTATCTTAATGGTAGAAAAGTCACAATTAGGTTTTTTTAATTATTTTAATGTCATTAAAAACCATTAAATGTCAAATTAATACAATAACTATTTTCGAAAAAAGTAAAAAAAGTCACAATTGACTTTTGTTAGTTATTCTAATGTCATTAATAACTATTAAATGCAATAATAATATATTAATTATTTTTGAAAATATGAAATTATTTAATATTTAAATTACTAAAAAATTGAAAATATAAATATGACATCATTTACCTATTAGTTATAGTATGCGAGATAAAACTTACGAAGAAATGCATAAAATGTAGGAGTGATACTTGTCGGAGTTGTCACTTTTTGGTTTTGAAAATAGTATATAGTATGAGATACTTTTTCGATAAACCCCTTTTGGCGACCCTTTCTCAAATGTGGTTCAAATGCCATGGCCCTAAAATCGTCATGGTAATGAACATTGGTGTTTTTTGTGTGCTTATAAGACTTATCAAGGCTTGTGCTTGCTTGGCGAGGTTTTAGCTCGGTATCATCATCGAGGCTTTTTTGGCTTGGGTCTCAAGGGCCCTTGGGTTGCTTAAGGTGTTTGCTTAGTAAGTAGTGGCTAGATGCTTAACAAGGCTTGTGCTCGCTTGGCGAGACTTTGGCTCAGGATTATCATCGAGGCTTTAATGTGGTATTTAAACTGAACCACACATAAGTTAGTGACTTGACGTTTAAAATAGATAAATTTTAAAATTATAGCTACACCTCCTTTCCTTCAATGAGTACAACATATTGCAAGCATAAAAATAAATTTTAAACAGATGTGGACATCTCTTTTCACTCCTCTTCCATGCGCACAATCTCATATGCTTTACCTGATCTCATGTGAACTTATGAGCATAGGAGAGAGACAAAATATAACATTTATTTAATGTAAATGAAAGTAATTTCACGACGACCTTCAATTTAGTCAACTGCCCTCTTTTACAGCTGGTCAAGTATTAAAAAGGAAAATCAAATGAATTGAACTTCTCAAAGCAAGATCCAGATGTACGAAAAGGAAATGTCAAGAGGATGGAAAAATAAAACCGATAAAAGGGGCGAGTAGATAAGGCGGGGAACACTAACTTATCACACACCGTTACAACATGATCAACAGTTCTAGCGGGAAAGCCTTCTTGATTGTGCTACCTTTTTGAGTTCATATATCAACCATCCCTCATTTGCTCAAGCTCTTTGCTTTCAATGTGCGAAAGACCTTTGTTTCTCTCATGTTGTTTTTGAGACGAACTGTCGAACGATATTCAATTTCCAGCTGAACAGTGTTCAAAACGTTCCTTACATGAAAAACATCATTATAGATTGTGTGTATCTTATATTCATCTTTTGTTTTTCCAAATTTAGTTTCTGTCAAAAGTACAGTGCTAACCAGACAACTGAATTTGCAACAAAACTTGTTTTTTCCTCACCAGACCGTACTTCTATGGAAGAAGCTCATCTACGACTGAATTTCTGCTATACTTAACTCTATTTCTTTGGTTTCCTAATGAAAATTTCCATTCCTTAAAATAAAAATTGAATTTGTACCCATGACATTTTTCTCCCACCTACATGATGCAAGATACTCAAATGAATAAGGTTTCACCAATTATGAACGAGTAAACAGCCATTTTGGTCCTTGATTGTGTTCACTTATGATGAATCAGTCCTCATACTTTGGAAATGGTCTTTTTTCGTCCTTGAATTTATCGCCGTCGGTCAAATTAGTCCTTGATTGAGTTTTCCGTTGGTCCCTCAGACGGAAAAGTCCAAATATCACCATTTTTGCCACATTGGCTTGACACATCATCAATGACTCACATTTTATTATGTCAATTTAGTCCCCAGAAAATAAAAATAAAAAATCTGAATTTATTAATTCAAATTACAAAAAATCACTTAATCATCAATTCATCATCTTCAACCTCATCTTCATCTTCATCCTCAATCTCACCTTATTTTCATCATTTCCAAAAAAACAAACACTAAATCCCCAAATGTTCATTCTCCATCTTCTTATTCTTCATCTTCTATAATTCTAAATCTTAAAAAACCCAAACCCATAAATTTTAAAAGCCAAACCCACCCTAACCCAGAAATAAAAAACCCACCCCTAACCTAAATCCCAACTCCATAATACATGGCCACCCCCATCCATGGATCCAGTGACGAGAGATTGAGATTGAAATTGAGGAGACGCATAGCCACCTTATTTCTTTACATTATAACTTACTTCACACAAAAAAAGTATGCAATTGTGCATATATGTAGTCATTGTAAGAGAATCTGGGTGTAAATTTTGGATAATTTGAATTCTGGGTCTGGGTAAAGTTTCAATCTTTTGTGATCTAGATGATGTCTTCTGGGACATCTTCGTATTGGTGCTACAGGTACAGTCAGTTTATGAGGGTGTGGAGACAGGACACGGTGGCTTGCCCCGATTGCGACGGTGGGTTTATTGAAGAGGTTGAGCGGCACCAGCAGTGTCCTCTCCTCTGCGGTTCCAAACGGAGCCAAGGTCGCTCTATTCTCAGCGATGGGCACGGTTCCAAACGGGTTTACTCCTTTCAGCGATGGCGTCGTTGTACTCTTCCAGCGACGGCGGCGATGTACTCCTCCTTGGATGCCGTCGACAAAAACGACACCAAGTTAGCCCTTTTCCCCCCTCGACGACGACGGTGATTCCTCTCACTACCTTTCACCACCACAGTTCTCATACACGCCCACAACATTGGTCTCTTTCCCCTTCTTCTTTTCCACCTTTTTCTGTTCTTCTACCACTGGGTTGTTGGGGGTGGCTGGATATGGGTGCTTCGATCTGAATGGGCTGGGTTTGAATTTGTTAAAAATGATTTGTTTTTGGAAAAATTAATCTTCTATCATCTGTTGTATGTGTTTCATTCCTCATAGATTCACATTCTTAGCTTTTAATTTTCATTAAATTTTACGTCGGCACACTGTTCTTCTTCCACTGTGATTGTTAGCTTCTAATTTCATTAATTTCTATCAATGATCTTATTGTTATGCACACTAGCTTTTGCTTGATTTTTCACATTTTTATTGGTTTTCAAATTGTTGCACTGTTCTTGGTCATGTGTTCTTGGTTTGTTATTGATTTGTTTAGAATTTCATTACTGAATGGTTATTATGACGAAGATGTTGTGAATGAAGGTGATGAAGAAGTTGTGAATTTATTAATTCAAATTTTAGAGTTTTTATTTATTTTTTATTTTTTAAGGGGACTAAATTGACTAAGCTTATAATATGAGTCATTGATCACGTGTCAAGCCATGTGGCAAAATGGTGACATTTGGACTTTTCCGTTTAAGGGACCAACGGAAAACTCAATCAAGGACTAACTTGACCGACGGCAACAAATTCAGGGACGAAAAAAGACCATTTCTAAAGTATGAGGACTAATCCATCATAAGTGAACACAATCAAGGACCAAAATGGCTGTTTACATTAACATATTGGAATTCAAGTGTGAGCCCCATTCTTTAATGCGGGCTAATTAAAATTGGGCTTGGAACACGCTAGTACTACTTTCATTTCATTCACTCAAGACAAAAAAACAAACCCAAAAAAACTCAACAACAACAACTTGTCATGTGATGATGCTACAGTAGTACAAATTCACAATACTGATCCGAACCGGGCTCACAACAGTCATCCTCGGACACAGGGAGCAGAATATAAATACATTACTACCGAATACTCGAACTCGAACCCTTGTTGTTCTGAGTTTGGAATCTGAACTACAACCTAAGCCTGAACCACATACACACCAACAACAACAACAAATCTAGCACCAAATTTTGTTTTGTTTTGTTTGGTAAATTGTTTATTCAACACTGCTAGCAAAGTCTCCTTAATTTATTCTTCTCTCTTTTTTTTTATGTCGTTTTGCTTTGTTTCTTCATTCCAGAAACCTCGTCTACACCTTAAAGATCAAACACTTTGATCTTCATTTCACAAGTGTGCAACCCAGGTTTTATTTCTCTCTCTTTCTGCTCAAGTTCTTGTCTTTTTCTCGTTTTGTTTCCCTAGAGGGGTTTTGGGACTTGTTTCCATTTGGGTTTTGGGGTTTGTTAATTGTTGATTGCGGTGATTTCGCTCAAATTAGGGTTTTTTTTTTAACAGGGCGGAGAAGATGCAGCAGACACCGCAAATGATTCCTATGATGCCTTCATTCCCATCTCAAAACATTACCACCGAACAGATTCAAAAAGTATGCTCTTTTATTGTTTCAGCTCCACCGTTTCCCTTTTTTAAGTTATGAACTATAGTTCAAGGTTGTCATGGTTTCTTCTGGATATTATTGCTTTTGTTGTTGTTTTTATCATGGTTAGCGTCATCATCATAATGATGTGGATATTGACAGGTGATTGTTGTTGTAACCGGTAACCGAAGAGAGGATGAATTGAATTTATGATAATCTGTAATAAATTTGATCATGTAGTCTGGAAAAAAGTGTTCTTATTTGCTGACCTTTTTTTTATTACCCATCATGGTAAGAGCACCTAAGTTCTACCACCTGGGTTTGCAAAAAGTCAAGCTTTTTTCTAGTTATGAGTGAACATATATTTGTACTGGATTGATTGAACCAGAAACTCACAGTAAGTGAATGTAAATATGATGGAGTAAGTCATTGATTGTGATCTAATTAGGGGTAATGTTGTCAATCCAGTTCCCGGTGCGTAAAATGGGATAGTGGGTACTGGGTTAGTTAATTTTTGTCTTGTTACTTATACCATATATACATATATTATATACTAAATCAACGATAGATATTTCTTGAAATTCATAACACCCCAACGTTTAAATTTTGAGGGCATTTTCAGAAAACTGGAGCCTTCTCTACCCCGCCTGTATTTCGTGTGAAAGGCTGCAATTTTGGCCGCGATCCCATCCGCGGCAGCCGCGATGGAGAACTGGGATGGGATGGGGGTATTTGTCCCAATACATGGTCGGGATGGGAAACCGGGATCTCACGGGATCCTGCCGGGATTGACTACATAGATTAGGGGAAATGATTTTCATGTGGGGCTTCTGGTAAGAGCGACATCTTTCTCCACTAATTCATGAAGTGCTTCTAAACAACAAAACAATTTTAATCCATTTCTGCTTTTAACTTTTGATGTACTCAGTGTTAGAATACTATCTAGAATTTTCCGATGCACCAAAAAAAAAAGAATACTATCTAGAACTAGAAACATATCCATTTTGGTGCTTCTAAAGTGAGTTCTCACCTTCGAAAGGAAAACAACGTATCTCAGCCTATATGGTTTGACCTATAATTTTCTTCTGTCTTCTTTATTTTCTTTTTTTCTCTTCAATCTTTGTGGATATTTAGCGCTTTCGGAAATGTTTTATGGTGTATGCCTGGATTGGAGCTCAACACGATCAAATTAAGATTATCTTAACTTTTAAAGAAGAAAGTTAGGTTATCTAATTCTTCTCCTGCATTTGAGGGATTTGTGAGATGAATAAGTGGTGACAGCATTTTTGGGGCGTTGTGATCCAGATCCACGGATCCTTTAACTTAAAGTTTATTAATATTAGTTTGATCATACCTGTTGATTTACCATTGTAAGATTTGGGTCCTAAGTAAACAAAATGAGGTGGCGTCGGTTGGACTATGCAAGTCATGTGCATAATTTGAGATAGGGTGGGTGATTTGTATTTTTCATTGTCAAACAAGTTGTTATCATGTGGCCTTGCAGCACAGGATCTGGCATCACTAGAATCCTCCATGATTGAATTCTAGATGTTCAATGTCATCAACCTCAAAACTAATAATATTGATGTGCGTTGAACTTCTCTTTAGTCTACGTAATCCATAAGAAATGTTTTTTCATGAAATTGTGCATCAATCCTTTATGAGGACATTACCATGATACAACTTTAAGTCACCTCAGTGTTGTCTATAGTGCACTATAGCGGTGCAGTTCAGCGCCGTAGTGGCCGTTTCCGGCTCCTAGTTGTTGCGTAGTGGTGCAGTTGAGTGTAGCGGCTGTTGAGGCCGCTAAAGCAGGGGAAATAGCAGCTATAGTGGTGCTATTTGGCTGCTATGTGGTGGAATTGATAAAAACCCCAAAACAACCCACAAAAAGTCCAAGTTAGGGATTTGTGGAGAGGTATTTCAGGGGTTTTGGTTTGGAAACATACTGAAAAGGGTTAGTTTTAGGAGGATGAGGAGGAAGTGATATAGAACTTTCATGTTTTTAGGCAGTTTAGTTTGGGAAATAGAGTCTTAAACCTCTTGGTTACGTTGAGTTTTCTTGTAATAGTATGTGTTGTTTATGACTTCTATGACTTAGTAGTTATTAATGTTAATTATGATTGCCATGAATTGTGAGTGTTTTTAATCATTTATATGTATATAGTTATATTATATAAACTATACCAAAAATTCAGCATAGCGGCCATCCCGCTATGCGCTATACCGCAATAGCTTTTTTGTGGTCAGCGCCGCTACCCGAGATTGACAACACTGAGTCACCTTAGGTTTCTTTTCTCATCATCTATATATCTACTTTTCATAATATTATTGCACACAATTAAAACGACATGAAAAGTTAAACCCAAATAGGCAGCAAGAATCTTTGTTATTTAATTTGAAATCCCTCTCATGGCTCATAATGCAGTTTCTTGATGAGAACAAGAAGCTGATTCTTGCAATATTGGACAATCAAAATCTTGGGAAACTTGCAGAATGTGCCCAGTAAGTGACCTCTAAATTATGTCTGCATCTTTTTGTTATTGTTGATGGTTGTTCTGACTTCAAATTATTAGCTGATTGTCTTGTTATGCTCCGATCTCATACCATTTTACCCGTGTAGAATGGGTGGAACTATTAGCACTCCTAATTGCCCATTCACTTTACTCACGAACGACATTTAATTGACAATTTTACTTATTATATTATTTATTATGGCCTGTATACTAAGAACTGAATTCTTTATAAGTCCTTTCCTAGTTGCAAACAATTATCTTCTTAGGTGTCTTTGTGTACTTGGCTGAGGTTTTATCTCTTATGCTATAGACTGATGGTTGCGTGTTGATTTGATGTGTCAGATACCAAGCTCAGCTTCAAAAGAATTTGATGTACTTAGCTGCAATTGCTGATTCACAGCCACAAACACCTGCCATGCCTCCACAGGTAAAATAAGGCATAGCTGGTCCCTTTGGAAGTCCCATCAGTTACCAATAACATCAATAACATTGGTCTTATTGCCTTGTATTGAATGCTTGTAGATGGCGCCACATCCTGCGATGCAACAAGGGTTCTACATGCAACATCCTCAGGCTGCAGCAATGGCTCAGCAACAAGGAATGTTCCCCCAAAAAATGCCAATGCAATTTGGCAATCCGCATCAAATGCAGGATCAGCAGCAACAGCAGCAGCAGCAGCAGCTACACCAGCAGGCCATCCAAGGGCAGATGGGGCTGAGACCTGGAGGGATGAATAACGGCATGCATCCAATGCACAGCAACGAGGCTGCTCATGGAGGCGGCAGCAGTGGCGGTCCACCTTCGTCTGCCGGTCCGAATGATGCCCGTGGTGGAAACAAGCAAGATGCTTCTGAGACTGGGACAGCTGGTGGAGACGGCCAAGGAAGCTCTGCTGCGGCGCACAACAGTGGAGATGGTGAATCTTCTTATCTTAAGGGTTCAGAAGAGGCAAAGTGACATGTTTATGTGTTTGTTTCAAAGATACATATGACTGTTGATATTAGGTTTTTCTTAAGGATAGGGCTAGTGTTATCTGATGACCTTTGATAGGTCGACCGAAGAACAAAAGAGCTTTTATTCATAGCCAGATAGGTAGGTGTTGACTTGTTGTGTTGTTAGCGTTTTGGCATGCAGTAAGTT
Organism: Lotus japonicus; assembly: GCF_012489685.1. Classification (NCBI taxonomy): domain Eukaryota; kingdom Viridiplantae; phylum Streptophyta; class Magnoliopsida; order Fabales; family Fabaceae; genus Lotus; species Lotus japonicus. Next base: position 80,412,363 of record NC_080043.1, on the reverse strand, counting down.
TGCTTCAACTGAAACTTCTGGTGCCAAAATATGATGTACTCAGTACTGGAAGAGGTGAAAGCGTGTAGTCTACACTACGTTGGCGTTCAAATTCGTGATCAACTTAAGGATCTCTTTGGTTTGGAATAATGCTTTATGACTCCACTCACTAGTTGTTACAAAAATGCTACCTTGTTTTCATTGTGTTTTTTTATTTTCAAAGATTGTTCAGGAAACAATGAGAACATTTTGTTCTGTTCTCCTTACTATTTCCTGCACAAATGAAAATAAGGTGATATTTTTGTAATTATTATCTAAAACAGAGAATGAAAATGAAAAAAAAATTGCTTTCTCAAATTGAACAGGTCTTCATTTATTTGTTGGTTCTCACAATTTTTTCTGAGGAACTTGCTGTCTTCATATATTAGAAAGTCTTCACCTTAGGGGCAATTTAATTAGAATTGGGCATCAGAGTTGAAGCAGGAATTGCAGAAGATGAATTCAAGGTCTAGCTGTAGTCTGTATCTGTTCTTCTTTACGACAGGAACTTGCAATTCCAGGAGGATCCGAGGCCAAATAGTACTTTGAGCCGGTCGTAAAGGATATGTTCCTTTTCTAAAGTTATGCTTCTTAGCTGGTGTTTGCTTCTTGCTTTTCAGGTTGGTGTTTGCATCTTTGCTTCTCCAAGATTTCCTCTAGCTCATTCTTTGGGTCCAAGACTCAAACTCATTATCTGTACACAACCCATTTTTTTTTTCTCCTTCATAAAGTAAGGTGCATTTCCCCAACCCAACATAGATTCAATTCGGATCAACCCATTCAAGTAGGCTAATCGACCAAATTGCTATCTGAAAAAGCGACAACCCAAACAGACATTCAATTCGTAAGTTCATGCCATTGGGTTTGCTATGGTTTGGAAGTTTTTCATCCAAACAAGTCCAATATCTGTAAGTTCATGTCATCGGTTTGCTATGGTTTGGAAATTTCTCTTCCAAACAAGTTCATATCGGACTCATGTTGCAGGTTTATACAAAGAAAGGCGAAGGAGCCACCTTTTTGCGTTTGATGGGTTTGCGGTGTTCATGGTTGAAGGGAGGGAAATCGAACAAATGGGGTAGAGATCATGACTTGCGAGAATAGTATAGACGAGTGGAGGGTGCGATAAAAATGGAAAGGTTAAATAGGATGTTGTGGAAGGTGTTGTGATAGGGGAACAACATGATCAAGAGAACAACAACATGATCAAGAAGAGAACACTTCTAACGCAATGGTATATGTGGTCACTTTAAGGAGAGAGACTATAATCAAAACTCGTATATTTTACATGTACTCAAAACATGATTAACCTTAAATTTAATTATTAATTTTTTTGTAAATAAAAAATTGTCATTATGTTGTCCAAATAACTTTTTTTTAAATGTAAAAAATTATATCCCTTCAAACAAGAAAGAAATTTGCAACTACAAAAACTCGCCTTAAAAAAACTATAGAACCCCAATTACAATATTGAACCAACGGAATCAAAATTCAGTGAATTTATTAACATTTCAAATTCTTATAAGTTATAGAATCCTTTTTGGAGAGACACTATCAATTCAAAACATCATAGGGAATCAATTATAGGTAGATGGTAACAGTTCACAAAAAAATCATATTGAAGCTTTAGTTTGAGATTTTGAATCAGAAAGAAAGCTTGATTCCAACAAATATTTTAAAGAAAAATCAAAATAACTTTAAGCAAATTAAAAATTGAAAGTTAATTAAAAAGACATTATTACATTTGAATTGGGGCTGAAGGCTTGATTTGCATTTGAATGCGTGTAAACATTAATACAAACACAACCCACATCCTTGTCTTATACTACTAGTCCACTACAATTCATTGAGATTTGACTTGATTAATTTTTTCATATAATACGATTTTCTTTCACTTTCATTAGGTCATATGGAGACATTTTCATATTTTACGCTTTTGCTTCTTTCATTAGTTTGATTAATTTAATTTATCAATAAAGGAGTTCTGCAAGCAAGCCAACTCCAGCAATTTTTTATACAAGTTAAATTAAGTTAATCACATGGTTCTCCTTGTAGTTTAGTATAACTAACTTAGGATCTATGATATTTTAAAAAATACTGATTTTTAAAATTACAAAGTTATAATCAGCTAAATTGTTTTACATTTGGAGGAATAAGGTAACATAAAAAAATCATTTTTTCTCTGGCTAATTGCTAGGGGGGCGCTGCCGATGAACTCCAAGTAGCAGCATAACCATTTATTTGCATCAACAACTTGTCCTAGATGTGAGGCAGATGAGGAGGATCTCGTTCACGTGTTTAGGAGTTTCACCAGGTCTCGCCAACTATGGCACTAGTTTGGACCCCTCCTCCCCTCCCTTTCGAACGCTGAGCCTTTCTAAGCTTGGTTCAGGCAGACATACACTTGTTGTGGCGGTGCTCTGGTGGGCTTGGCGATGGAGGAATGATAGTAACTTCAGCGACAATCCATGGCCATTAATTTGGATACGACTAGTTGGCGATGTGGGTCGCGGGTTGCCCCTCTACATCACCCTCAGCAAGCAACGAACCAACATCACCCTCCATACTCGATTCGTATCTTGGTGGATAGCAGCTGGAACCCTGCAACGATGATGATGGGTTGTGGAGCAAACATCACGAACATGTCGGGGTGATGGGTGTCGAGGACATCACAGAGCTATGGTGTTGGTATGACGTTTATGGCAGAGATTCAAGCAGTAGAGCTTGGCTTAAAACACGGTTGGGAGTTGGGACCATGGGTATCAAAATATCGTTTGTACACAAACTACTCAAACGTGTTAAATGTTCTGCAATCTGATATACAAAAACATAAAATACAATTTTTTTGAGTTAATTACCAAATCAATCCTTTAAAACTGTTTAATTTCGAATTTCTTGATTAAATATTTGATATCATTTTGAACGTAAGGAGATATTACATTCAATTTTTTTATTTAGTAATATAAAAGTAACCATAATCATTAAAAAAAAAATTGGTCAGCATACATCTTAATGGTAGAAAAGTCACAATTGACTTTTAATTACTATTTTAATTTCATTAAGAATCATTAAATATCAAATTAATACATACAATAATTATTTTTGACCTTTTGGGTATACAAAAAAAAAGTAATTATTTTTTAAAATAGTTACAATTAACTTTTCCTAATTATTCTAATATTAAATTGATACAAATTATTTTTATTTCTTAGAATGTGTGTTTCTTTTGTTTTTTATGTAGTAGAAATTAAGAAAATAATCATAATCCCAAATTTCTCGGCTCCATTCACCAAATTTTGATCTTAAAAGTCATAAACTTCCCAAAAATATTTGCAGCAAATCAGAATAGTCAAGTCTATATATCAAAAGCGCAATCCTTCATCTTCATCGTTTCTGTGGTCCGTACTTGTCGTCGTCCTTAGCCAACCCAAACAAAGAACACAGTCGAGAATTCCAATGTAATGTTGTCATCCAACCCCAACTGTCTCTGACTCTGTAATTCTCCTCTGTTCCACAAACATGAAAACAGAGCAACCCCTTCACCATCGCAACAACAAGGGATTTTCATCTTCATTATCAGCAAAACCCGCAGCGTATGTTATCCTCCTCTTGCTAACTTACTCACTGGGTTACTTCTCCCACTCTTCTTCCACCTCGTTTCCACCGCCATCGCAACCCGCTTCCTCAACCACCCTCCGCATCTCCACCAACACCACCGAACTCGACCCGTTCCTAGTCACAGCTCGCTGCGCCGACCCACTCCCGTCGGAAACCGTTCGCCGGACGCTCATCAACCGCCTCTTCAACGGGACGTCGCCGTTTCATGGTTTCCCGCCGGCACACGCGGCGGCGAAGCTCAGCCGCAGCAAGAAGGTCAAAGGGTGGGGCTCAAACGGCGCTGTTTTCGAGAACCTCATCAGGAGGGTGAGGCCACAGACCATCGTGGAGGTAGGCACGTTCCTTGGCGCTTCGGCGCTTCACATGGCGGAGTTGACCCGCCGGTTTGGGCTGACAACCCAGATTCTCTGCATCGATGACTTTCGTGGTTGGGCCGGGTTCAGGGACCGGTTCAATACTACACCAATGGTAAACGGCGACGTTTTGCTTTATTACCAGTTTCTTCAGAATGTGGTGACCCGAAACCTAACCGAATCGGTTTTGCCCGTACCGTTTTCGAGCGGGTCGGCTTTGATTTGGCTTTGTGAGTTGGGTGTTTATGCTGATCTAGTAGAGATAGATGCGGGTCATGATTTTTTGTCGGCATGGTCCGATATAAACCGTGGCTACCGGATACTCCGCCCCGGTGGGGTTATTTTCGGGCATGATTATTTTACTGCTGCGGATAATAGAGGGGTTAGAAGAGCGGTTGACTTGTTTGCCCGAATTCACAGTCTCAAGGTAAAAATTGATGGCCAACATTGGATAATGGCTCTGCCGTAAGTTCATAGATCTATACTTTTGTGCTTCATATATTGATTCATACACATATACATAAATTTATATACCCTCTCTATTATTATTTTTTCGAATACTGATCAAGATATGTGTGAGGGTTAAAAGTTGTAAGTTACACTTCATAGTTCATACTAAAGAGTCAAGAAAATAAATGATTGTTGAATAAGTTGATTGATATATATGATTGGGGTTGTATACTAAAGAGTAGAATGTTTGGTCTGAAGAACTAAATGATGATTGGTACAGTGACTTTTATTTTCTTCCTTTAACATTTACTCCCTCCGGTCCTATTTATAAGCAACAAAAAAAAAATTCACATAGTTTAAGAAATGTAGTAAAACTAGATAAAATGCATTAAATTTGTCTTGAATCAAAATAAACTTCCAAAATTACCCTTTGTTATTCGTGTTGGAAAGTGGGAAAGAGAGAAAATAATTAATGAGACACATTCTACAAGTTAGAATTAATAAGGGCATCATTGGAAAAAAATAATTAATATAGCTCAAACTTTCATTTGGTTCTTATAAAAAAGACCAAGATTTTTCTTCTCTTTCATGCTTATAAATAGGACCGGAGGGAGTACTGTTTTATTGTCACAATTAATTTTTTTATTCATCAGAAAGTTAAATTTCATCTGCAAGGGATTGATATCTGAATCTTCTCATCTCCAATCCATATGTCACAAGAAAATGTTACTTAAACACTTCATAAGATATTTACATTCAAAACCACATTGACCAAGTAGAAAATGATCGCCACCCTCGTTCACCGTAAGGGCCTTGGCTGCTACTCTAGGACTACCATAATCTAACTGAACCCGAATCCTCTCCTGCTGGATTTTCTGTCCTGTACCTCCTGCACGTTTCTTAACCGTCTGATTGATCATGTGGTCCAGAAAATTGCACTCTTAAAATTATAATAGGCATAAAATGACAGTCCTTTGATGCATCCAAGGGTCCACAAAATAAACCTCATTTACTCATTTCACGTTTCCCTCTTCCCCTATTCTCGCGCGCCTCTTCTCGACGACAGCTACCTCTGCTTCAATTTCTTTCCTCTGCCTTATACGAACTGAAAGTGATATGCGTTCAAAACCAGATGGCTATCTCAACTTGACTTTGTGATCTGCGTTTGTTTTTGGTCTCTACAACACTGTCTCTTTATGCCAGGTCCTTTTCATTCTCTTATTGCAACTCTGTTTCTATTTCTGTATAGAAGGTGGCTTTGTGATATGCGTTTAGTTTTTGTGATCTGAAATTGATGCTTTGATCAATGATATGGTGAGGCAATCTCAAAGGATATCAATAAAATATCAGTAGTGGTGGTTTTGTTTCGTCAGGGGGTGAGGACATATATTATCCTTGTGTCCAAGTTTATGGTGAGCCATAGCATGAGTTTGTTTGTGTCTTTGCTGTGCAAACTATTTTCATATATTAACTTCTGAGATTTGCTTGTGTCTTTTAAGAGTGCAATTTTCTGGACCACATGATCAATCAGACGGTTAAGAAACGTGCAGGAGGTGCAGGACAGAAAATTCTACAGGAGATGATCCGAGTTCTAATCTAACTACAGTTTCTCTCTTGCTGATTTTAGGATTTTAGAATGTTGTTAGAGCTTCATAGTTCATACCCTTTTTCTCTTACTTTCTTTTCACTTTTTTGTTAATTAAAAGCATAATTAAAAATAAAAGTGAAAATGAACATGTGGTTTGGGCTTGCTACGTTGAAAACCCTTTAAGGTTTTTATCTTCCCCTTATTCACTTTTTTGAACCTTATTTTCATTTAATGTCAAAGATCATGACAAAAACATATTTTCTTTGCCTATTAATGTGGGCCTTATTGTACTGCTGAGTACCCAGGTGGGCTTTGGCTAATGAAGCTTTAAGCGATTGAAATTGACAAATAAAAAAGTCATTGAGAAAAAAGAAGAATCAGGGACCCCTCGTTATTAGGCCTGTCCAAGTTTTTTTTATCCGACCGAATCCGCCCGGCCCGCTGCAAAAAAAAGGCCTCTCGGGCGGGCCGGTTCGGTGCGCGGGTCCACCGGTACGAAAAATCCGGTTTGGGGTGGTATGGTTCGGTCGAGTTCGGTTTGACCTCTGAACTGACCGAACCCACTAGGATAAAAAAAAAAAGAGGCTAGGAACCTCATATAAGGCCCAACCCAAAGCCACCTTTCAGGAAAAAAAACAAAAAAAGCCCTCACCATCTCATATAAATACTCTCATTAACAAAAAAAACCCTAAAAATCATTCCTCAGCCTCAGCCGTTTCTCCCCCTTCTCCAGAACCTTCACCTTCAAACTCTCACTCTCTCTTCAAACCCTAGCAGGCGCCGCCACTCCACCGCCACTCCACCGCCTCTCACTCTCTGGTTCTCGTCTCAGAAACCCTAGCCACTCCATGCCGCCGCCACCTCTCTCACTCTGGTTCTCAGCTGCCACCTCCACCACCTCTCTCACTCTCGGTTTCTCAGAAACCCTAGCCGCTCCACCACCTCTCTCACTCTCTGATTCTCAGCCAGCCGCCACCTCCACCACTTCATCGCTTCATCCTCCATCCTTCTCTCATACGAAATAGCTTGTTCATCTTCATTTTGCTCCAAAAAACCATCGATTCTGATGTGATGAAGTGTACAATCTCTTTCGCATGAGGAAAGGAATGGAAAGCTCTTCATGTATTCTCTGCATCTGGTTCCCCCTCTCATATTCTCTTCTTTTTTGCCAAATTTTTTTAAGATCTGAATGGGTAACCTGATGAACCCGCCCGAGTAACCCGCAATCCGCCCAACCCGGAACCCGAGAAAACCGATTGGCTAATCGGACAGTGACGGTCCAGTATCCATGGTGGTCGGTTTTGGTCGGTTTGAGCTTTTTTGGCCCGAACCCGTCCGAAACCGACCGGTGGACACCCCTACTCGTTATGGATAGGTCTGGAAGATATCTATAAGGATTTTTTACCCAACATATATTTCACAATCTTATCAGGTTCTAAGAGCAACTCCAATGCATGGTTGCTAGTTGGGTTGCTTAAGTGCTATTCTGGTGGGCCCATACTGCCACATAGGATTTAAGCAACTCATAAGCAACCCATGCAGAATTTACTCCAGTCACGGTTGCTTATTTTACATTTAGTTGGACCCCACTGTACCTCATTTCTTTATATTTTTTATTTCCATCTAAGCATGATTTAAATTTAAATATTAATTAATATTTATAACAAATGAACCATATTAATGCAAAAAAGTGTGTAAAAAAAAAACTGATATGCCATGTTATTTATAATGGGCCCATATTAATTTTTTAATTTTCTTTTATTTGGGCCAAACGGTCACATGAGTGACCAAAACGACCCAAACCCTACACAAAACGACCCAAAAAAAAAAAAATAAACCGACCCATTTTAAGTCAAAATAACACCCTCATTCACTCAGCCTTTCAAAACCCTACTCAAAATAAACAAAACGGCAATTACTCCTCTGAAACGCTCCTCTTTCTTTTCCACTCCTCTGTAACGCATTCATGTCATTCACTCTCCCTCACCAACCGATTCTCTTTCTCTCTCACTCTTCCTCTTCCTCTCCTCTTCCTCAGATCAAAGCCTCTCCCCCTCTTCCTCTTCTCTGAAAACGGGCAGATCGAAGGATCGAAGGAACCTCTTCTTGCTCAGCGGACATGCAAGCGGGTAGGTCGAACCCAGAGGCAAATTTAGAGGACATGCAAGCCAGATCGAACCCAGAGGCAGAATTAAAATAGCATCGAACCCAGAGGTAGCAGTCAACAATTGTTCTGGGACTTCCAATTTTTTTTTGTTCTGTTTGGGACTTTCAAGAGTACTGTAATTTTTATTTTATTTTTCTGTTTGGGACTTTCAACAAATTCTGTAATTTTTTATTTTTTGTTCTGTTTGGGACTTTCAATTCTGTTAAATTTATGAAATTTTTGCCTCTGTTTGGGATTTTTCTGGGTTTTTATTGTTTGTTGCTCCTGCCTCTTCATTCATCTTTAGTTCCCTCTTCTTTTAACGATAATTCTGTTGCAATCCGAGAGAGAGAAAAGAATTTTTTAAACCAGCTGAGAGTTAAGGAGCGTTGCTTAAATAAGCAACGTTGCTTAGCTTTTAACAACTAGCAACGACAGCTCATCAAGCTCCAACGGTACCAAAACATAAGCAACGTTGCTTATTTTCTCCAACCAGATTAAGCAACCTGCGTTGGAGTTGCTCTAAAGGATTTTGATTCATAACATTTTACTTTTTCTTCCACCCCAATTACATCCACATTTTCTTCCTATAGAATTCTCATTTCTTTTTCTGTCACATTGATAACTGCTAGGCAAGTGTGCCTATTCGTTAAGTAGTGATAAAATATCGAACTCAAGAATTGCGGTTGTCTAAATCAATTTAACCTATTAAATAACTAAAAGACTAAGTAAAAAGGTTTTTGGGGGTAAATAATTGTTGAAAAAGAACTTAATTTAACAGTGTAAAGTTCAGTAAAAAGCAAGTACGTAGTATTGAAAGCAATCAAAAGAGGAAGTATCTGGGGTAGGATTTCATCAATCTCACTTATGTTCTTAATAGACTAATTAATTCATGAATTATCTAACTTATTTATGGTGCTTGCCTCAGTTTCTACGTGATAATCTCTTAACTACGCAGAACTTCCAATTAAGCTGCTAACACTAATCTCTTAGTTCCTAGACGAATTTAATTGGAGAATTAAAGTACTTAGTTACTAGCCAACACAACTAGAAGTTACCCTTATCTCTAAGGCATAGACGTTCCTAATCAATTCCTCATCGAATCTCTATTTTCTACCGATTTCTCAATCGCATACAAAATAGCAAAGTTAATCTTCATGCATAAAAATTCATAAATAAAAGATGAGAAATTCATAAATAAAAATAAGATTCGTGAGTCAAAAAGTAAATCAAAACATAAGGTCAAGAGAATCAAACCGAACAACCAAACTACCTACGAAAGAAATAAAGGTTCTTCAAAAAAACTCGAAGTGCTAGGGTTGACTCCAAGAACGGCTCAAGAGCTGCTATCAATACCTGCTGTCACCTCCAAAATCTCTGGCCTCGTTCCAATATATATTAATTCCGTTTCCTCCCTTCTGTTTTCGTCTTTATTCTAAATATATTATGTAATTTTAAATTCAATCACGTGATCACCCTTTCTGTTGATTTTGCTTTTTGGTTCAACACCTGCCACGTGTCGTGCCTCTATTGGACGGAGCTTAAAAGGGGTGGAATCTAGTCCTTTTCGAACCATTGTCTTACGGTGGACCCTCAGAAGGATGGAGCCGTGATGGAGTGTCCGCAGCCGTCCATTTCAGCATGTGCACTGTATCTCTGTGGACTATCACCACTAGATGAGATTCCTTTTTCCTGATTTTCTCTTTTCCTTTTATTTCGAAAATCCTAAAAAGATAAAATAAAATACTAAAAAGATAATAATTCAAAATAAAATATATAAATATACTAAAAACTACATAAAAATAGTAAAATGCATGAAATAATCATGGAGTGACCTAAAATGACCAAAATATCCTAAATAATATATCAAAATCCATGGAAATAAACTAGAAAAATAGCTTAAACACCCGGGTTATCACACATCACACACCATATCTTTCATTTCTCTCTTTTCTCTTCTTATATCATTTAGGTGTAAACGTGTGTTTATTCTTGATCATGTTAACTTAACAATGACGAAGACCACAAAACCCTTATCGGAACTAAAAGCATCTAAACCCTAATGTGTTTAGCATGAAAGACGTAAACCCTAAGCCCTAGTCTCTAATTGGACCCTTGGGTCGTACATAAATTTGGCCCAAGGATCCATATATGTTGTAAGGATTAAACTAACAAGTCCTATACACTAGGGGCCCTTCTATATAAGCAGACCATTCCTAAGGTAAGAGGATGACTCCTTAGTTGGATGTGTGGCCCAAGGATCCATATATGTTGTAAGGAGTAAACTGACAAGTCCTATACACTAGGGGCCCTCCTATATAAGCCGACCATTCCTAAGGTAAGAGGATGACTCCTTAGTTGGATGTGTGATCCCTTCAAGTTAGGCGAGTCATTGCAAGAAGGTGTGCAAATACCTTTTATGGGACGACCATCACTCTTCATGACTCATAGGGGTCATTTGAAGGAGGTCGTCCATCGTCTAACATGAATGTCTATCAGGGAGCCTTGCAACTGGGAAGCATCTAACAAGCCCAATTTTTATTTAAAATACTACCCCCTAATGAGCTCAGTGGTAGAGCTTTGGAGACACAACCTCAAAGTACCGGGGTTGAACTCGTAGAAGGATCGGAGAAAAAAGACCAATCCAAGACTCTTTCTTAATCTTGGATAAAAAAAAATCTTTTTCATCTCTCTTTTCCTCCCTTCCTCCCATGAACGAGAACGAGGATCTACTTTTGTTGTTTCTCTTTCCTGTACGACATCTCCTTCCTGCAACCACCTGGTCTCATTCTCCTTTCATGCTTTCTCCCTTTGTTTGTCTATTTTCCGTTTGCCTCAATGTTTATTATTTTCATTATTTATGGATATAGTTTGCTTTCCACCCTCCACCTTTTTTTTTCTCCCCACCACCACCTTTAACGTTGTTTTCATCCACTTGACATTATGTTGTGCAGTTGATGCTACATCTTGATGTCTTGCCATTGTAAGTTATTACTTCAATAGAGCCAATTGAAGTTATAAAAATTGTATTGATTTTTATAAAAATAAAAATAATTTTTTTTCACTTAGTAGGGGTTTGAAATTCCACCTTTAACGTTGTTCTCTTTCTTATTTGTTTATTTTAGTTGTCCTGTATCATTTTGAGCGAGGATGATTACTGTAGCATTGTTTATGTTGTAGCATTGTTGTCTAACTCTTTGGTGTACATATCTTCATATTATTTGTTGTAAGTGTCATTTGGAACCTTTAGATTCTAATCTAAGAGTCTTAAACAAAAAATACTATTATAATAATCTTTAATAATATTTGTTATTCAATTTTTTATTCTAGGTATTAATGAAGCTATTTTTTTTTAACTAATACTATTATTTAGTTTGTTATTTAGCCTCAAACTAAATTTTTATTGAACCCTCTCAAGTCAAACAACATGATAACTATTTCTATCTCAATTTTCTATCGCATTATGTTAGAAGTCTGATATTAACTAGAGATATGACACATTTAACAATTATATGTGTCATTTTTTTAACTATTTTTAAGTGTCATTTTTTTAACTAATTCTCTCTCTCTCTCTCTCTCTCTCTCTCATTTATCTAGCATTTCAATCTAGGTTTTCTCGGTTATGGTGGCCGCCATGCCTTCTCCTTGCACGACGACAACCCCCTCCCTTCTCTCATTTGATGTGCTTTCCTCCTTTCCTCTTTTGCTTCCTTCCATCTCGCCCCTAAGCCTCCCTCACCATGGGTCTTCTTAAAGTTTTTCTCCTTGCGCAACGTGCATTCTGATGGCGGTGAAGCTTTGCCCGTTTTCCTTGAGCAATCAGGGGTTGAGGGTTCATATGGTATCTCTTGAGATCGATGAAGGTTGGTGGAGTTCGTTTCAGTGGGTTGGTGGTCATGGTCGTGTGGTGGTTCTGCTCTCTCCCTCACTGCATGATTCTTAGCTGGGAGCAACATCTTTAGGTGGGGCTTAGTCTCCCCCCAGCACAGGGTTGGCTGGAACGAGCTTAGTCTTGGCAAGGATCAAGGTTTTTGGGCCAGATCGAGTGGTTTCCATTGGATTTGACCTCTAGTTCGGCGGATCTTGGTTCTTTGATGCTCCTTTTTGCCCCTTCATGCTTCTGGATCTTTGGTCTTAGGTTTTTGCTGCCCCTGCTTCATGGTTCGTGCTTTGAAGTTGGATGTTGGATCTCGTTTTGGTCGATTGTGTCGCCGCTTCTTCTCATGCCCCAGTTTGGGAAAACTCCCTTAGGTTTTTATTCTTCTATTTTTATTCTCTTCATTTCAGGGGCTATTGCTCATATCTCGACGGCGGGTGGTTTGTTTTAGGTTCTCGATTTGCACGATTAAATTAGATCTCGCTTGGGGATCTCTTCGAGTGGTGTAAGCGTAAGGTTCTTTGGGTAGGTATTAGGTGGGTGTTCGTGGAATTTTAAAGGCTTTTGAAAAGGTTTTTGTCAATCTTTTAGTTGATCATACTGTACCCATATTAATAGAAGTTCTTTCTCAATATTTCATATATATTTCCCTTTTAAAAAAATCTGAATAAACGAATTGATCTAAATTCATTCCTTAACACCTGATTCCATCTCTTTCTAGGAATCGATTTCCTTACGTCCGGGTGAATTGGATTAGTCCAGATTCATTTCAAAGTACATAATGAAATAAACATGTCATTAAATTTTTTGACTTTTAGACATTTTTGCATCGTTATTAGCGTGTTGTGAGATCTACACAGGTACATGTCATTTCATTGAAGTTTTTTATTTCTAGCTAGCTTTAAGCCATTTTTGCATCATTATTGGCGTGTAGTGACTCTAAACCGTTATATAAACGTGCTACATGTACCCACTTGAAAAACAACGTAAAGTGTTTCTATTCACTTCATGGCTGATACCTGATATATATAATTGAATAATGAATTAATAATAAGAATTCACCTCATGGCTGATTGATATATATATATATATATATTATATATATATAGACACATCATAAGTGACAATCTTTCCCAAATATATATATATATATATATATATATATATATCCCTTAATTTTAACTTTTAAGTATTCGACATAGCTAGGAATTCAAAACCACAATTAAATTAGATTGACCCTCTAATAATTAACTCAAGTGCAATGTGAGCTTCAAAAGAGAATGGAAGAAAAAAACTATTTGTAAATCTTTGGATTAGAAAAATAACGGGTCAATGGTCACTTTCGTCCCTAAAGTTACAAGCGTCAGACATTTTAGTCTCTATTATATTGAAATGTCATCCACGGTATCTGAAGTTGCAAAATGTCAATCAAGTTAGTCCTTGAGTTGACTCCCGTTAGTAAACGTTAACGGCTAAGGTGATTTGGCACGTTAAGTGCTCTAGTGGACTTGCCACGTGGATCTGAGCACTTGTATTTTCTTTTTTATTTAAATTTAGACATTTCCACATCATTAAAAATAAAATAACTAATTAAAATAAAACATAAGCAAAAACTCTTTTGATTTTTCTCCATTGTTCTTCATCTTCCTGATTTGTTCTTCATCTCATCCTCTTCATCTTCATCATTTTCCCCCTGTCTTCTTTTTCTCTTTTCTTCAACTTCATCTCATTTTCATAAATTAATTTTTAACCCAAAATCACAAAATCCATTCTCTTCTTTTCTCTTTTGCTACCACTACCATTAATTAAACTGAAAAATAAAAATCCAGACCCAGAAAAAATCACAATCTAACACCCTAGTGCCTTCTCTGCAACTCAAATGAAACCAAACCCAATCCACAATCATTTCTAGCAGAAATGAAACCAAACCCACATGTCCCTTTATCATAATCTCAATCCAACCCCCCAAACGTAATTCCACAAACCTCTCTACAACTGCAATTCCCTCTTTTTATGAGAAACAAAATTAAAATTGTTAAGCCAAATACACATGAAAACTCGTTACAAATGAAAACCAAATACAAATGAAAGGTTTGTGAAAACCAAATACAAACCCAGAAAACTCCACCTCACCCCATCGAAATCCCAATCCCCACCGCAACCTTAATCTCTAACCCAAAAATTCGAAAAAGCCTTCATTAGAACCCAGTAACTCACGTAAAATTCTCAAAAACCTTCATTGAACCCACAAATTCCAAAAACAAAATCTCAAAAATCAAGCAAAATAAACCCAGATCTAAAGAAAAGGGGAAAACGAAATGGATAAATCATGTGCAGATCTGAAGAAGTCTCTCAAAGCAAACGAAGAGGATGATGATGGTGGTGATGGGTAATGGGATAATCGTCTTCCTCTGTGAATTGGTAAATGGAGATGAGGGGAGGAAGGAAGCAAGAGAAGCAGATGCACAAATTGAAGTATTCTAGGGTTCTTACTTGTAGGGACTAAATTGAAGCTTCTAAGTTTTCCCTCAACATTTAGATCCACGTGGAAAGTCCACATGAACACATAATGTGCCTAATCACCTTGGTCGTTACCGTTCACTAACGGGATCCAACCTAGGGACGAACGTGATCGACGTTTCTAAACATTAGGGACCACGGGCGACATTTCAAAAGAATAGGGACTAAAGTGCCTGACACCTGTAACTTTAGGGACGAAAGTGATCATTCACCCGAAAAATAATTAAAATAAAGTGATATTTTATAACGCTTTGAACCATTCGTAAAACATGTCGCTGACTGAATTGTCAGGATCAATGAAAACCCTTCGAATTTCAACATTAGCGATTGTTGCTGAGATCACAATTGGCGCATATCATCCCCTTATAACCTTTTTCATTAAAGACGACCTCAGGTTCATTCGATTGATAGTATGGTTTTTTTCTTTTTCGATTGTTCTTCATGAAATCCTCATTACAACCTTTAAGTACTTATTCCAAGAGTTTGAGAACTTGTGAATCCTCCTGTAATTGAATGGACAACGGCTTGAGCTGCAATTGAATGGACAACAACTTGAGCTGCACCCTTAGCTGAATCGCCCCCCTCACTTTTGGACGAGGAAAGGCTCTTAACGCATTTGGTTTCTTCTTAGCAAATTCTTTTTTATCATGATGAGAAGACTCCTCTCGCCCTGATTTCTTCGAGGAATGATTTCCCTATCATCTCTTATGTAGTCTCGGCTTCGTGGGCTTCGAGACATTTTTTTGTGCTCTCTTCGGTTCCATCTGCCATAGAGTCATGTCCTCTTTTTAAATACTTCTTCAACTTCCCTTATTTAGTCATTGGTTTGTCGTGTCTCTGATTTGGACGCAATCATTTGTATTTGGGGCTTCTTGAGTGGTGTAGGATGAAGCACATGAGCAAAAGAAATATCCATGACCTCTTTGAAGATCCTAGAAAAATTTGTGTTAAGTAAAGAGTAGTTTTCACACCTCCTTCTGAAATTCTTCTTGCCATGATCCTTAGCTCGAGGTTACCTTCCTTCTTTCTATGGTTTTTACCTTCGCCTCTATCATCTTTTTACCCTACCGAGCCTGCCAGGCTATCCTCTATAGTCCATCTTGACATATTTCGCATAGCCTATGGTAGTGTCTTTGCCAAGGAAATGCGGAACGAAGTACAAATCCCAATTTATTCACAGACTAAATGATGGTACAAGCATTGCCTCATTGTAAGTTTTGTTTAGGAAATCTTATAACATCTCTCCTTCTTACCTTGCTTCAACTTCCCCGAAGTGTGTAAAGTTTTGGTAAGCCCTTGCTAATGATAAATGAAGTTGTGGATAATTCTTCCTAGCTCATAACGAAATTGGAAGGGCGCGAGTGGAACCGTCGCTTGTGGCTCCTAGAAAAGACATTGATGCGAGGAAAGTGTCCAGATGCTCGACTGGGTCAATATCTCCTACGTATGGCTCTATTATGGTCGACTTTCATAAACCTTTCAAATTATTGATCATCATGAATCTTGGAGGAAAATAGGGTTTGGTAGAAGAAAAAAATACTGGCAAAATCTGTTTTATTTTTACAATTTTTTATTTTCAGTTGTTTACCGGTTAGTACGAGCACCCGCAACAAGAGAATTAATCATTACTGTCGGGCGGATATCTGAGCTAAAAAAAAATACACCTACCTGTTTTATTTTCGTATAAGTCTTGGGAATATACAAGCTTCTTAGAGCATCTCCAATTGTAGTATCTAATGTTAAATGCATACTTATATCAGTATCTATTATCATTGAAGTACATATTTAATTCAAACATGACAAAGATTAATATGTGGGAATAGATACTCTATACTAGACTTGAAAAATGAGCTCTTATTTATTACAAGCACTTACAATTAATATAATTAGATTAAGTTGCAAATATAATTAATTAAAATGGAGATAAATAATAAAATATACAAATGTGATGTTGATGGTGGGATCCACTATAGAAACTTTTAAAAGTTGTTGGGTTGAAGTAAAAAGTTGTAAAGTGGTGTATATGATGTGACATTATGGAAAATTGTAAAAAATGAAATGTAAATATTTTAAGTATGATATATGTAGATATTCTTAAATTCCTCAGTACAAAAGCTGATTTAGATTCCTCAGACCAATAATGTAATTACATGATTGCAGGTTGGAACCACTTGTGCTGTCATCAAGCACTGCGAAAATAAAGAACTAAAAACAAAGATAATATAAAAAACTAATGTAAGCAATTAATTATCATAGGACGTAGCTTAGGACTTAGGTAAACAACTAGTATATGAACAAAAAACAGCTAGCTTATGAAGTTTTGGCTAATTAATGTTGCCACTGTCACTACTGACCCAATCTCATGAGAATCGCAGATTTAAGACCCTCTTCATTTCTCATGACCCCATTAGGAACCTTAACAACAACATCTTGAACCATAAGATCATTAACACTCGACATGCTAGCATGGTGGACCTGAAACTCCAAATCCCTTAAAGCACCCATTAGCCTCGCACCTGGGTGGTTCACATTCTCCGATTGTACCCTCACCATGGCATCAGGCCCTATTAACCTCACATCAACATCAACCGCAGAACCCTGAGTCGACCCCATTTGGTCCACCACAGTGGAAGTAGTCATCACTGTAGTACTACTCTGGTTGTCCATTGTGTCCGCCATTTCCATCTTCACCTTCTTGAAATTACTCCTCCCCTTCTTCTCTAGCTCTTCAATCTTCCCTTTCAGCTCGCTGATGTAAGCCACCGCGTCGGAGAGCAGAGAAGCCTTGTCCATCCTTGAAACATTCGGAACCACCGCTCTCAACGCGTAAAACCGGTGGTTCAGCTTCTCCCTCCTCTGCCTCTCTGCCTCCACGTGGTTAATCGGCGTTTCGCGCCCCGCCAACGGTTTCCTCCCTCTCTTCTTTGTTTCTTTCTTCTCTGGTGCCAAAATTGCACAATCAGAGTCAGACTGATCTGATGATTCTGCATAACAAGCAACTTTGGGTTCCAAGGTTTTGTTGCTGGCTTCTTGTGTGAATCCTTTAATTGCGCTATCACCTTTAACTGCGCTATCATCTTGTTTCCCTTCGCGGACGCCGGTAGAAATGCCGGTGTCCACGAAGGAGATGTTGTTGTGGTTGCAGCCATCATTGAAGATCTGAACTTTGTTAATGTTGTTGTCTTCGGGTATCATTGTCACATTCGACATCATCATATTCGAATGTGTCGAATGTGATGATGATACTCCGAACATGGATTTGACGTGGTTGACGAGGCTCCAATTTTGTTTGATGTTGTCGTAGGAACCCATTTCGATGACGCCGTTGGTGGTTGGGATGCAGATGAGGGTTTGGATGCCGTGCACGTGCGCCTCATGTGACCTCTCACAGTTGTAGAACTGAAGCTCATGCTTGCTGTTGAGCCAGAGGACTGAGCCTAAAGCGAAAGCCTTGCCGGGGAGGGAGGAGGAGGAGGCGCTGCCAACAGAGAACGTGCGAGTCAACGACATGACGTAGAACCACTCGGCGTCGCCACCGTTTGCGCTCTTGTCACTGTCATCTATGCTGAATTTCTTTTGGGTAGTACTTGTTGGGGAAGTTTCTTTGCTGCCTTGGAAATGGCCTTCTCCCCAAGATAAGGAGAGGTTGCCATTTGTGTTGGTTGTGGTTTGCCAGAAAATGGCGTAGACCCACCAGTCGGGTTGGCTTTGGAGTAGAAATTGAAGCTTTTGCTCGAGGGGTGGTGTTGGTGGTGTGTTGTCTTGGGGTTGAGAGACAAGAGAAGAGGAAGAGGAAGGAGACATGATGAAATCTTCCATGGAGTAGGCAAAGAAGTAAGGGAACAAGTAGGGATGAGGAGAGTTGGGAAGTATGGATTGGAAGTGGATAAAGAGGCTGAGAAAGATTGGGCATTAATTAATAGAATAACATAGGTGGTTCTAACGTTGTACGGACGAACAGTGCTTTTAATATAGCACGTGACAATTAGCTAGTGTTGGTTGGAGAAAGGTCAAAAAATAAAGCACTATGGAAAAAATGGATCTTTTGGACTTTGGAGAGAGCTCAATTGGTGTGGACCCGACACTACATATTAAGGATATATATATATATATTTTGAAGGAAATCAATTCCGTGACTATTATTGATAATGAAATACCCTATATATACAACTTACCTAGTTGACTAACAATAAATATTAAACCCTAATTTACAAAGAGAATAAATAATATCCTATTCTATCACACCCCCGCAGTCGAAGCGGGAGGTTCACCGACGCTGAGACTGGAACGAAAATCATCAAAAAGAAGCCGAGGTAGGCCCTTGGTAAAAATGTCCGCAATCTGATGACGGGAAGGAACATGAAGGACGCGAGCCTGGCCACGCGCGACCTTTTCCCGAACAAAGTGGATATCCATCTCAATATGTTTGGTACGCTGATGGTGCACTGGATTCCCAGAGAGGTAGATGGCACTAACATTGTCACAGTGGACCAATGTTGCCTGAGAGAGAGGAAAATGAAGCTCCAGAAGTAAATTGCGGATCCAGCAGGACTCGGAGACAACATTAGCAACACCGCGATATTCAGCTTCAGCACTAGAGCGAGAGAGAGTGGGTTGCCGCTTGGAGGACTAAGATATGAGGTTGTCACCGAGGAAAACACAGTAACCAGAAGTGGAGCGTCTGGTGTCAGGACAGCCCCCCCAGTCAGCATCAGTGTAAGAAACAAGCTTTTCAACCGGGGAGGGATACAAATGTAGCCCATAAGTCAATGTGCCACAAACATAGCGGAGAACCCGCTTGAGGGCAAGCATGTGCTCGGTGTGGGGTGCATGCATATGTAAGCAAACCTGCTGAACAGCATAGGAAATGTCAGGACGAGTAAATGTGAGGTACTGTAGGGCACCCGCAAGGCTCCGATATAGGGAGGCATCCTCACAAGGAGTCCCAGAGGAAGAACTGAGCTTCTGCTTGGTGTCAACCGGTGTAGCAGACGGGTTGCATGAGGCCATGCCGGCGCGAGCAATAATCTCAGTAGCATAAGTGCTCTGACTGAGGAAAAGGCCACCTGCATGTCTAGTGACAGCGATGCCAAGAAAGTAACTCAGAGGACCGAGATCCTTCATAGCAAACTCGGATGCAAGAAGTGCCATAAAGGATTTGCGGAGATCATGCGATGATGCAACCAGGATGATGTCATCAACATAGAGAAGTATGTAGGCAATATCAGAACCCTGCCGGAAGATGAAAAGAGAATGATCTGAAGTGCTGTGCCGGAATCCAATAGAGGAAACATAATCAGCAAATCGCTGATACCAAGCACGAGGCGCCTGTTTCAGACCATAAAGGGACTTCTTCAGACGGCAGACATAGTCCGGGTGGTGAGGGTCGCGGAAACCCAAAGGCTGATGCATGTAGACAGTCTCATGGAGATCACCATGCAGGAAAGCATTCTGGACATCCAACTGATGTATGGGCCAGGATCTGGAGAGAGCAATGCTGAGAACTGTCCGGATGGTAGCCGGTTTCACCACGGGGCTGAATGTCTCATCACAATCCACACCTGCAACCTGAGACCTGCCATCACCTACAAGACGAGCCTTATACCGCTCAAACAAACCATTAGACTGCTTTTTATGGCGAAAAATCCACATGCAACGAATAACATTAACATCACAAGGACGGGGAACCAACTCCCACGTATTATTTCTAATAAGAGCATTAAATTCAGACTGCATAGCGGACTTCCAATTTGGATCGGATAAGGCTTGTTTTGGGTTACGAGGCAAGGGTGAGATGGACGGGTCATCAATAGAGACCGAAAGACTAAAAGGCTTTTTAGGTTTGGAAATGCCGTGCATGCTACGGGTAGTCATGGTCCGTACGGGTGGTGCAGGAGGGACCGGAGGCAAGGGCAAAGGTGAGGGAGAAGCGGTAGGGGAGACGGGAGCCGATAAGGGAGGCGAAGAGTCAGTGGGACTCGACGGCTGGACCGGAGGGTCAGGTGGGCGGGAGGATACGGTTTGCCAATGGTGGATCAAGGAAGGAGGGAGGTCCTCGGTGAAGCACTCATAAGAAGGGGCAGGAGTCAAGGATAGGTCAGCAAAGGGAAATCGGGTTTCGTCAAAAATGACATGCCGCGATATTAAAATTTTTCTGTGTGACAAATCATAACATTTATAACCTCTGTGATTCATCGGATACCCTAGAAAAACACACGGAGTCGATCGTGGTTGCAATTTGTTTATTGTAGCGGAAGGAAATAGAGGAAAACATAGACAACCAAAGACACGTAAGTGGGAGTAGGAAGGGTCGCGATGATACAACAGCTGAGTAGGAGAATCATTCTGAAGAGTCTTGCGTGGCAAAATGTTCAGAAGATATGTTGCCATTTGAAGGGCATGATGCCAAAATGAAGGAGGAACTGACGAATGAGCGAGGAGGGTGCGGATCATGTTGTTAATGGTGCGAATTTTCCGTTCTGCTTTGCCGTTTTGAGAAGAAGTGTGAGGGCAAGAGAAGCGAAAAATAAGGCCATTAGCATCACAATACCGATGAAAGGATTCATTGTCATATTCACGTCCATTATCACATTGAAGACATTTAATATTTGCTGAAAATTGTGTTTGAATAAGTGTAGCAAGAGTAGTAAACATTTCATAAACCTGAGATTTCTTGCTAATCGGAAACGTCCATAAAAAATCAGTGTGATCATCCAAAAACAAAACGTAATAACGATGACCAGCAGGACTTAAAACAGGAGACGTCCATAAATCACTATGCAAAATATCAAATGGTCTCAAAGTAATAGTTTCAGATGAATGAAAAGGCAACCAGACATGTTTGCCTAAAACACAAGAGTCACAAACAGAACTAGAACGCGAAGGTTCACAAAAAATAAGTTTATTATTCCTAAGATGGTTTAAAGCTGAGGAAGTTGGATGACCAAGTCGATTGTGCCAGACACTAGAAGCAAGACCAGCAAAGGGAGAGGAACGAGTGACTGGGTAGAGGTCGCCGAGGCTGTTACATCTCAGGAGAGGCATCCCCGTCTTGAAGTCAGACACCGAGAATCCAAATGGATCAAAAGAAACAGAAACATTATTGTCAGTAGTGAGTTGTCGCACAGAAATTAAGTTTTTAATAATTCGCGGAGTGTGCAAGACATGATTGAGTGCTAAAGGTTTGTGAGGGGTAGGAATAGAAGTGTATCCTGAACCCTGAATTGGAATGCCCTGACCACTACCAACTATCAGTTTCTGATTTAAATGACTTAAATTAGAATAAGACGTGAGAGTACCTTGAGATGCCGCAGTATGGGACGAGGCGCCGGTGTCCATGTGCCACGTGGTGTCTGTAGGAGTCAAGGACATGGTGTGCATGGCAGCAGCGATATCAGTGGGTGCTGGAGAAGCAGTAGCGGTGTAGGCCTGAGGACGCGGACCTAAAACGCCGGGTTGCGGCGGAGCACCCATGGGACGCGACCACTGAGATGTGGGGTAAGGACAAGGAGGCATGCCCCAAGGGGAAGGAGCCCAACCAGGGGGAGGAGCCCAACCCCAGGGATTCCAGGATGCCTGCGGTGGTGGGCGCCAGGGTGGAGGAGATGCAGCAGAGGAACCAGAGGAGCCAGCTGATCCAGGATAACGGGAGCCACCTTTCTTCTTAGGTTTACTAGAACCACCCTGATAATTGCGAGTGTGCCCTGACCCATAACGATGGTTGGAGTGGCCCTGATCGCTGCGGTAGGTGGGGCGCTGCGGAGAGGAGTCAACGGAGGCCTGTGGACGGGAAGCAGAGGTGTGCAAAGCAGTCTGAGAGGCCGGACCGGACATCCTGGGGAGACCAGATTCCTCTAGAATCAACATGGAGCGGACCTTGAGGAAAGAAGGCAAAGGCTCGCTCTGACGGATCAGGGTGGCAACACCACGAAAAGGCTCAGTGAGACCAGAGACCAACTGAAGAACAAGACGATGGCCACTGACTGGGGCACCAACATTGCGCAACTGATCAGAGATATGCTTCAGACGCTGACAATAGGCCGAAACATTAGGAAAATCTTCCATGCGTGTGGAGATGAAATCCTGGTCGAGAGCGACAGCACGAGAGTTCTGATTGTCCTCAAACATAGAAGCGATACGGTTCCAAGTAGCCATAGCAGTAGAACCTTTTTCCATAACAGTGGAGAGAAGATCAAAGGAGATGGTGGAATAAATCCACTGCTTGACAGTAGAGTCAAGAGTAGCCCACCGAGCATAGGAAGCATCGGTGCGCGCAGGAGGCTCCAAACCAGCTTGTGGAATGATGTGGTGGAGCACCTGAGTGGCGTGAGCATGAGTTTCAAACAATTCAGCCCACAGAGCATAGTGGTCCTTGTCGAGCTCGAGTTTGAAAGGAATGTTGTTTTTGATGTTAGTAACAGCAAGGGCCGGATGAAACTCGGGCTTGACAGTGGGGGACGAAGGGGCCGTAGGTGTGGCAGTGGGCGTAGGAACCGTAGTGGTGTCGCCGGTTGGAGAGCCAGTTGTCGAGTCGGAGGTAGCCATAGAAACTGCAAAACAGGAAAAAAAAATAAGTTTTTTTTTTTTTTTTTTTTTTTTGGTTTCTAGGTGGGCGGTTAGACCGGGTTGGCTGGAACCGGTCCGGTCCGGGCGAGTTGGATCCTGGCGAACCGGGAAGAAATAAAATAATAATAAAAAAAGGATCTTGGATCCTGGATCGGATCCGGCTGGGCACGCGGGTCTGCTGCCAACAACAAGGGCTGGAAGCGACGGGTGGGCGTGCGGTTGAAGGCGCGAGGGACAGCGGTGGCCGGCGGGAGGGACGACGGTGGTGGCGGGATGTCCGACGAGCCTGGAGGCGCAGAGAGTCACGCAGGCACAAGGTGAGAAGACCTGTGCAGCGTGGTGAGAGTTCTTCGATGGGAGAGGAAGAACCGGCGACAGCGAGGAAGGCCTGTGGCGGCGGCGGCGCGAGAAGTAGAGGAGTGTTGCGGCGACGGCGGTGTGGCGGGTGCTAGGGGAGAGACAGCGGCAGTGGGTGGGTTTGGAGGGAGAATTTAGGAAATAAAATAAAAGGATTAGGTCAGATTGGAAGAGGGGATCTGAACCTGCTCAATGATACCATGAAGGAAATCAATTCCGTGACTATTATTGATAATGAAATACCCTATATATACAACTTACCTAGTTGACTAACAATAAATATTAAACCCTAATTACAGGCGTAATTACAAAGAGAATAAATAATATCCTATTCTATCATATATATATATATATATATATATATATATTAAAAAATTGCACAATATGAAAATTGGGAAAATTGGGGGTTTTTTTTTTGGTACATAGGAAAATTAAAAAACAAGAACTACAAGGCAACTAAATCCTTATGAAAATTGGGGGTTTTTAATTCAACTTGTTTTGTTCTGAGAGATCATTTAAATTCCTTTTATGTCAGGATTTTTTTTTTTCATGCTCCACCAATACTAAACCTTCAAATTTTCATTCATCATCTTCCTCTAAATTTAAATTGTATGTTTTCTATTACTCTTATCATTTTAGGTACAACGCCTTAATTTAGATTTAAGGCAGGGCAACACCACCATATATTATTTTATGACACATTATTTTTGTGGTAATTTTTTATTGTTAATACTTTATTTATGAGGTTTCACAAGTGTGAGGGTCACAAATGTGAGTGTTCAAAAGTGGAATGTAGTATTTTTATGTTCATCAGCAAAAAAATTCGTTTATCAAGATGGGGAGCAAGGTGATGGAGGTGGAGGGGTTAAAGTTAAACTTGATGTTAGAATGAATGGCAGGGAAAATAGAGTCCTCACGATGCTAGAAATTAGATGATAGGGATGTAGTACCTATGGGGCAACATGAGCACGTGCAATGAAAGTGAAAGGTGCATTGACGAGGCACGGGTAGCATAGTGGTGGCATGTGGGTTACGACTCACGAGTATAATGAGTTTCTGGCGCATCGTGGGAAAATTGAAGAAACTAATTACCCTATTTGGCTAATTAACGTGCATTAGAATAATAATTAAGAATAACAGCGACTTCCAGTTCCATTACAATTTGACAACCTAATCATTTTAGTAAGGGATATCTAATTTAATTATCTACTAGGGTTATTTTACGGACCATCCTCTCAAGTTTTCTTAAGTTAAATTTTTATATGCAACTCTTTTTTTAGTTAATAAGCGTTATGATCCTTTCAACTGAATTGATAATGTTATATGAAATTTTGTTTATATCACTCTATTTATAAATATTATCATAGTACACATAAGTAAGAGGGGAGGTCTGGGCTTTCGGGATTTCAAAATCTTTTAATAGTGACTTTAGTTGGAAAGAACGAGTGGATGATTTATTCACAACTTGATACGCTGCTTGCTCGGGTTTTTAAAACAGTGTAATTTTACAGTGGTAGTATTTGGGGAGCTAAAAAAGGTATAAGTCGAGCTACGCTTGGTCTAGTACTTGGATGTTTGAGTGAGGTGGAGTTTGGAGGATTTGGGATGGGCCTGAGTTTTGTTTGTTGACCGATAAGTGTGGGCCTGAGTTGGGTATAACGCAGGTGGGTGACTTGATTGACCAACAAAGGAGGTGTTGGAGACAGGATCTCATTGAGGCAGTGTTTTGACAAGGAACGACAAGGAATATCCTTGCAATCCCTTTGGGGGTTTCATGGTGGCCATAATTTTCTTTGCTGGCCGGAGACCACGAATGGAATTTACTCATCCAAATCGGGGTACAGGTTCATTAGAAGCCACTTGTTGAGCGAGGAGGCCTCTTCTTCCTCCATGGTCTTTTTTTTCCCAAAGCTTATGGAAAAATTCAAGGGAAGCCTAGCGTTGTCGAGGTGCAAGGAGGCTTCATGGAGGTCAGTTTTGGGCTTTCTATCGATTAAGGAACAACTTTTTCTTAGGCACTTGGACATTAACCATGTTTCGCTTTGTGCGTAAATGAAAGGGAGTCAATGAATCACCTCATCCTTCGTTATCTAGCGACTATGGTAGTGTGGTATGGGTCGTCGCTGTCTTTTTGAGTGGGTTCCTTCATGTCCCTCAAGGTTTTTTGGGTGGTTGTCATGCATGAAGCGGACTTGCAAATCATTAATTACTCTGATAAAGTCCTTATTTTCTTCAATATGGGAGGATCATAACCAGGTTGGATCTCTTTTTCCCTTTCGTGCATTTAAAATAAGTTCCACACAATTTCTTCATGCAATAATAATGACTACAAGAAAAATAGTCATTAGCGTCAACCAGAAACTTACGTCGACTATGCAAAAAATTGACGCTATAACAGATTTAGCATCAACTTAGGGGTTGGAGGTGAAGGTTTGAAGCTAACACTCTTTGTTAGTCGTTAGACTGGCGCTACAATTTAGCTTCAGTTGACTCAATGCAAAAACAATTCTGATGGTCACGATGCTAGATCATAAATATTAGCGTTAGTCGTATATGGTGGCGGTACATTAACACTATTAGCGTCGGGTATTTTGGCACAAATTTTTGTATTATTTTAAAACACAGTGACACCAAAGGCATATATCCAAATTGATATATTTATTGCACTCAAGCTCTTATTTGTTTTTCAATTGCTTATGGAGTATAATAGATTAATCTCATTAAAACATATATAAAGTACCATGCATCGTCATTAACCGTTTTAAATTCGGTTATCATCATTAATCTTTTGCAAATCAGTTCCCTATCAATTAAAGTTACTTCTCATAATTTTTTTCAAAACTATTTCTTAGAAGATGTGGACGGTTGACGAAGAGTTAGGTTTGTTTGGGATGGTTCTAATGAGGATGCCATTGAAGGATGTGCGCTACATCTCAGACGTACTCACACTAATAAGTATGGGTCCCCGTGAGGCTTTAATTCTTTGTGGTTTGGATTGTTTTTCTTTCGCCTTGTTTGTTTTAGTGGTGCTGTTAGGGTTGTTTTTTGTTGGATTATTTTTGGTGGATTTGAGTTTTTATATCTTATTGTATTGGTTTTTGTTTAGGGAGTTTCAAAGGCACATCTAGGGGATGTTGTACTCTGTTTCCTCTTTAAGGTTTTTCTCAATGAGTTTTTGCTATGAAGGTTTTAACGAGACACGTGTCCTAGATGTGGTCTTTAGAGTAGTTTGTTTGGTTGAGCTTGTTGGTTTGTCATATTCATGAGAGGGCTATTCTATAAAATCTTATTCAATAATATATATTTTTTATGTAAAAAAAAATAGAATTTCCAAATAAACTAAC
Source organism: Lotus japonicus (assembly GCF_012489685.1). Classification (NCBI taxonomy): domain Eukaryota; kingdom Viridiplantae; phylum Streptophyta; class Magnoliopsida; order Fabales; family Fabaceae; genus Lotus; species Lotus japonicus. The sequence continues at coordinate 80,385,530 of NC_080043.1, read as the reverse complement.
TTTTGTAATTGAGCAACCAGATAGAAGTGTTAATGATGACTTCATATCAGAAGAAAAAACAACAAAGCATATATTTAATGAAAGAATGGGACAGCTGCCCCAAACATAATGTTTCTTATTAAAGCCAAGAAAGAGTAAATATGGCATGTGTCTTATATTAATACACGTCTCAATAATTAAATATTTTACCGTGAAGTTAGATCATCAATGATGAAGTTTTTGATGAAGAAAAAAAATTCATCAATAATTGATTTATATATATATATATATATGGGAATGCTAACTTACTCCCACTTGTTTTTTAAAAGGAGTAAGTTAGCAACCAACACCTTTTGTGTTGGACAAAAAAACCAACACTCTTTAATTAAAGCCAACTATTGCAGGGTGGTTATGTAATTTCAGTTTCAATTTTTAATTAAAAAACAGAATTTCTCTCTCATCATTATCTTTCCAACTTTGATTTCCGTTCAACTTTCTCCCCTTTTATCTCTCTTCTTCCCCCAACTTCTTTCGTAAAACTCCATCACCATCTCTCACTTTTTTTTTCTCATTCTTCTCTCTCTTTCTTTTGAAAACGCAAGTATACTAACTTATTGATTTAATTGAACCAATTCCAGTTTCTCACATACAGCGTAATTCACTTCAAATACTACTTAATTGTAGTTTTCTTTTTTTCATCTCAAAATTCATGTTAACAAGCACAGAATGCCGGTCAATAAAGGAAATACATACAAGAATTCATGACCGAATGTTGTTCTTCAGATATAATCAAACAAGGTATTAGGAGAGAAATGATAATGGAGGAAGAGTGAAACGATTTCACTCTGTTGAATAGAGAGAAGCAGAAGGGTTAGGGGTTAAGAGAGAGATTGTGTTTATTTTCAGATTTAAAGAAATTAAAATGCAAATTACTTTAATACCCCAAAAGTTGCGTTAGTTTGTTAATTAGAGAGTGTTGGTTTTTTTTCCAACACAAAAGGTGTTAGTTGCTAACTTACTCCTTTTAAAAAACACTCACGATGTAATGTTCTCATCTTTCACAATAAACACTGCTCTCACTTGATACGCCTCATATATATATATGAGATGAGTGTTTTATTGTGAGAGTGAGAGCATTGAATCACAACTATTCAATTAAAATCAAGGGGTTCAAATAAATCCTTAAATTTTTTTTTTTTATCAATAACTATCAAATTGGATTTTTAATTGTGGTTGATAGTTGAGATTTTCAACTTGGTTCTTCACGGTGGTGTTGTGAAACGAAAACGAAAGATGCAGGTGGTGTTGTGAAATGAGTGTTCTGTTGTGAGAGTGAGAGCACTAAATCACAACCATTCAATTCAATTAACCAGTTCAGATCTAAAATGTCATTTTAAAGGTCATGTGACTGCTCTTTCGTGCACCTCCTCTTTTATCTGCATCTTCTGTTACTGTTTCACAACACCACCTGCATCTTTCGTTTCTGTTTCACAACACCATCGTGAAGAACCAAGTTGAAAATCTCAACTATCAACCACAATTAAAAATTCAATTTGATAGTTATCAATAAAAAAATAATTTAGGGATTTATTTGAACCCTTGATTTTAATTGAATGGTTGTGATTCAATGCTCTCACTCTCACAATAGAACACTCATCTCACCTGATACGCTCGGTATATATGTATATATATGCACCTAAAAATTAATATATAATACTTTGAGGCGGATAAAATCATTTTAAAATGTTAAGACGGGGGCTTCTTCCTTTTTTTTCTTTATAGGCACTGCATTTGACATAATATCGGTGTCATTTTATAAACCGTCAATCATTTTAAGTTTCTTTATTCTGATATTAATTGTTTATTATTTCTTTTATTCTACGATACTTTAAATTGAAAGTTGATCATAAAATGACCACCACCAAATTTTTCTCTTTTAAGATAATCATGTCCATTTCAAAAAAAAGATAATCATGTCGTCTCTATCAGTTTCGTGATCTCCTTGTGCTATACTTCGATTGGAGAAATTTTTAACCACCATGGTACGATCATATACTGCTTATAGAAGGGACGAATTTAAATAGAAGTGGCTGATATCATCATCCTTGCCAATTGCAGATTAATATATTTGTATGCAGTATATATAATTTTCTCTTTGAACGTTTGCCGCATTATTAGAAAAATTATAATGCCCACTAAACATATTTTATGTTTTCTTTTTCCTCCCGTTGATCATACTATAAAAACTCTCCCCTTATTTTAAGTTTTACAAACTGAGTAGTTTCTTTTCGGCTTGATTACTCCTAATTACTAATATAGTAATAAGTCTTCTCTTTTAATTAACACATGCAATTAGTATGCGTCGATAACACTGCCACTGAAGTTAATTATTATTTCTCTAAAATATCTAAGTAAGACTATATATTTCGTCGGTAATGAAATCTAAAATAGTTTAGGGTCATTTTAAGTTTGTCATTCGACAACAACGATTAATCTCCAAATTGCTTTGTATCAAAAAAAATCTCCAAATTGCTGATTATAAAATCTGTTTTTTTTCTTAGGCAACAATCAAACTACTAATACTATACTGGTCTGGTAGAGACGAAGTAATTGGGCTGACTAAAACTTATGTATCAAATGGGCCGGGCAACCCATGGTCCAGCCGGACCAAAACCCAAGTTATAAATAAAAGAGGACCGCCCAAGCGGCAGGGGCCTATCATTTTCACGCATTTTCGTTTACTTTGTTTACTTCGCTTGCTCTCAAACTGGTTAGCCTCTAGTCTGTGGTTTATACCGGAACATTGGCGCCCACCGTGGGGCCGAAGGATACTTTCCTAGGCTTCAGTTTTCACCGCGATGGTGACTCGATCCGGGGCGAACGGAGAGAGGAATCATGTTCAACAAAATGATGTTCCTCCCGATGCTCTTCAACGGATCATGGATGATCTCAATGAACTTCGTCAACATAATCAACAATTACAAAATCAACTCACTGATCTCAATCAGACTCAGGGTTTACGAGAGGGCGATCGAAGAATGGCTGAGACGGTGGTGGACTTTAAACCTTTTACAGAAGAAATAGCGAATACCGCCGTCCCAGACAATTTGAAGACGTTAAAGCTTGATTCTTATTATGGTGATTCAGACCCAAAAGACCATTTAGTGTATTTCAACACGAAAATGGTCATTGTAGGCGCATCAGACGCGTTGAAGTGCAAAATGTTGCCATCAACTTTTAAAAAATCAGCGATGATTTGGTTTACCACTCTACCGTCAAGGTCAATTGTCAATTTTACTGAATTATCTACAAAGTTCTTGTCTCAGTTTTCTACCAGTCGTGCACAAAAAGTAACTCCGGCGACGTTATTTAATGTTCGTCAAGGACCAAATGAGACTTTGCAGTCTTACATGGGGCGTTTCAATCAATTATCTGTTCATTTGGAGGATAAAATGCCAGAAATTTGTATTGCAGCTTTTGAATTGGGCTTGAAGCCGGGTGGTTTGAACAGTAATTTGAGTAGAAAACCTGTGGAGACAATGGTGCATTTGCGCGAAAGGGTACAAGGGTACATCAGGGAGGAGCAGAGTGATCGGATCAAGAACAACCGCCCGAATGCAGCGGTTCCAGGGCAGAAACAGCAATTTGAGACGAAGAAGGGAGCGGTTGCAGATCAATATTCGAAGGGATGGACCGAGAGTAGCAGCGCAGGGTATAATAATCGTAACCGTTATGACGGCCGATTTGCTAACCGTTCTAATTTCAAAAATCGTGCTCAACCGTATGGAGTGCGTGGGCCAGGACATTCGATGACGTGGACTCGGAACCAAAATGACCGTGCAGTACCTTTGGCGGTTAATTTGACTGAAGCTTTGCACACGTGTTTGGAGGCGATTGTTATTCGTTTTCCACGGCAGCCAAAGCCGTCAACGGGTTACGTGGATAAGAAGAAGTGGTGCGAGTATCATAGGATTTCAGGGCATAATACTGATGACTGTTTTACTTTGAAGAAGGAGATTGACAAATTGATAAAGGCTGGGTATATGAAGCAGCTTGAAGGACGAAGCAATTCAGATGAAGCAGGAACTTCAATAAGACGAACTGAAGATGGAAAAGAGATTGAGGGCGATGGTCAAGATAGACAGTCAGATGGAAAAGCAAAGGGGCGAATTCATTCTATTTTTGGTGGATTTCGTGGCGGAGGGATGACTAATTCAGCTCGTAAAAGGTACGTTCACTCCATTAATGCTGTTTACTCTAATGATTGGGGAAGTTGGGCAACCAATCAACCCGATATAACGTTTACTGTGCGAGATTTTGAGGGAATACAGCCTCACGAAGACGATCCCATTGTTGTAATGCTGAGGATTGCCGATTATGAAATTGAGAGGGTACTTCTGGATCAAGGAAGCTCGGCAGATTTGATTTATGGTGACGCTTTTGAAAAGTTGGGGTTAAATGAATCTGATTTGTTGCCTTATGATGGTTCTTTAGTGGGTTTTTCTGGAGAAAAAGTATTTGTTCGAGGATATGTGGAATTGAAAACTGTCTTTGGAGAAGGGAAGAATGCGGAGGCATTTGCTATTAAGTTTTTAGTAGTAAAATGTACTTCACCGTACAATGTACTTATTGGGAGGCCATCACTAAACAGATTGGGAGCGATCATTTCCACAAGACATTTAACGGCGAAGTATCCATTGAGCAAAGGAGGAGTTGGAATTTTAAAGGCTGATCAAATGGTTGCTCGAAAGTGTTATTCAGAAAGCTTCAAGCAGTATGGGCACATGGGTAAGAAGGCGGTGAAAGAGGGGCATCGGGTCTATGAGGTGGATTTAGAACAGTCAGAAATCATTTTGGATCCTCGAGAGGGATTTAGTGAGCACAAGATGAAATCAGAAGAGGAAACTAAGGCGATCCAGATTGGGGAGCGAAACTTGAAAGTTGGTGTCAATTTGACTACAAGTCAGGAAAGCAGGTTAGTGAAGTTATTGTCCGAGAATATGGATTTGTTTGCATGGAGTGCAAAGGATTTACCAGGAATTGATCCGGAATTTATATGTCACAAATTGGCTTTAAATCCCGGGGCGAAACCTATTGTTCAGTTTAAAAGAAAGATGGGCGAAGAAAAGGCAGAGGCTGTGAAGGTGGAAACAAATAAGTTACTCGAAGCTGGATTTATTAGGGAGGTAAAGTATCCAACATGGTTGGTTTACTGGACAGAGAAGCCCAACGGGATCACCGATCCTTCAGAGGATTCCTTGTCCGCCAACGATAAAGCCTTTCTTAATCTCCTTGCCCCACTTCCCATCCTTGACTGCACAACAGTCCTTGAGGGCGCTGACCTCTCAAGAACTCCCAAATACTTAGGTTGCCCATAGCTCACTTTTATTATTGACATTTCCTTTCTCGACTCCTATGTTATCACTGATCGTTTTTTTTTTTATTGTTACAGAAGATATGAATTTCACGAACGCCGAGCTCCTGAAGGCCCGCGAGAGGAGAATGGCTCGCTTTTCCCCAAAATTCAACACTGAGGGCGACGCGAAAAAACGGGGCGGTGCTGAGAACCAAGCCGAGAGCACCAAAGCTCCCAAGAGGAGAAGATTGACCAAAGCCTCCTCCAACGCCGACACATCCAACCCTGGCGCTCAGCCCACCACTGCTGCTGCGCCTAAAGGAAAAAATGTCGCTGAAGCCTCTGTCGCCGCAGCTACCGAGCCAACCGCCGTACCGGCTTCTTCTCCTGCCTCCGCCGGTGCGACCGCTGCTGCTGCCGCTGAGTCCTCTATTGGCGCCACAGTCGCCTCCGCCGGCGTTAACGCCACAAAAGCTGCTGCATCTTCCGACACTCCTATTGGAGATAAGGAAAAAGAAAATGAAACCCCAAAGTCTCCTCCTCGCCAAGATGCGCCTCCTAGCCCGCCCTCAACACATGATGCGGGCTCCATGCCTTCCCCGCCTCATCAAGGGGAAAAATCCTGTCCTGGCGCTGCCACTACCTCTGAAGCAGCTCAAATTGAACAAGCCCCTGCTCCTGAGGTCGGTTCTCCAAGCTACTATAATATGCTCCCCAACGCCATTGAACCCTCAGAATTCCTACTTGCTGGTCTCAACCGTGACGTTATAGAAAAAGAAGTTTTGAGTCAGGGCCTGAATGTCACCAAGGAGGAGACTCTTGCTTGCCTCCTACGCGCTGGGTGCATCTTTGCTCACACGTTTGAGAAGTTCAATGCCGCCAACGTTGAAGCTGAGCGGTTGAAGGCCGAAAGTGCTAAGCATCAAGAAGCCGCCGCTGCTTGGGAAAAACGTTTCGACAAACTGGCGACGCAGGCAGGAAAAGACAAAGTCTATGCCGACAAGATGATTGGCACGGCGGGGATTAAAATCGGCGAGCTGGAGGATCAGCTGGCGCTGATGAAGGAAGAAGCAGATGAGCTTGATGCAAGCCTTCAAGCTTGCAAGAAGGAAAAAGAGCAAGCTGAGAAGGACTTGATCGCCCGAGGCGAGGCGCTGATTGCTAAGGAGTCAGAGCTTGCCATACTGTGCGCTGAGCTGGAGTTAGTGAAAAAGGCGTTGGCAGAGCAAGAGAAAAAGTCTGCGGAGTCCTTGGCCTTGGCGAAATCTGACATGGAGGCGGTGATGCAGGCTACGTCCGAGGAGATCAAGAAAGCGACCGAAACTCATGCCGAGGCCCTCGCCACGAAAGATGCTGAAATTGCTTCCCAACTAGCAAAGATCAAAAGTCTAGAGGACGAGCTGGCGACGGAGAAGGCCAAAGCCATTGAGGCGAGGGAACAAGCCGCTGACATCGCCCTTGACAACCGCGAGCGCGGTTTCTACCTCGCCAAAGACCAGGCCCAACATTTGTACCCGAACTTTGACTTTAGCGCCATGGGAGTAATGAAAGAGATAACCGCCGCAGGACTGGTTGGTCCCGACGATCCTCCCCTGATTGACCAAAACCTCTGGACAGCGACTGAAGAAGAAGAGGAAGAAGAAGAACAGGAGAAAGAAAACAATGAATAATGTAATTTTTAACATTACTTTTATCTTTTACTGTCACCTTGTAGTGTACTTTTCCGCCATTCGTCTATGTTTAAGCAACCTTTCGCCATAGCTTTTTATATCGCCGTTGGATATGTTGTAAGTCATATTGGAATGCTTTCGCCGTACACTACTTGCCTCGCCTTCCCTCCTATTCATTCGCCGACCTTATATCTTGCGCTATTTTTCACGCGTCATATGATTGAATTACGCCTAACGATTTCGTGCGTTAATTTTAACTAGGACTTGTTGCTTGGTATTCCACCACCAAGACTTTAGACGTTTTTTCCCTAATAGGAAGAAACGGCCTCCATTCTCGAGGACTTCGCCCGGGGCTTTGCCCGCTCGGGGCTTACAATGCTTGGATCCCAATGGCCATTTGGGGGTCCCAAGACTTTTGCCTAGTTAACGGCGCTCGTCGTATTCTGGCGAGACTTACCCAGCACATCGTTTACGGGACCGGCGATCACGTCAGACTTTCCGGAGGGTGATTCCCAGGCGTCAAAGGCCATTTGTGGAATCGCCACAACCTTCAGGGTTCCAGCAAGCCCCTTTGGGGATCAAGCTTGTCCCACTTAGTGATCGCCGTAATTCTTTATGTCGATCGGCAATTCCGATCGTCAGGGAATCCCTGGAATTTTTTTTTTTTGGACACGAATTTCGTGAATTTTCGTCTTATTTTATTGATTTGTCGTTGCAGTACATTGGACAATTTGAAAACACTTCGGAAAATCTTAAAGATATCTGGCTCCGGCGATTCCGACTTGTTCACTTTCTCGCCTGCAATCAACTATAAAAGTAGCGCAAGCTCAACCCATTGAACGATCGAGGTAACCGCCTCCCATCAAGCTCTTCTAAGTGATAGGCCCCATTACCAAGAACTTTAATAATGCGGTAGGGCCCTTCCCAGTTGGGAGTAAGCTTGTTCCCCGGGGCTCCCGATCGCCACTTGAGGACCAGGTCGCCAACCTGCATATCTCGGACGCGAACCCTGCTGTTGAACTTTGCCGCCACGCGCTGCTTCATCGCTGTTTCCCGAATGTGCGCCTCGTCGCGCGTTTCCGACAAAAGGTCCAGCTCCACCGCCATGTTGGCCTCATTTTCCTCTTCAAAACCTGGTCGAGTCCGCCATGTAAAGTTGTCAATCTCCACCGGCAACATGGCATCTACCCCATAGGTCATTCTAAAGGGGGTTTCCCTTGTAGTAGATTGCTCGGTGGTGTTGTACGACCACAGCACCGCCGGAAGTTCATCCAACCAAGCTCCCTTAGCCTCCGCGAGCCGTCGTCTTAGTCCTCGTAGGATTACCCTGTTTGCAGATTCCACCTGCCCGTTCGTCTGCGGATGCTCAACAGAGGCGAACCTCATCTGTATGCCCATTTCCTTGCAGAACTCCCTTGTTTGACTGCTTGAAAACTGGGTCCCATTGTCAGATACGATCGCCCTTGGGATCCCGAACCTGCAAACAATACGCTTCCAGTAGAAATTGACTATCTTTGCAGAAGTAATCTTGGCCAAGGGTTCAGCCTCAATCCACTTAGTGAAGTAGTCCACCGCCACCAATATAAACTTCATTTGTGCCCTGGCGGTCGGGAAAGGTCCAACTAAGTCCACACCCCACATGGCGAAAGGCCACGGGGCGCTCATCGTTACCAACTCCTTTGGCGGTGCCTTAGACAAATCCGCGAACACTTGACACTCCTTGCACTGCTTCACGAAGTCCATACAATCTTTCCTGAGGGTGGGCCAGTAAAAACCCGCCCTCAACACTTTGCAAGCCAAAGACCTTCCCCCGATGTGGCTCGCGCACACTCCTTCATGTACTTCAGACATTATCGCTTCGTACTTCTCTGGCGATACACATTTCAACAATGGCGTCGAGAAACCACGGCGATACAAGTGTCCGTCAATGAGAGTATAGTGACTCGCCTCCCGCTGCTGCTCCTTCGTGCATTGCTCCACTTCTGCCGGGTCCCCCGCCAAGATAGATATTATGGGATCCATCCATGTTCTCCCTCTGTTTACGCAGGCCATGAGCTCGCCTTCGATGCTTGGGTACGCCAGCGTTTCCTGAATCACACTTTTGTTATTGCCGGGCTTCCGCGTGCTTGCCAGTTTGGCTAGCGCGTCCGCCCGCTGATTTTCTGCCCGAGGAACGTACTCCACCACAACCTCTTGAAAGAGTGTCATCAAATACCGTACCCGCTCAAGGTACTTGATCAGATTAGGATCTTTAACCTGGAAAGTTCCCTTCACTTGATTCTCCACCAATTGCGAGTCCGTTCTTATCAACAAACTCCTGATCTTCACTTCCCGCGCCAACTTCAATCCGGCGATGAGAGCTTCATATTCTGCTTGGTTGTTCGTTGCTTTGAACTCGAATTTCAGGGATTGCTCCAACACTAGTTCCCCCGGCCCTTCTAACGTTACTCCCGCGCCGCTGCCACTACTATTGGAGGATCCATCCACGAAGAGAGTCCACTGAGTGTCCACTCTTTCAAACCGATCTGGAGTCAACTCGACCACAAAGTCAGCTAGTGACTGCGCACCAACCGTGCCCCGCTTATCGTATTGCAAACCATACTCTGACAATTCAACCGACCAGGCGACCAATCTACCTGATAAATCCGGTTTTTGTAATACTTGTCTCAAGGGCAAATCCGTCCGCACCTTCACGGGAAAACTTTGAAAATAAGGTCTCAACCGCCGGGCGGTGACGAGGACCGCCAGCGCCGCCTTCTCAATTTTCTGATATCTGACCTCCGCGCCCTGGAGTGTGTGACTAACAAAATAAACAATTCGATGCTCGCCATCTATCTCCTGCAACATCACAGAACTCAGAGCACTATCGCTCACAGCAAAATACAAATGCAGCGGGTGTCCCTGTATTGGTTTCGACAAGATCGGCGGTGACGATAGGAGTTCCTTGAGGCGAACGAAAGCTTCCTCACACTCCGCCGTCCACTCGAATACGACATTCTTGCGAAGACACTTGAAAAAAGGAAAAGATCTGTCACCAGACTTGGGAAGAAACCGAGATAAAGCTGCTATTCGCCCCGTCAAACGTTGGACCTCTTTCACATTGGAAGGGCTTTTCATCTGCTGAATCGCCTTGCATTTTTCTGGGTTTATCTCGATTCCTCTGGATGTGATCATGAATCCCAAAAACTTGCCCCCTTGAACACCAAAAGAGCATTTCTCCGGATTGAGGCGCATACTGTGCTTCCTTATTTCGCCAAATGCTTCCTCCAGATCTTGATGATGGTCTAAACCTCGTACTGATTTAACAATCATGTCATCAACGTAAACCTCCATGTTTCTTCCCACCTGCCTAGCAAAAACCCTATCCATCAATCTTTGGTAGGTAGCCCCAGCGTTCTTTAGTCCAAACGGCATGGTGCGATAGCAATAATTGACTCTGGCAGTCATAAAAGCCGTTTTGTCCTCGTCTGCCGGGTGCATGCGGATTTGATGATAGCCAGAATAAGCATCCATCAAGCTAAGCAGTTCGTTGCCCGAGGCACCATCAACAAGGCTATCGATGCTGGGAAGGGGATACGAATCTTTTGGACATGCTTTGTTTAAGTCTGTGTAATCTACACACATTCGCCATTTCCCGTTCGCCTTCTTCACCATTACGACGTTCGCCAACCACGTTGGATACTTCACTTCCCTGATGAACTCTGCCGCCAGCAACTTGTCAACTTCCTGTTGCACCGCCTTCCCTTTGTCGCCACCCAAGCGCCTCCTAAGTTGTGAAACTGGCTTGACACTTGGATTCAATGCTAACCGATGGCATATGAAATTTGGATTAATTCCAGGCATGTCTTTGCAGCTCCAAGCAAACAAGTCTAAGTTCTCCCCAAGCAGTTTTGTCAGGCGCGTCTCCTGCTCTTCCGTCAGTCTGGTCCCAATCTTCAAAGTGCGATCGCCAAACTTTAGCGCCTTCGTTTCCTCAATTGGCGTGGGCCTATTTACTCGCCCCTCGCCCCGGGGATCAAGATTTTCATCCGAAGCTTCGATTTCATAACATCTATGACCAACCAACGCACTCTTCTTGCCGTACAAGTTAAGGCAATTATTGTAACACTCCCTCGCCATCTTCTGGTCCACTTTCAGCTTTCCCACCTTTCCACTGCTTAGCGGATACTTGACCGCCAAGTGGGCTGTCGAAATTACAGCACAAAGGCGATTCAACGTATTTCGCCCAATGATGACATTGTAGGATGCTACCACCTGGAGAACCAGATACCTTACCTTCAAAACCCTAGCACACTCGTCTTCCCCAAATATTGTGTCTAGATCAATGTATCCCCGCACCATTACTTGCTCCCCCGCGAAACCTACCAAGGTTCCCGCGTATGGAGTTAGATCATTGTCAGTTAGTCCCAACTTGTCAAATGCATCACCATAGATAATATCAGCCGAACTACCCTGATCCAGGAGTACCCTTCTAATGTTGAAACTGTTCATCCTTAACTGCACCACAATCGGGTCGTCCTTATGAGGCTTTATCCCCTCAAAGTCCGCCATCGAGATTGTTATGTCAGGGTGTACGAATCCAAAAGCGACCTCATGAACGGAATTTACGGCACGAACATGGCGTTTACGCGCCGCGTGAGTGTTGCCACCGCCGCCAAATCCCCCGGCGATGGTGTTGATGGTCCCGACGGGCGGTCCCGAGTGTCGAGCGAACGTGTCATCAGCCCCTTTTGTGGCGATAGCCGCTGATTCTTGCTTTTTCTTGCCCTTAGTGTCCGCTCGCTCCTCCTCCCGCTTGTGCGCTTTGTTTTGATCGCCTCCATTGCGCCACTGGCCTTGACGATTTCCTTGATATCCCGCCCGAATCAACTTGTCAATCTCCCGCTGCAAAGTCCAACAGTCATCCGTATCATGCCCGGCGGACCGGTGGAACTCGCACCACTTCTTGGGATTGGCGTCCCGTGGCTGATACTTTGGGGCCTCCGAGGTCAAGGCCCAACTGAAGGCCAGGGCCCCGCCTCAGGGCGGGATACATGCTGGGCGTTGCCCCTCCAGGGGCTCGCCCAGTCCACTAGTCCACAAGACACCGAGCTCGAGGTACGAGAGCTAAGGGTGTCTTTTAAATGCTGTTTGTACAACATATCCAACGGCGATATAAAAAGCTATGGCGAAAGGTTGCTTAAACATAGACGAATGGCGGAAAAGTACACTACAAGGTGACAGTAAAAGATAAAAGTAATGTTAAAAATTACATTATTCATTGTTTTCTTTCTCCTGTTCTTCTTCTTCCTCTTCTTCTTCAGTCGCTGTCCAGAGGTTTTGGTCAATCAGGGGAGGATCGTCGGGACCAACCAGTCCTGCGGCGGTTATCTCTTTCATTACTCCCATGGCGCTAAAGTCAAAGTTCGGGTACAAATGTTGGGCCTGGTCTTTGGCGAGGTAGAAACCGCGCTCGCGGTTGTCAAGGGCGATGTCAGCGGCTTGTTCCCTCGCCTCAATGGCTTTGGCCTTCTCCGTCGCCAGCTCGTCCTCTAGACTTTTGATCTTTGCTAGTTGGGAAGCAATTTCAGCATCTTTCGTGGCGAGGGCCTCGGCATGAGTTTCGGTCGCTTTCTTGATCTCCTCGGACGTAGCCTGCATCACCGCCTCCATGTCAGATTTCGCCAAGGCCAAGGACTCCGCAGACTTTTTCTCTTGCTCTGCCAACGCCTTTTTCACTAACTCCAGCTCAGCGCACAGTATGGCAAGCTCTGACTCCTTAGCAATCAGCGCCTCGCCTCGGGCGATCAAGTCCTTCTCAGCTTGCTCTTTTTCCTTCTTGCAAGCTTGAAGGCTTGCATCAAGCTCATCTGCTTCTTCCTTCATCAGCGCCAGCTGATCCTCCAGCTCGCCGATTTTAATCCCCGCCGTGCCAATCATCTTGTCGGCATAGACTTTGTCTTTTCCTGCCTGCGTCGCCAGTTTGTCGAAACGTTTTTCCCAAGCAGCGGCGGCTTCTTGATGCTTAGCACTTTCGGCCTTCAACCGCTCAGCTTCAACGTTGGCGGCATTGAACTTCTCAAACGTGTGAGCAAAGATGCACCCAGCGCGTAGGAGGCAAGCAAGAGTCTCCTCCTTGGTGACATTCAGGCCCTGACTCAAAACTTCTTTTTCTATAACGTCACGGTTGAGACCAGCAAGTAGGAATTCTGAGGGTTCAATGGCGTTGGGGAGCATATTATAGTAGCTTGGAGAACCGACCTCAGGAGCAGGGGCTTGTTCAATTTGAGCTGCTTCAGAGGTAGTGGCAGCGCCAGGACAGGATTTTTCCCCTTGATGAGGCGGGGAAGGCATGGAGCCCGCATCATGTGTTGAGGGCGGGCTAGGAGGCGCATCTTGGCGAGGAGGAGACTTTGGGGTTTCATTTTCTTTTTCCTTATCTCCAATAGGAGTGTCGGAAGATGCAGCAGCTTTTGTGGCGTTAACGCCGGCGGAGGCGACTGTGGCGCCAATAGAGGACTCAGCGGCAGCAGCAGCGGTCGCACCGGCGGAGGCAGGAGAAGAAGCCGGTACGGCGGTTGGCTCGGTAGCTGCGGCGACAGAGGCTTCAGCGACATTTTTTCCTTTAGGCGCAGCAGCAGTGGTGGGCTGAGCGCCAGGGTTGGATGTGTCGGCGTTGGAGGAGGCTTTGGTCAATCTTCTCCTCTTGGGAGCTTTGGTGCTCTCGGCTTGGTTCTCAGCACCGCCCCGTTTTTTCGCGTCGCCCTCAGTGTTGAATTTTGGGGAAAAGCGAGCCATTCTCCTCTCGCGGGCCTTCAGGAGCTCGGCGTTCGTGAAATTCATATCTTCTGTAACAATAAAAAAAAAAAACGATCAGTGATAACATAGGAGTCGAGAAAGGAAATGTCAATAATAAAAGTGAGCTATGGGCAACCTAAGTATTTGGGAGTTCTTGAGAGGTCAGCGCCCTCAAGGACTGTTGTGCAGTCAAGGATGGGAAGTGGGGCAAGGAGATTAAGAAAGGCTTTATCGTTGGCGGACAAGGAATCCTCTGAAGGATCGGTGATCCCGTTGGGCTTCTCTGTCCAGTAAAGAGGAAAGAGGGCGGTCCCGTCTCTGAGGGTGAATGCTTCTGGGTAGGCGGGATGAACCGCCACACGGAAGTACTTTCGTGCGAAAGAGGACTTCGCGTTACTTTTGTGGGGATGCAAACACTTCCGGCCGGCTCGGGCCTTCAAGGAAATCCATCCTTTGTTTTTGATGGACTTGGGGTCGACGTCGTAAAGGTAGAAGAAACTGGTGGGGGATGGGGCGATGCCGACAGCGGCGCTTAGGATTTCAAAACATCGAATGAAGGCCCAGGCGTTAGGGTGGAGTTGACAGGGAGCCGCGTTGATGTCGCGGAGGACGGTTTGGACAAAGGGCGAGAAGGGAAGCCTGATTCCAAGCTCGCTAAACATGTATTCGTACGCAAAGAAAAAATGGGATCTCTTTACGTCGCCGTCTGGCTTGTGAAGCCAGGGGCGATCCCCGGGACTGCAAACCCAGATCCTGAGTTTGGCGTTAAACTCATCGTCATTGGACAAGCCACCCAGGGAGTTCACGAATTGCACAATGGGATCGCTATCTTGGAAGATGGAAGGTTGATCTATAGCCTCGTGTTTGGGGGCTACTTGGACTGGAAGGGGCAGAGTGGCGTAGGTTTGTAGTCGGTGAGCTGGGATCTCCGGAACCTCTAAACGGAGGCCGCCGGCAGCGGTGGAGTCAGGGTCGCTTTCGGAGGAGGAAGAAGAGTGATTAGGGGAGGTAGGGTTTGAAGCCATTTTTAGAAGGCAGTGAAGTGAAAGAAAAGAAAAGATCAGTATGTGTGCGATGTAAAGATAAGGACAGTGGGACTCACCGGAGTAGGATGTGAAGAGTGGGTAGCGGAAAGGGTGATAAGCGACGGCTCCGGAGCGGAAGTGGACAGAAGGAGATTGGTAAGCGATTAGGGAAGTGAAGAGGGGTCTTGGAAAGGGATGACAGTGGGGAAGAAGGGTTTTTATAGGAGAAGGGGAGAAGCTGGAAGGGTGACGCGTGTTGGACGCGTGTGGAAGGTTGGAAGTCATGGTGGTTTTGGGGAGGTGGGTCGCGTGCAAAGGGGAGTTACTGCGCACGATGGGACGGTTATGAAAGGTGAAGTGACGGTTCCGGAGAAAGAGGGAAATTGATGTAACCAACACATCACGTGGGGCAGCCACGTGAGGCAGATAGAAATTTGAAAGGGTTTTAAAATAAGGGAAGGCGCGAAAAGCCTCGCCACTATAAGGATCAAACGCCATCGCCTGACGATTGACACCAACAACGAAGTTCGGTCGCTCATCGGGGTCACCGCCAGTCAATGATTGAATGATCGGCACATGACCCATGCCTGCCACCTTTCCCGCCGGCGAGAGATCATACACCTGCTCCAACTTGTCACCAATACAAAGTAGTCGTTCTCGCCGCTTGCGGACTTGTGGACTTGCCAGCTTGGTTTGCTCGTCAAGTCAGTGGACTGGGTAACTGAAAATGCTAGTTTCCTTTTGCTCACGCCATGTTGGCGGCATAGTTAACTTCTCTTTTCTCAAGCCATGTTGGCAGTGTAGATTCCGGTGTACAAACAGCATTTAAAAGACACCCTTAGCTCTCGTACCTCGAGCTCGGTGTCTTGTGGACTAGTGGACTGGGCGAGCCCCTGGAGGGGCAACGCCCAGCATGTATCCCGCCCTGAGGCGGGGCCCTGGCCTTCAGTTGGGCCTTGACCTCGGAGGCCCAATTGGCCCAATAGGTAGTACCCAAGCTCTATAAATAGGAGGTAGTTATCAATTGGGGGGACTTTTGGCTCATTTGATGAAATAACACTTGAAATTCAGCACTCTCTCTCATTCTCACTCTCTCTTGGCACAATCCCTCTACCTCTAGGTACTATGCCTCTCTTCAATGTCCATTCCTAGAACAGTTGGCGAATGTTGTTATGGTGAAGAAGGCTAATGGAAAGTGGCGAATGTGCACGGATTATACAGATTTGAACAAACATTGTCCTAAGGATTCTTATCCTTTACCAAATATTGATAAGCTTGTTGATAGGGCATCAGGGTTCGGAATGCTTAGCCTCATGGATGCATATTCAGAGTATCACCAGATAAGAATGTACCAGCCCGATGAGGAGAAGACAGCTTTTATGACAAATCAGGCGAACTATTGTTATCAGACTATGCCGTTTGGGTTGAAGAATGCGGGAGCAACATATCAAAGGTTGATGGATAAGGTGTTTGACAAGTAGGTGGGGCGGAACATGGAGATTTATGTAGATGACATGGTGGTCAAGTCAGAGGAAATGATGGCACATTGTTCTGATCTCGAAGAAGCTTTTGGCGAATTAAGAAAGCATAACATGAGACTTAATCCAGAAAAGTGTTCGTTTGGAATTCAAAGTGGAAAGTTTTTGGGTTTCATGATCACTAGGAGAGGAATTGAGACGAATCCTGATAAGTGCAAGGCGATACTTGATATGCAGAGTCCAGCTTCAGTTAAAGATGTGCAGAAATTAACAGGAAGAATAGCGGCTTTGTCCAGGTTTCTTCCGTGTTCTGGGGAAAAGTCAGCACCATTTTTTCAATGCTTAAGGAAGAACAAAACTTTTCATTGGACTGAAGAATGTGAGAAGGCGTTCCAAAGTTTGAAGGATCATTTATCCAGGCCACCAATTTTAGCCAAACCAGTTCCAGGTATTCCATTATCAATGTTTATTTCCATTTCTGATAATGCAGTTAGTTCAGTTTTGTTGCAAGAAAGTAAAGATGATATGAGGATCATATATTTTGTGAGTCATGCTCTTCAAGGAGCTGAAATTAGATACCAAAAAATTGAAAAGGCTGCATTAGCTCTAATCATATCCGCCAGGAAATTAAGACCTTATTTCCAAGGCTTTCCAATTGTGGTAAAAACAGATTTGCCACTTCGCCAAGTTTTGCAAAAGCCTGATCTGGCTGGACGAATGGTTTCCTGGGCTGTTGAATTGTCAAAGTTTGAAATCACTTTTGACAGGAAAGGTCTGGTTAAAGCACAGGTATTGGTGGATTTTGTTAATGAAATGTCTTCCAGTGAGAAAAATATGGAAGTTGGCGAATGGAGTTTGTCTGTAGATGGCTCGTCTAATGTCAAGGGAAGTGGAGCTGGAATAATCTTAGAAGGGCCAGGTGGCGTGACAGTTGAGCAGTCACTCAAGTTTGACTTTAAAGCAAGCAATAATCAGGCAGAGTATGAAGCTATAATTGCAGGTTTGAAGTTGGCGATCGAGATGGGGGTCAAGAGCATAATGATTAAGACAGATTCTCAGATAGTTTCCAGGCAAATCCAGGGTGAATATCAGGCGAGGGACGCACAGCTGGCTAAGTATTTATTGAAAGCTCAGGGATTGATAAAGCAGATTTGCACAGTGCAGGTCAATTATGTTCCGCGGGAGGAGAATACAAGGGCGGATATTTTATCAAAGTTAGCAAGCACCAAGAAGCCGGGAAACAATAAGTCAGTTATCCAGGAAGTCTTAAGTAGCCCAAGTATTGAAGAAGATGAGACAATGATGGTGTTAACTTTAGCGGATTCAGATTGGATAGGGCGTATCAAGAAGTGTTTGGAGGCAGAAGGTTCTGATGTGCTGACATTTTCTAAGGATCAAATTCGCGAGGCAAGTCATTACACATTGTTAGGCGGTCAATTGTACAGAAGAGGGATTGGAATACCTTTATTGAGATGTGTTCCCAAGGATGAGGCGGAAAGAATCATGTTTGAGGTTCACGAAGGTGTGTGCGCAAGTCATGTTGGGGGAAGATCTTTGGCGGCGAAAGTGCTCAGAGCAGGGTTCTATTGGCCAACTTTACGAGGGGATTGTATGGAGTATGTAAAGAAGTGTGGTAAGTGTCAAATTTATGCAGATTTACATAAGGCGCCGCCTGAGACTCTTAGCTCAATGAGTTCATCGTGGCCATTTGCAATGTGGGGAGTAGATATTCTGGGACCGTTCACTCCAGCAGGTTCTCAAATCAGATTTATTTTGGTGGCGGTGGACTATTTTACTAAGTGGATTGAGGCGGAATCAATGGCGAAAATAACAGCAGAAAAAGTCAAAAAGTTTTATTGGAGAA
Source organism: Lotus japonicus (assembly GCF_012489685.1). Taxonomy (NCBI): domain Eukaryota; kingdom Viridiplantae; phylum Streptophyta; class Magnoliopsida; order Fabales; family Fabaceae; genus Lotus; species Lotus japonicus. The sequence continues at coordinate 80,367,381 of NC_080043.1, read as the reverse complement.
AATTGGTTTGCAGATTTGGTGTTCCAGCAACTATCGTCTCAGACAATGGAACGCAGTTTACAAGCAGAACTGTGAAGGATTTTTGTGCAGGAATGGGAATTGAGATGCGTTTCGCCTCAGTTGAACACCCTCAGACAAATGGACAGGTGGAGTCAGCGAATAAAGTCATTCTCAATGGAATTAGAAAGCGTCTAGGCGAAGCTAAAGGATTATGGGCTGAAGAGTTGATCACGGTCATTTGGGCGTACAATACTACTCCTCAATCAACTACTGGCGAATCACCTTTTAAGTTGACTTACGGGGTAGATGCTATGATACCAGCAGAATTGCAGGATGTAACTTTCAGGGTGGCGACTTATAGTGAAGAGCAGAATGACATGAATAGATTGGTTGATCTCAATTTAGCAGAGGAAACGCAAGCAGAAGTTCGTTTGAGGCAGGCAATGGTAAAACAGAGGTCGGAAAGGCGATACAATTCTAGAGTGGTTCCGAGGCAAATGAAAGTTGGTGATTTGGTTCTGCGCAGGAAGGCAAAGGGACCTGATGATTCGAAGTTATCACCTAATTGGGAAGGACCTTACAGGATTCTGCGTGAGCTTGGTCAAGGGGCGTATCATTTGGAGGAGTTATCGGGGCGAAGGGTCCCAAGGGCTTGGAATGCACAGCATCTCCGTTATTATTACAGTTGAAGTGCAGGGTGGTTCGTTCGGTTTGTTTGGTTTTGTACAGTTTGTTTCAGTGTATGTTTGTCCAAGACTATGTTTCGTTGTTTCAGTTTGTGTGTGTTGAAGTCTACGTTTGTTGGTTGTATTGTTTAAGACTATGTTTGTTGTGTAAGACTAAATTCGATGCACTCTTTTCTCTACCCCAGGCGGGAGAGTTTTTAACGAGGCATCAATTATTAATGAATAACAGGTATGCACTCTTTTCTCTACCCCAGGCGGGAGAGTTTTTAACGAGGCATAACCTTTTTAAAATGATCAAGGGCTTATCATTTTACTTATTTCTTTTACCCATAGCGGAAACTTATCAACTAAGGTCTATCAATTGGGCGACGTCAGACAATTGAGAAAAAAGTAAGTCTCTTAAAACAAGAGCATTCGGCCACGAATTCATAAGCACAGTCTTAAATTGGATTTAAGCTTGTCCAAACTAAGCACAAGTCTCCACGCGAGCATACTAATGAAATCAAATATGTTGACTTTGATTTCCATGAGTAACTATGTCAAAAATGAAAATTTGACTAAGTTATGTTCACAAAGGCCTTATGATTCCAAAGTAGTTGGTTAAGTTTAAACTTTACGACATTTAAAGAGATTCATTCAAGGGTATTTTACCATGTACAGTAAAATGTGAGAGTAACGAATTCAACTAAATGACGAAGGCGGACCGATTCTGGTGAAAGGTTAGTAAATGTCATTTATGTTAAGTTATATTTTGAAGTTGTATGATAATTTGAATAACTAAGTGAAGTTATGCTTATATTTTCTAGTTATATGATAACTTGGATGATTAAGTAAAGTTATGCTCAGTTATAGAGTTAGTTTCTGATAACAATAGTTGTTTGGATGAATTAGGGATAATGTTATTACAAAAATTATGAAGTTTTCCATTTTAGGCGAAGAAATTATGACATATGTGTTTTTTTAGGCGAAACAAGTAAAATGTGAAGTACTCATGTAAATGCTGAAAGGAAATTCATTACGTTAAGGGAAAGTTCAGTACATAAAAGCGAAGAAAGAAAGGGACGAAAATTAAAGAGACCGGAGGTCTTTGACATAATTTGCTAAAAGGAAAAGAAGCAAGACTTGCAGCTAGTGGTTTTCTCCTTCTCCTTCTTTGGTGTTGACATTTTCCTCTTCATTCTTTTCTTCCTCTTGTTCTGCTTCTTCTTCTTCTTCATTTCCTTCCCCATCCGCGTTATCCGGGCTGATTAGTTTACCGTTCACGATACGAGCATAAGGGTTTGAACCCTCCAAGTTAATCGCCAGGTCAGGATTGAGGAAGGAAATTTGATTCAGTGCTTTGGCGAAGCCAGCTTCGAATTGATCCAAGACGGAACATTTTAGTTCAGTAATCTCCGTTGTCATCTTAGAATTCTCATTCAGAGTTTGGTTGTGCACTGTAGTCAGTTGCGCGAGATCAGCCCTTATTTTTTCATTCTCTCCGCTTAACGCTTGAGCGGAAGCTTTGTTCTCCTCAGCAGTCTTCTTTAAATTGGCAATTTCCAATGCCAAATCAGCGGCCTTTTTCTCATTGGCTTTGTTGGATTTGTCCAACAACTTCATTGTAGCCTTCATCTTTTCAATCTCTTTTTCCTTTTCTTCAATGAGTTTGGCGTTGGCAAGACCGTCAAATCCAGCAGATTCTAAGTCGATCATTTTGGAGATGGCAGCAATCTCTAAACCTTTGGTCATCATGGCTTGACAGGCTTCTTTCAGACCAATTTTTCTCATCTTTTCTCGGTCCGCCTCAAACACTAAGTTCGTTTCCACGAGAGAGTTGAAGTCAATCTTCGAGTCCCACAGTGAAGTCACTTCAGTTGAGGACAATTCTTCAAATTCCTTCAATAAATTCTTCCAGCAAGGGGGCGGACCGCTTGATGAACATCCTTTGTTCGCCTCAAGAGCACCGCTTTTGCCCATGAATTGTTCCAAAGAAGTTTGGTTGATGATTTTGCTTTTGGCACAAGCCGGATCTTCGTTCTTCTTCTTCTTCTTAGTTGGGCGACCCGTTTCGGTGCCGGAATGGCTAGTGTCTTGATCAGCGATCGACTTAGAATCAGCGATCGACTTAGAAGGATTCCTTTTTTCTCGTGCGGCTTGTTGTTCACGACGGAAACGAAGGATGTCTTCCTCTGATAGGCGAGCCATTTTGCCTGCAACAAATGAGGAACATTAGAATACCAACAAACATAAGGTGAGGCAGGAAAAGAAAATGTAGGTTAGGTTGCCTTACCAATGTAGACACCCACTTGATTTTTAGAAAGGGCGGTCATAAAGTCATTAAGGTTTAATCCTAGGTTTGACAGAAATCGGCAATCAACTAGTTCCTCAGGAGTCAATGCGTCATCAGAAATTTTGATGATTACCTCATATTGGTTCGTCCAATAAAAAGGGAATCGAGGGCTTCCATCATTGAAGTAGAATATATCTTTACACCGATCAGACTCACGGAGTTTGAAAAACTTTCCTTTGAAATGTTTGTAATGACTTTTGAAAAGGGTAAACAGCCCTAAGCCTCTAGCTGTAGCGAGCGAAACATATTCGCCCCTAACGTTGCGCCCACAGGTTTCAAAAAAGTAAAAGAATTTGTTGCTAGTAGGTGTGATGCCTAAGGTTAAGCAGAGGACTTCAAAGGCTTTCAGGTAAGCCCACGCATTACCATGAAGTTGGGTAGGGGCTACATTAAGCAGGGTCAGAATAGAACAGGTGAAATCAGAGAATGGGAGTTCGTACTTTAAATCGGAAAAGAGGTTTTCAAAGAGGTAAGTGAAGTTTCGCCCTTGGCTGTCTGGTTGTCCAAAGCAACATGGTTCGTCAGGGGAACAAGGAAGTATATCTAGGTGGGCATCTAGGCCATCTTTTCTAAAGTTATATTTGGTAACTAAATCTAGGACGGCTTTTGGGGAATTGATTTTAGAAAACTGTTTTTTGATTTTACTAGAAACCCATAAAGAGTCTGCAGTGGTTTGAACATTAAGTGGCGAAGTTTCCCTACGTGTTCGTTTGACAGCCATTTTTTCAGAAGGAATCCTGAAAGTAAAAATTTTAGAACAGTAAGATGAGGGTAGGAGTTGGGTTAAGTTGTAGGACCGAGCATGCAAGAGATTTATAATGAGTTTCTGGGTTGAAGAGAGTTTAAGATTTATAATAAGTTTCTGGGTTGAAGAAAGTTCAAGTTTCTGGGTTTGAAAATGCACAATGTTCATGTAAAGTAGTAAAATATGCAGAAGGAAAAGGGAAGAAGGATTTACCTGGGAAAGGTGAAGACTTGAATGCTTTCTGGAGATGGTGTCACTAAATGTGGTTGGAAAATGGTAAACGTCGAGTGAGCTTAACATGAATGACTGAAAGTTTGAATCTTTGTTAGCTATGGTAAGAGGGAGAATAGGAATATGGAGAAATGAAGTGTGGAAAAGGGGTAGAAATTTTGGACTTTATATAGACAAAGGAGTGAAGATGAAAGGGTGAATTAAATGGTGAGCGAACGGACGCGTGTCCTCACGAGTGGGCTGTGTTCGAGGCAAAAGTTCTGACGCTTGGACCAGAGGGATACGTTGGCCTGAAATTTTTTGAATTTGAAGGGATGTGATTCGTTAAGGGAGAAGTGGTGAGGGGTATTATAGTCTAAGGACGTAACGTTTCAAGACTAGGTGCGTTTCATTCAAGACTAGGTGCGTTTCAGGAGGAGCTTTGATGATTGTGTTAGTGGAATTTTAATATATATGATAGTATTGTAGTATCAAGTTCCCAAAAATATGCAGAAGATCTACTTGATGAATTTAAAGCAGGTAAAGCAATAATGATTTTGAAATCTGCCACGGTAAGGGCATATGAAGTGACAGCTGAGTGGATGTGACAAGTTGATTCAACACGCAAAGATGATGTTCATTAGGTGTTTTGTTAAGATTTATAAGTATTTAAATTTGCACGCCTTTATTAACATTTTATGTGATGTAAATAGCTGAGGGCTTATCAAAGACACTTTCGCCTTATACAAAGTCTTAGTGTCTTGAGGGCTTGTGGTCTGGTAGAGACGAAGCAATTGGGCTGACTAAAACTTATGTATCAAATGGGCCGGGCAACCCATGGTCCAGCCGGACCAAAACCCAAGCTATAAATAAAAGAGGACCGCCCAAGCGGCAGGGGCCTATCATTTTCACGCATTTTCGTTTACTTTGTTTACTTCGCTTGCTCTCAAACTGGTTAGCCTCTAGTCTGTGGTTTATACCGGAACATATACCATGATTAAATTTGAGTTGAAGAACTACCACACCACACTCAGAATTTACATATCAACATTTAATTTGAAGTGCATTATAATTTATTTTTTACTATTAATTGCGTATAAATATAGCTTCCAATATATTAAGCCACTTTAACTTTATCTAAAATATATAAATTATATGCCATTTCTAATTACGAAAATAATTATAATATTATTATTAATATATTTAATAAATTTAATAATATATTTTCTAATGTCTGAGAAATATTTTATATGAATTTATGAGTCATATATTCTCATTAATAAATATCTTCATCCTGACTTCTCTTTAAAAATACTTTTTTAAAACACGTGTGGACTATGCCTTAAATTAAATAAACCAAAAAAGTCCAATGTATGTAGATAATCAAGAAAGCTACATAGATAAATTAACAATATATAATTTAATAATTTATAGAAAAGTAGGTTTTACGGTATTTGAAGGTCGGGCGCAGCCACTAAGGTAAAAAAAAATATTTTATATTTTATTTTTTTGATGTACCAAAAAAAGGACAATCTTTTTCTTTAAAAAAAAATTAAGGGTAATCTAATAGTGGAAAGTTTTCCCAAGTTAAACTCTTTTTTTTTCTTCTTCTAGAAGATATAATATTTATTATTTAGCTAGTTGCTACTAATTGATAATGGAGACGCAATCCGTACAATTATATCATGCTTTGTTTCTTTAAATAAATTTAATTAGTTTTTGTCCCAATTAGTTATCGATAAAAAAATGGGGAAAAACATATTTCAAAACATTTTTAAGCTACCAATGATAATCAAATCGCCCACAATGAATAGGACACCTCAAGTGATGAGTTGGTCCCTGTGGTGAGGAGATTGCCATGTTGAAGAATGAAGAGGTTGTCCATAATAATGAGGTCTTGTCTAGGATGAGGTCACCCAACTCCACTTCAATAATGTAAACCATTTATGTGATTTTACCAATAATTAAAAAAAATCACTAAATCCAAATAAATAGCATTGCATGCCCATGTTATACTTTCAAGGCACTTAGGCAGGTATTGTACTTGCATATTATGCTCTTTTTTTATAAATAAATGTTAGTTGTTAATAAATTAGTACAAATTATCCATGTTTAGGGTTCAAACCCTGACCCTTCACCTGCATTATTCTTAGCTCAACCATGTGAGGTATCGACCTCACCCCATCTGCCTATTATGTGTTTTTTTTTCTTTCTCCAAGCCTATTTTTTTTTTGGATCAAATCCAAGCCTATTATTTGGTTTAGCCTTGTAGAAGTGTTACTTTGGGCTGATGGCTCATGGCCCCTTGTCCTTGATGTTGTGCTTAGCTTTGGGATTTTCCCTTCCATATGAGGATATGATGAATTGTTGAGCTTTTCCTCCTTGACAAGGAAAAAGGATATCACATGACCAAAAAAGACAAAGAAAAAGGGTAACGAAAATTTAAATGGGTCCTTTTTTATTTTAATAAGTTTTCACTTTTTAATCATTTGGACATAATAGATACCGTTTCGTGTTAATTACTCCTCTTTTGTCTTTTCCTTTCTTAACAATTTTTTTTTAAATATAAGTATTCTTTATATGCGAAAAAATTGCATAAAAAGAGTATATGGATACTCTAACTCATATACAAGACTATGAAGATAAAAACTAATGGAACCAGAGGTAATGCGAGAATTTTACATAGAAGATAACAACTTGGAACCAGAGTTAATGCGTAATGGTATGAACTGATTACAGGGGAATGAGTACTTACTATTTACAAATAGGCTTAATTGCACATTTACTCCCTCATCTTTCAACATTGTGCAAAGTTCCTCCCTCATGTTTAAAAGGAGCAGATTTCCTCCCTCATGTTTCAAATTGTGCTGTCATTAGCTTTCCATCCAATTGCTAACGGTGGTTGTTATTTTCACCCCTTTTTTACTATATATGCACCACCCACACTAAATTAAAAAAATAAAAATAAAAAAATTGATAAACCCTAAAAAAGAGGAAAATTAATCAGATTCAATCAACTAAAAAATACTCAAATTCTTGCTCCATTACAAAACTTTCAGAATCATCTTCTTCCATCAAATTTCATGAATCATTTTCCTCCTTCAACATTAAAAATCCAGAAACACAACCTCCTTTAATCAATTAATCTCTCTTCATTATCTCCATTAAACACAACAACAAAAAATGAATCTGAATAGAATAATAGTCACCAGCACATGATGCAATAAATAACAATATAGCAATCACTGAAAATGATGAAGAATTTTGAAGCTACACACCATGATACATTTTTTTTGATAAGCACACCATGAGACATGTGAAATGAAATGAGTCAAAAAGAGAGAGTTGCTAATTGGAACTGATGAAGAAGATTGAAGGGCTCTCAAGTCTGAAGTCTGAACACTGCAGTGTAGTGACGAGGTGAATCCTTTGAATATCCCCTAAAAAGCACCTGGCCTAAACACCAGCATCGTCCCCCAATTCCCCACCCCACCACAACCAACAAATCCATAACAAATTAACAGCAACCCCGCCCCACCGCGATTGGAGAAGTTTCTCAATGCTTTGGGCTCGACCAGGGCTCGGCGTTGGGTTCTGTATCTGGTGGGTCGGTTTCCTGGCGGTTCCGCTGGTGGCTTTGTGGATGGGCGACTGCTCCGAGTGCGAGATCTACGAGCTTCGCGCCTGCGAGATCGTGATTGTAACCTTTCAGGCCACGCTCGTCGGCGCCTCCTTGCTCTGCCTCTCCCATAACCTGTGTTCTTGTTGTTAATACTCATCTTCATCTGGGTTTGGAATCTTTTGGGTTCGAAAATTGAAACAAGAGATTTGAGGATGAAGAAGGAGGAGAAAATCAAAGATGGAAGGGTGGTTGTGGTGGTGACTGGTGAGTGGCGCTGGTTGAAGGGAAGAAGAAAGGTGGTTGTCAATGTGTGTGTGGCTAAGTGTGTATGAGATTAAATTTGGGGCAAAAAAAATCTATTGAGTTTTTTTCTTGTATACCATGAGGAAGATGAAGATCATGAAGGAAGAGATGAAGATTATAGATTTCTGGGTTTTGAGTTTTTAATTAATTTTTTTTTCTTCAGAAATCGTGTAGGTGGTGCAGAAAGTAAGGGGGGGGTGAAAATAGCAAGCTCCGTTAGCTTTCAGACGGCTAACTAACGGAAGGAGCATATTTTCTCAAATTAATACATGAGGGAGAGAATCTGCTCATTTTAAACATAAGGGAGAGATTTCGCACAACGGTGAAAGATGAGGGAGCAAATGTGCAATTAAGCCTTACAAATAATGTAGCGCACAAGAACGAGCTACCCATGTGGAAAAGAAGTTAGAGTTCAGTAAAAATAAAATAAGCGACAAGCATATAAATCACATCATATTAGAATTTAAGTTACATCCACATCACCACGATATTTTAAGGCACTTAAAGTATTGAGGGAGACTTCTTTTAATCATACTTGGTAGTTGTTACTGTAATATTTCTCCTTCCGTAGGACTTTTTTTCTTTTTCTCTTTCTTACCTGAGCTTGCACTCATTTGTTTGAGTTTCAGAGAGGTCTTACGACTTGTTTTTTGCTTGGGTTGTATTCAAGCGGAACATTTGAGGTTGTTAGACTTGTGCTCATTCGTCTGAGTATCAGAGACCTTATGGCTTTGCCTAATTGTTGGAGCTTGTATTTAAGCGGACCCTCAAAGGTTATTGGACTTGTGTTCCTTCATCATTAACTTGAGTTTCAAAGGCCTATGTGGTTTTACATTTTTTTTTTTGGATCATGAGTCGTTAGACATTCAATTCTATTCTGGTATCATATTAAAATTTAGTTATACCCACGTCACCACAAAACCTTAAGGCAGTTAATACAATGAGTTAGTGAGTCATTTAAATTATATACTATTGTATACTTACTTATCTATACAATGTAAGACTCGTTTTAGTCACACTTGTTACTCTAATACACATGACACCCACTCATCTTTTATTTATCTCCCATGCCTCCTATGTAAATTTGCAAATCCTTCAGAGTGTTTGGAACTGACATGTTGGTTTGATCAATCTTCTCCTTTTTGTCACCAATCTGCTCTAGTTAGTCCTCAACAAAACAGGAGCAGATATCGAGTCATAACATGCTTATTTTAAAATAATTCTTTTGTTACTTCAAATTCTCAGTTGCAAAATCTTTGATGTAAGAAACTATGACCTTCTATAGAGCAATCATTTGGAAGAGGCTTTGCTAACGTCTTTAATCATGTCATTAACTTACATTCTACTAAAAACCCAAGCAGCTATTAACTTACAACTGAAACTATGCTGAGTACAACCTCACTGACATCTATCTCAGTCAAACAAGCCATCAAAACAAGGCATGTAGAAGCATTTTTAATTTTGTTGAGACTAGTGTATCCACCACTGGCAACAGTGACTAATCCTCTTGTTGCGGATGCAGACACTAAGTGGTAAAAGACTAACCAAGAAATGTGTTCCATTCTCATGAGCAAGGATCGAACCCCTGGCCTCATGGTTGAAGGGCGATGTCAGCAACCATCATGCCACATCTCGCGGTTACGTAGAAGCATTTTTAGGCCCAAGCTTCTTCACTACCTCCAAGACTTGGAGGCTTCTACTTGGCTTGCTTATTTGAAACACAGGGTGCCTCCATAGCTTACGTACTCCTTTTCTCAATCTCAGCCAATGTTCACTGTCATATCTACTTCTATAACTACTTTCTAAAGGACTAGTCTCATTCTCATACCTAGAAGTTATGCTACCACCTGAAACAGATTTGAATACTTCTCCATTTCCCTTTTCCTCAGAGCTCCAAAGTTTCTCAACGCAGCATTCTATTCTTCCTAACGTGGATGTCCTCGAGAATTTTCTTTTCATAGCAGGTTCCTTTGTGTCACAAGAATCCTTCATTTGCTCACAAGATTCCTCTCTGTCAAATTTGACAGGAGGAGGATCATTATTGCAGGAGGGAGAATACATGGTCGGTGAAAGCAATCTCCCATTAGTGATTTGTTTCTCTCTTTCTCGAATTGTCTTCAAAATCAATGTCTTGAGGAAGTTCATAACTTGCACTGCATGAATCAATGCAGTCAAAGGGTCTGCCATCTGCAAAGTACAAGGAGTCCAACAGTTAACAATATGCTAAGGCATAGAAAAGATGCACATAATGATACACCCTTTGTTGGTTAGTAATTAGTAAATAATAGATTCAGCAATTGGTGATTAATGTTTACCATTATACCATGCATGCTAGTTTTACATATATTTGATGTATGCAACTAACTTGAAAATTTGTGTCCTTTGCTCTATAAATGAACCTCCCAATAGAGTTTATAATAAGCAGGAAAATGTTTCGACATAAAGCATCCTAAGAAATATGAAATTATGTTTCTCAACTCCAAGATAGTAGCTTGATAAAAGAGCCAAATCAATTTGAGTTTAGGAATAATTGAATAACCAATCAGGAAAATCGCTTGTTTTAAAAGAATAGAAGAAACAAAATGGCACATCTTTGCATCATATTGTTTACAAACCTGTGTCATGTTGGGGGCAAAAACCATAGCAACGTTGCGTGCGTTCATCTTGTTAATTTTTTCATTTTCAACAACATCAGCCATCAAATTGATTGCCCAGTCAAGCAGTGCAGCTTCTGTTGAAGGCAGTAACTTCACAAGATTAGTGCAGTCCTCTTCAGTATAGCAGTGCATCACCTGCTCCGGGGTAAGAGAATCAAGTACCCCAGTTGGAAGCTCTCTAAACCAAGCCTGCAAGAATAGAAGATATGGGAAGGTCATTATTAACTGTTAAGTGAAAATGAAAGGAGCAGACTAAAATTAACTATAATGCAATTGTGAAGTTTAATTAGGCATCTTAATGAATACCTTCATCAGACCAGATAAACAATGAACATCAATGCCATGTGGCACTACACCTCTGTTTAACTGATCGCGAACGAACTCTTCTTGGCTATTTTCAGCATTGATACGGAATATTCCTTCTGCCTTCACCCATGGAAAGCATGAAATTAGACCTCAAATGTAAGATGTAATTAATATCAAGTCATATATATGATTTTCACAAATAATTCCCAGATAAGAAGAACATACTTTAAGGCCTCCCTCTGAATATAATTGCTTTTGCATTGTCAGCAGAATCGTTGGGACACTGTTCCCCCGATCATCATACGAGCACTGCATTGACTTTGCAGAAACTCCAAATACTTTAACACTGCATGTTTTAAAGACTGTATTAGAACTCAACCAAATAAAGACAGGAAGAGAGAAGATAATACATCCCCTCACAAATATAAATTTCATAACCCCTAACCAGTGAACAGAAGCAGAAATGAAGATAAACAACACCACATGATCAATAAGTGACCCTCTGTCAACAATCACACAAGTTTTTCACCTTAAATGCAACTTATAAAACCTTATAGTGAATTTTGATTTGGAGATGCAGACTTGTTAATATACTAAGCATAAATGTAACCATGTTAGTTTCCCATGAGCCTAACCAGCCCACCACTGAGATCTATCATATGTACAATAAACTATGACATTGATACTAACTCCAAATTGAATTCAGTTTGAACTCTGAAGTGATATCATAAAGTTGAAACCTTTCTTAAGGAAGGTCTACTCTCCCACCTAGTCGGACTAAGGAACAGACCTTTTAATCAAGGTGTCCCGAGTCCGACATGGGCTTATGTATATTCATACGACTCATCAAGATCTGTGTACCTTCCTACCCAGCGGTAACAGTCGTGGAGACCACAAGCGACAATAAAGAAGAAACAGATCCGAAGACATAGGAATCAGCAGCAAAGTGGAGCAGAGATTCATAAGACAAGGGGAACAAATAGCACGCGCAAAGGAAGGACGCGTCCCGTGGCGGCTGGCATGCTAAAAGGAAGAAAGGGACAACAGCACTGCGAGACAAAAGAAAAGACCAATTGGGCTGAGGCTGGAAAAGCTCAATTGACTGAATAAAAGAGGCCAACAACAAAGGAGAAGAATGTATGTTCACTTGTAAACTGCATAGGGCCATAGTAACCGTGATTAAGGTTTCTCCCCCACTTAGCCTATCAGTGTGCATTGTAACCTTCGCAACAACCGAAAACACAAGGTTTAAACAAATTTTCATGGATTCTTGAATTCAGAAACCAAAATTAAAATTTGTCTTCAGCTTACAATTAACACACAGAAAATAGATCATCAAAAAGCCCTCTTAAGCAGAACCAAAAAAACAGAACTCAAATTTCTTGTCCTCCTCAGTTTCAGCACAACCTGGTGTATGCACAAAACTCACTCACTCACTACATTTAGAAGTGAAAAACAAACAATGCATTGCCTAATTGAAGCCATCAGTGTAGCAAAATTTACAAACTCTCTGATCTGAACAAAATCTTAACAAAACTGAAGTAACCCATAAACCACATTATTGTTATACAAACAGCAAAGATCAACAACAAGAAAATGGAAGAAGAAATTGACCTTGCGCTAGGAACCCTGGTGGGCACTTCTGGCTGAAACTCTGAGGGCAAACCCAGAAAGCCATTGAACCTGTCAAAGGTAACGTGAGACACGTGGCGCACATCGGTTGGCCAGCTGATATCCAACTTCGACGACGACGAATCTTCCTCCTCCTCCTCCATCTCCTCCTCCACCACACTGCAAGTCACCAGCGACCTCTTCAGCACTCCCACCACCACATCCAATATCGCAAACTGCTGCTGCTGGCTATGCCGTGTTTGGTTGCCTCTAATGCCATCATCACACTCTAACTCTTCTTCTTCATCATCCTTCACTTTTTGAATATACACCGCCGGTGGTGGTGGTGGGTTGAGCTCGGTGGCGGCGAGTCCACATGATTTGGATCGGAAAAGGCGAGTCATGTTTGGGAGGGGGTGGCGCTAAAATTGAAAGGAAGTGAGGATTTTAAAGTGGGGTAAAACTAAAAGAGGTTGGTTGGTGATGGTCATTAATTAAAGGAGTGAGTGAGTGAGAGTGAGATCGATGTCTAGTTAAGTAAAGGTGGTGGTGGTGAAAATTGGAGGAAGAAGAAGAATGAGAATTTGATAGGGAGGGTAAGTTGGTGAGGTTGATGGAGACATATGTTAATGTTAAGACAAGTTGGTTTGCTTTTTGTTTTGTGTTGGTGGGAGAGTGATGAATGAAAGGAAAGGAAAGGAAAATGGCGGGACCGTATAATGGAGTATACGGACAAAGAGAAACAACTCAGGAAGACAACGTGAGAGTGCGTGTTTTTTTCTTTCTGAGGTTCTTTTTCTTGGTGACATGTTTTCATGTTGTTAGATACATGACACATAGTACTCTGTTGTTTGCAGCTACTCAGATTTTTTCTGCAGGTTGGGACTCTTGTTTGACTCCTCCATGTGTTTGGTTACGTTCCTCTCTGACGGTGGTGCAGTGGAAAATAGTGGGATTTGATTATTCTTACAAGAATCCGTGACTGAATGTTAGTTACCATCTAGTAGCTCTCAACTACCAAAAGTTAGTATTGGTTAAATTAGTTTTTATTGTCATGTCATATATATGATCAGAGATGCTTCTGAGTGCTCCACACATTCAATGACCAATTTAATCATTAACTTAATTAATCATATAAAGTTCGACAAAGATAAATATACTGTAAGTATTGGTCACTCTCGTACACTTATTTTTGTGAAGGTTTTTGACAATAAATTAAAACCACTAGAAAATTTAGTGCATGAGAGTGATTAGTATTCCATTATGCAATCTATGGAGCTATAATCTCATTGTTAGTGTACTAAAGTTAAAAATGAAAATCTTATAGGTGATTTATCATAAATATTCATGGTTGAGTCGAGTGGTAAGGATTCATATCTCTTTTTTTTTTTTTCCAAAAAATTTAGGATGAGCGGAGGGTGTCTTAGTTCAAGACAGCGAAAGTCGTTAGACTCGAAAAACACTTATAAAAAAATTTACATTTACTTCACCTCAAAACTTCCACTAAAAAAATAATGTGTAATGATATGTAGAGATAATATTTTTCTCTTGGCGGGTTTTAACCCGACAACATTTTGCGCCCAAACAATATGTCTAAAGGGCGTTCGCAGAAAGTAGATGTTTGTCCATCATTGTTGTAAAGATGAAAGATGCCTAACCTTCAAAGTTCAGACAGGGGGAAAACAGGTTGTTGAGAGCAAATTCCAAGAAGTAGGAAGATCTGGTATAGACTTAGATTTCATTTTAAATTGTCAAATATAAAGCATTCGTGAAAAGGAAAGCTTTTCCACGTTATGAATCTTGCAATGGAAAGGATATGGAGCTTCTGATTTGGATTTACATGCAAAATTAACGCCTCTCCGTTAATGGCCTGATCAATACTCATGTTGGTATTTTGTACCATTGTTGTTATTGGGTGAGAATTTATTTTGATTATTCAGGAATTCAACGAAGTTTACCTAATCCAAATCAGATGGATTAATACATAGATGTTGTCATTTTCCGACTGGTGGGGGACGGGATGGTCCACGGTCCCCAATACCATTAGTGTGGTGTCATTGCTTCGCCATCACCTCGTGATATTGATCCTACCTACGGCGCTTCTCTAGTCTCAGCTGTCCCATTTGGATGCATCACTATTCACTCGTGTGATTTTAGGTAGTAAGCTGCAATATAATTCATTTCTTCAATAGTTGAATTTATGGCTTACTTTAATTGTCTCCGTCAGCTCAAATGGTCACAAAGTTCAATAACATCTTAGTCATTTTAAAGGTATCATTGAGCAACATGTTAGTTGACCGAGATAACTAAGACAAGGAACCTTCGATCCAGAGATTAGCCCGATCGGACATAGCCAACTTGATTAATGAGACATCACAAAGTTGTCCAAAAATAATCATCATCTTCGAACTTCGGAGTCCGAAGTCATTCATTAACTTCCTATATACCCAGATCCACGAACACAATATCTATGAATACAAGTTTGGTTGTACAATTTCTTAGACATTACTCATTTTGTGTACTCATTGTTTTTCTATACTTTGAGATTCTATTTCTATGCTCTCGTAGTGACTTGAGCATCAGGGTATCTTTGCAATTACCTACCTCAGAGTCAGCGCATCACCACTAACAATGACATGCATGATCATCGAACTTATTAGAGCAATTAGACATCGAACCAATTTTCGAAGAAGAAAATCCCGTATGATACCAAAAACAACTTTATGGCAAATATGGTGTTCATAAGTGCATCAAGTGTTTTAACATTTAGGTTTTCCTTCTTTCTATGTGAGGAAAGACTTTTCTTTTCTGGTTCAAATCCTTGCCTCCCAAAACAATTAATGATTGGAACTAATTTTATCAGTTCCTTCAATGATTTATCATTCACCAACAATATGAAGGAGTATGTCCCCCAATTGGTGAAAAGCAAACAATAAAGTGATCAAACTCATGCGAGAACTCGATGAAGTTTTTCCAACGGTCTTTGTAGAATGTTAACATCTAGAGACTATGATTAAATCTGTTTATCAATTGAATTACATAATTTGATGAGGAATCTCATCATATCTTTTAATAAAAAAAAAAAAGTGAGAATGGAGGCATGACAAATATTCACACGAAACCAAATTTGTGGGGAGTTTTTGACAGTTACAAAATCATTCGGATTCAAATATCATTTTCTATTTTTTGAGGGCCAATTTTAGCTTTTTTGGTTGGTGACTTGGTGTGATTGGGCTACCTAGCTAGCTAAAGGGGTATATACATCAAACTATCTTTTGTATACACTTGGCAGCCAAATCATAAATGTAGATCAGCCGTCCCTGCTACTGTGAGATTAATTCCTCCTGTTCCAATATAAGCTGAGAAAATTAATTCAGTTTGCTTATGCAGACATTCCGTCATACGTTCTAATGATGAATTATGATCATCCTAGCCTAACACACCCACCATCATTTATGCTCTCTCTATACATATTCCACTCATTATTAACATGCAGATGAATGCCCTCCAAGCATTGAAGAGCCAGCACTGCTAATTTCAACCATATAATTCTATACGCGTGGTCTCTTTATAAAAATGAGTTACTTTCAAGCTACTCTATCTATCTATCTATGGCTATGAGCCTCTACAAAGTTCCCTCCAGAGGACGTTTACTTTGGAACGTGAAAATGAATAAATTATGTGAATGAAGGTCTTCGTGTGCAAGTGCAATTGTTTAATGAAACAACACCAACTAGATCAATAAACTTGATTACAAAAATGAAATGGGAACTGTAAGGAATTGAATGTGCAAAGAAGAATTGAATGAGTGTATATAATATCGGGAGATTAAAGGGAGTAGTATTGAACAGAGTACCCTTTCAATTCAACAAAAAGAAAAAAAATAAATATATACTTTCTGGCAAACAAAGATCCATATAACATACATTTTTATTTATGACAATTTTTAGCTCCCCAATTAGGGACGAGCTCAGCCAATACAAGAGCAGTTGCCCCAAGAGAAAAAATTCATATCAGAAACTAGTGGGTTGTCTAAATGACTCATGAGAAAGTTTGGGTTAAATAACTCATCATCCAAATTACATTGGAGATAAGTGAGTTAGAAATAAATTAATAAATAAAATATAGAAATTACAACTCACTTATCTTAAAGTACATTTTTAAATACTATGAGCCTTTTTTTAATATGGACATTATTTTTCTTTCATCAATCAATTAGAAAAGAGAGATCTGAAAAAACAAACAAACAAACCTCTCATCTTGATGAATCACTTACATGTTGCCATGTTCATATTTTTTTCCCAACATGAAAAATATATATAATACAACTCATTTTCATGACCAGAAAATATGAAATTAAGATAAGATGAAACTGAAACGGTCTTATATTTTTTTGTCACTAAAGAGAAGTGTTAGTTTTTTTTTTGGTCAAAAGAAAAGTGTTAATTGAGCTGGACGTTCTAGCTAAGTACATTTGAGCCATACCATCAGGCCCAATCCATTCTTGTCAGGTTTACGAAACCACCATAAAAAAACACCTGAAGTTAATCCACCATAGTTACAGTAGTAAAGTCATAGACATTTTTTTACCATACACTTGTTTTTGTAAACTTACAAAATAGCCATTAGATAAAAAATATCAGCACACCTCATTTACTTTTTCCCACAACCCAACTCATTCTTTTTTCGACTTCTCTACACAAGTGGCCTCCATTCTGGTAGACAATTAAGGTGACCTTTCTACACACTTTTCCTTTTGATGCAAGCAAGCTTATACACATCTTCTTTTTTATACACATCATTTCTACCTATTTTTATTTCTATCTCTCTCCTCTTATCACTTATCACATCTTATATTTTCTCTCTCTTACTTTTTTCATTTCTTCCTATCTCTCTCCTCCTCCACCTCATTCCACCTCATTTTTGAGGTGTCAACAAATAATTATCCCAAGCAAGCATGATAACATGGTCCATCTCATCCCTCACATTTGTTTTTTGATTAGCCAATTTTTTTTTTTGAAAGGAGTTATTATCTTTCTAAGAGATTGATCTATAAACCTGCACTTATCAATCTTATGTCTTGTAACTCTTACTCATCACCGCTCACATCATATAAATACTTCTTTGACACTTCAAAAAACAACACATGTCCTCAAGTACAGCTAAATCATAAATTTGTGTTTATTATGGGGTAAAAATGATAATAGGAACCAAATTAACAAATAAGTAAGTTCATCATTTTTATCAAATTTAAATTTATTTATTTTTTGTCATGAGAAAGAGTAAAAGTATGAGCAATTCAACGACCCCCTGAACAGTGTACCAGTCACACCTCTCACCCGCCCTTTCCATTATATTTCCTTACATAACACACAACTTCTCTTCTCTTCACTTTCTCAACGCCTCTGTCTCTTTCTCATCCTCTCTCTCAAGTTTCCAGCGTCCAATTCGTACAACGCTGGATCACTCTCGACCCTCCGATGCACTGACTTTCACTCCCACCGTCTGATCACCATGGGCCAGTGCTACGGCAAAACCAATCCCTCACCGGAAAATCACACCACCACCACAACCACCATAGTTCCCACCTCCACCACCGCCGCCGGGAATTTCACGCCGGCGCGGTCTTCCTCCGCCGCAAGCCCGTACCCGTACGGTGGTGGTGTGACGCCGTCGCCGGCGAGAGGCACGCCGAGGAGGTTTTTCCTCCGACGGCCGTTTCCGCCGCCTTCGCCGGCGAAGCATATCAGGGCGTCGTTGGCGAAGCGGTTGGGACACGCGAAGCAGCCGAAGGAGGGGACGATACCGGAGGAGGAGGGTGTGGTGGAGGAGGTGCTGGATAAGAGCTTTGGGTATAGCAAGAATATTGGTGCTAAGTATGAGCTTGGGAAGGAAGTGGGGAGAGGGCATTTTGGTCATACTTGCTATGCTAAGGGTAAGAAGGGTGACCTCAAAGACCAACCTGTAGCTGTTAAGATTATTTCCAAGGCTAAGGTACAATCAATCCAATGCCTTTCCATTTTTTTGGGAGATGTTTGTTTTGCTGATTTTGCTTTTTTGGTATAATTTTATGATTGTGTTTGGTTTATTTGGTAGTTGCAATTTCTAGTTAATTGACACTAATCTGGTATTTTGTCAAGTCATTGATCTTTCTGTGTGATTAGTATTTTACTATTTTTAGTCATTTTATTGTGAGGTCTTGTTGTGATTGTTGTGGATTTTTACAATGGCATTTGGGAAACTCAGGTTAATCATTGTTGCTTGATTCACTGGTGTAAGAATCTTGGGCTACTTTAGTTGTACATTTTTTTTTTCGGGCCTCACTTCTTTTTCCAAAGGTAATTAATAGGATTAAAACTTGAGTGGTAAGTTGTCTCACATAAAGAATCTTCAGAGGGGTTGAAGTTTTGAATTTTGTAGTTTATATCTCGAAAAATGACACCTGTGTGTGATTTGGACGAAGTATGTTATGGTAGGACATGGGAGGTGACCAAATATAGTCATTGGTACTAATTGATAAGAACCTTGTGCGAACTTACCACCAAAGCTAGCCATTGTAGTTGGAGAGCTCAATACCTTATTAACGCCATATTAGAATCTCATAATTCCAACGCGGAATTCAAGTCCCGGACCTTGCCGTTGGATCTTAACATTCCACCTCACTCTGGTGCCTTAGTGCTGATGCAGGCTGGCTGTGCACTAGCCCTTGACTAGTCCAGGCAATAGTAGTCAAAATCGGGATTACAACGACGAGGGGGTCGTTAATAGTTAAATCGCAACTAAATTGTATGATTTAGCTATATATAACCAAAGTTCCTAGGAATCTGCCGCCGCCGCCGTCGGCTGCCGTTGTAGCTGCCTGCATAGCCTTTAGTCAAAGTCACCTCTAGTTCTAGAGGAGGTGAGATGTGAGTGATTCGTAATGTTGTAAGAGAAGTTATGTCTCAAACCTGTAAAAATTAGGGGCCTGCTTTTTTTTTTCAGTTGAGTTTTAGATGAATTACAATTTTCAGGGGCCTGCTTTTACATATAACATAATCACAGATTTAATGAACATAGCAGATCTGGTTGTCAGCATATAGCATTGTCTCTCTCGTTCATATATACTCATATATAGGTTTTCGTATACATATAACATAACCTTTCTCCTCCAGTGATTGCACTTGCACCATTTCTATTTTCATTTTTTTTTGCATTCTAAGTTTACGCTCTACCTGGAACCATCCTCTCTTAGAAATTAAATAATATGTATTCCTAATAGTTTTCATAATAGTCCTCAAAAGTTGTACTCCAGCAGGCTACATTAAGGACCTCGGTCCGGGTAAGTTAAAGCAAGTCAGCAAGCAGTACTAATGTTTTACTGTGAGTTTGATTATTGTACATACTGGAATGTAATTATCTGAAGTTTAATAATGAGGCTGCTTTGGTTACTTAATGCGTTACTTGTAGTGTGACCTTTACAGAGTCCATGGTTTCCTGTGGCTGTGATGTGAAAATGACATAGATTTGGAAAATTTGTGATCTAAATTTACTATTTCTATAGATGTTTCTGAATTATCCTGTTAGATCCCCCCCCCCCCCTTGCAAAGATGTGTGCTAGAAGAGGGGGGAAGAGGGAATACTGGGCCACTGGGACCTACTCCTGGTGATTAAATGCAGTTAAAGTAAGTTAATCAGAGATAAGATAGGTGAAATGATAAGTACCAGATTTGGGTAATTGAGAATATGACCATTAGGCTGGGATTGGAATTATAAAGGAATGGAGGGGGAGGTGTAAGCCAGAATTGAAATAACCTGGAATCTGATAGGAAAGCCAGGAGCTGTTTCAAACTTACTATCTTTGCTTCTTTCACAAAGAAGAATAGCTGCTGTTGACCAATTTTAAATGTTAAATCTGATTTTGTGCACTATTGGATTAGTCAGAAAAACTTAGATCTTGACCTTCAATCTTTTCAACATATGTATGACCTTGTATTTTTCCAAAAGCCCCAGAGTTTACATTTTACTGCAATTAACCAGAGCAGAAAGTTGTCATTTTAAATTAACTACACTGCTGTCATCTAAGACACAATTCTACTTTTAATGAAAAGCTATAAGTCAAACAATGAGATTTTAAAGGTAAATAGCCTATCTTTGATTCTTTGAAATTAATACATGATAGGGTATGGGATGGAAAAAAATTGGTTTTTGTTTTTGTACTTTATGTGCCTTGCAGTTTTATTTGAGTTTAAAACTTTGAAGAAAAAGAAGTCATATTCGCATATAATTATTATTTTTTTCTTTCTTTACGCTTGCACAATGGATACCTCTTCCAGTCTTAATAGGATTTGTTTGGCAGATGACCACAGCAACAGCAATTGAAGACATTCGCCGAGAGGTGAAGATATTAAAAGCTCTATCTGGCCATAAGCATCTCATCAAATTTCATGATGCTTTTGAGGATGCCAACAATGTATACATAGTTATGGAGTATGTGTTTTGTCATCACTTTCAATATCATCTAAAGCAAGAATAATGTCGAATTCTACAGAACTGAATCTTTATGGTTTTCTATGTACATTTTGTTAATTTGTAGCCGCTTTGAACAATAGAAAGGCATTGTTGTACATATTCTTATCATTTTTCTATTAGCTCTGCATTTAATTTCCAGTTTCTCAGTTTTGGTTCTATTTTCCTTTGTGCCTTTCCCTGTTAGGAAGATTAAGTAATTTCAATCACATCTAGATTGTAAAATGATTTTAATTTATAAGTTTCTACTCAGCTTATACTCTTTTTGTTGGATATTTTCTAAGTATAGTTAAATTGTTGGGAGCATGTATCTCCAGATTGTAGCATCATCATATAGTGACCTTTTCCGGAATTTTCCTTCTTATCAGATTGTGTGAAGGTGGGGAGCTTCTTGACAGAATTTTATCAAGGTTGGTTTTTATTTTTTTTTTATTTGCGATTTTTAAATTGATATATATAATCCTCTAATTTAATTGAATAGCGTTCACTTCTAAACCAGGGGAGGAAAGTATACGGAGGAGGATGCCAAGGTTATAGTTTTGCAGATTCTAAGTGTAGTTGCATTTTGTCATCTTCAAGGCGTTGTCCACCGTGACCTGAAGCCTGAGGTTTGTGCTGTTATGAATTAATCTTTGTCCCTATAATAATTTGTAATAATAACATCTAGTTCTGTTTTTAATATCATGAGTTATATTTATATAAGAAAAAGAATGTCAATAGTGTTGCTGATTCTGTCCGAGTTTTGCTTTCACAGAATTTCCTCTTCACTTCAAGAAGTGAGGATGCTGAAATGAAGCTTATTGATTTTGGTCTGTCTGACTTCATCCGGCCAGGTAAGAATTAGAGTGATTCTCAATTTTATTTTCCTCTTCCTCGCAAAACAGTCTCTACCAAATACGTACTTCATTTGTGTGGCTTACCTTTGCATAATACTCTTAAATGACATCATGTTGACTGTTGGGACTTTTGGGGTTTTAGTGATAATAATGCATTTAGCAATGTTATTTTATCCTCTAACTACTTTTGGCCATGTTTTAAAATTTACATGGGATTTTACATCGCATCACTTTCAGTGTCATTTGGCTGGGCCTATTCATACATCCACAAATCTGAATCATTTTGAAACGAACAATATGGATTAAAGAGATCATCTGCATATATTATGAATAAAAGGAACAGGTTACTGATATTTGGCACTAGATAGTGCTTGCTTCGGTCTCTGTAGTCTGTCTCATTTAGCCACTTCCCAAAACTGCTGCTACCTTTCGTTCATGCTTGGTTTGATGTTTGTGGATTTAAGGCTACCCCTCTTAATTTTTTCCCTTCATGTGTGTGTTAATATACAGACGAACGAATGAATGACATTGTTGGGAGTGCATATTATGTGGCACCTGAGGTCCTTCACAGGTCATATAGTCTGGAAGCAGATATATGGAGTATTGGTGTTATTAGCTTTATCTTGTTATGTGGAAGCCGACCTTTCTGGGCACGGACAGAATCTGGAATTTTCCGTGCAGTGCTTAGAGCTGACCTAAACTTTGATGATTTACCTTGGCCTTCTGCCTCTGCAGAGGCCAAGGACTTTGTGAAAAGGCTCCTACACAAGGACTACAGGAAAAGAATGTCTGCTGTCCAAGCTCTAAGTAAGTTGTCATATCAGTTTAACTCAATGTTCCCATTTTAATCATCATGAGATTCTTATCTGTTAACTGACTCATCACCACATAATAACATCTGGGCATAAGTATTGAAAATTGAACAATTTAATCAATCTTTCTGATTTTGGAATTTCATACCTAACTATCCGTGTAAATCGAATTTATTTGACTAATTAATGCATATTTCTTTAACTGCAGATCATCCTTGGTTGAGGGATGACAGCCGCCCCATCCCTTTAGATATATTAGTTTATAAACTAGTGAAGGCTTATATTCATGCGACACCATTCAAACGTGCAGCAGTGAAGGTACCCTTTAATTCATTTCCTTGAATATGCTAATCCTGAGTTTAACTAATAGTATCATCCCTAATCATGTTATTCCTTACTTAGTACTATCTATCACCCATGTTTGTACTAAATAAGTTTTTTTTTTATGGCATATTTTTGCTCCAGTTCATTCTATGCATTTCTTCATCCTTCCCTCAACTGATATCACATGCTCTCCTTCCTTTTTTATGATTTTTTTCCCTGTGTATAACGGTAGTTTCATCACATTGTTTTGGTCTATGATGTGAGCCACTTAAATGTGTTTTTTCCCGTCAAAGAAAAATGAAATAAAAAAATGTGTGCTGTTAAAGGTCTATCATCAATTATGATGGTGGCAAAGCTAATACTTGATAGGAAACTCTGACATGGATTTCTTCCGCATAAAATATCCTCAATAGTTTGCTATTTGAAAAACATATTTTAGCACTTCTTTTACCAGTTCTGAAATTAGACTATTGCCTATTGAAGATCTTTTTCTGTCCTATTCTAACTCATCTTTTTTGCTTCTATTATTTAGGCCCTTTCAAAAGCCTTGACAGAGGATGAATTGCCCTATCTTAGGGCACAATTCAGTTTGTTGGAACCAAATAGAGAAGGGCACATCTCCCTTGACAATTTCAAAATGGTTATATACTGCTTCTCTTATAAATCCTCCAGTTTTGATATGATTGATACAGTGTGTATGTGCGCAACTTTTTCTTTTGTCTTTCATATCTGTGTAGATGAGTGTGTTTTTCTTCTGGTTTGCCATTGTTCCCTCACTGTCCTTTCTTTACAACTTATTAGTCCCTATAATCAAGTTTCAAATTAAACTTTGCAGGCTCTTGTACGGCATGCAACTGATGCCATGAGGGAGTCAAGGGTTCTTGATATCATACAAACGGTGAGACATTATTCTTATACTTATATAGAGAAAATATATTTGGCATGATGAATCCAGACATGTCATTGCATATACGTTCCCAGCTATGCTCTTCTTAAATATTTGACCCTAGCAGTAGTAGTTTTGCTCCAATTCAGAAATATTTCTGAAGAAAATATAATGGCATATTAGATTACTGATCTACCTACCATTGCATTTGCTCTATAGTCAGATACCCCTGTCTGACTTGGAAGTGTGAAGTGATAGTTATATCATATATGTCTGCAATTTGTTTTTTACTTACATGGCATTTTTTCCTGGACATGTTCCTGCGTAGTTATGATTTATGCATTAAAGCTTGTGTCAAGTACCTCATATCCAGTAAACTTCCTTGAATCATTTTGTAGATGGAACCACTTGCCTATAGAAAGTTGGACTTTGAAGAATTTTGTGCAGCTGCAATTAGCACTTATCAATTGGAGGCACTTGATAGGTGGGAAGATATTGCCTCCACTGCTTTTGAACATTTTGAGAGAGAGGGCAACCGTCTTATATCGGTTGAAGAATTAGCAAGAGTAAATGCTGCTATTATTTTCTTTCTCTATTACATAATAATCCATTCTTCCATGTTTGACCTGACATGTAATTGTGCATCCATATGTTTTTCAATATATAATAATATTTTATTCTTTATGGCTGCAGGAGTTGAATCTTGGTCCCCCAGCTTACTCAGTTATCAAAGATTGGATAAGAAATACTGATGGAAAGCTTAGTTTACTTGGATATACAAAATTTTTACATGGTGTGACTCCCCGTAGTTCAAATACGAGATACCGTTGAGCCCTTTGACTATAGTTTCAGGATGTGGAAATATAGAGATATAGAGAATTTTATGGAATTTTTTTCTTTATTTATTGGTGGGGAAAGAAGAATGTGTATAACTGAATGGCTTAGGAAGTCCATACAGGGAATGTTGAGTCAATTGTATGTAAATCCTTGTTCCAAAGTAATAATATGATGTTTCTATGGGTTTGTTCCCATGATTATTCATTAATTTGTGAATGTATTTAAAACAAGATTAATAGTCAAATCAAAGCAATATGTATCTAATGTGGCATTTTACTGTCATCGTCTTCCGAAAAAATAACTGTTTAAGTCTATAACATTGTGCAGGAAGTTAAGTTTACTGCATTACTTTCTTATGTATGTTCATTTATTTTCACCTTTTCTATACTAACAAATGCAAATCAATTTCTCATGTATGTTAAATTTGCTTGAAATGTGAAGCTGGAGAGCCTCCTATCATTATACCTTACATGTTGTCTTTTCATGGTAAATTCATTTTATTAATTTTCGCATCTAAAATACACATCTCATTCAAGACTCAAGAGGATGCAAATCCCCCATGACCAAAAGTCCAAAACACAATCTAAATGACAAGAGTATCAATGGAGGAAAGAAAATGAAGATCATAAAAGCACAATCAACAAAAACTCTGGCGTTCAATATTATTATTTACCCACCAATTGTTATGGCAGTTACACTGTGTTTTATGAGAAGTTTAACCACAAAATCCAATTGATACCCTACAGATTACGTGAAAGGAAATCATATTTATTCAGTACTAAAGACGAGTTCAAAGCACTGGCCACAAAACACACTAATTTCTGAAGCAGCTTGAAAGGCAGCATACAAGTTCCTAACTAGGAATTCAGTTCTTCTTCACAGTGGCAGCATTGATGATGTCGACAAACTCCAGCTAATTTCAGAAAGTACAGAAGTCAGTTTTGTATATAAAACAATAGGCCAGACTTGTGGATTTAATGTAAGCAGTCTTACCTTCAATTTTTTGTGAGTAAGTTTCATATATACAAATAAATAAATAAAAACAGAACACAACAAAAATAATCACCTTCAAGGAAGCACGGCCAACCAAAAATCCATCAATATCAGGCTGTGCTGCCAATTCCTTGCTGTTTGTTCCATTTACAGAACCTGCAGTTAACATATGCTTATTATTTCACACCTAAGCAACTGCATATGAATAATGATAGAGAGTAAAGTACAAATGGAAGTACCTCCATAGATAAGTCTCACAGTCACAGCAACTTCAGCACTCACGTTGTCATGAATCCATTTCCTCAAGTCAGCATGGACCTCTTGTGCCTGAGCAGGAGTTGCAGCCTTTCCTGTCCCAATGGCCCAAATTGGCTCATAGGCCAAAACAACATTATCCCAATCTGGTATTTTAGCTGTAAATACAATTGATGTCAGTACAAATATTGATTACCAAGAAAATTGCAAGTGGTGAAATAATGGCAATCAGTTAATGCAATCAGAGAAGGCTTGTTATCTAGAATTATAAATACAATAATGATCTATAGAGATACACTTTGTGAGAAATATCCATTAGACAAACATACTTGTAGGGATTTTTAAGGGCCCATAGTGACATCCTTATAAACCGCCACAAATGTGTATGTCTAATGAATGTATGTCACAAAATGTATATCTACCTATAATTACTTTGGTAAATAATTCAATATATTATGTGTGACAGTGTGAGAGTTGAGAAATCATCTCATAGAGAGAAATGACAACACAAGAGTTCAAGTATATACAATATACAGAATATGAATTTATGAATGGGGGGAAAATGAACCTGCAATTGCTTTTGTTTGCTCAGCAACAACAGCCAATGTTGTACCAGCTTCACGCTGTTCAAGCGTCTCTCCAATGCAAGCAATAACTTTCAGACCTTGTGAAAGTGCATACGCTACTTTATCTCCCACAAACTGTAACAGACAATAAAGCAGCTTAGTAAAAATGAGCAAATATCAATCATATAATCTGAAATTTTGCCTGTACAAGAGTAATAACACCACAAAGTAGAATCATAATAGAGTCAGCACATGCAATATAATTGGACAATTTGTACCTCATTTGATTCTTCTAAAAGCAGTCTTCGTTCAGATGGACCAAGAATAACCCAAGGAATGTCCAAATTCACAAGCATTTCAGCACTGACCTCCCCGGTATAAGCACCGCCTTTGTGAACCCAACAGTTTTGAGCAGCAACATGGAAGTTAGAGTGCAGTAAAGCTTTTACAAAGGATAGGAACACAAAAGGAGGGCTCACAACAACCTCTGTAAAAAAAACACAAGTTAATTGGCATATGTCAACACCAACATCTTCTCTAACCATTTAAGCTTTTAGAATAATATTTAATTTTGACTAGTAATCTAGAGTTTATCATTGTCGCATCAAATTCTTATAATAAAAAATGAAATTTCAACATATTTTTGGTCATGTGCATAATTCAGTGGCGGAACTTGGAGAAAAAGTTCATGGGGCTAAAATAAAATTTCCATACATAAAATAATTTTTTTATCGACAATACTCATATACGAAAAAAAATGAAGATAAACTTAATTCGTTTACATTAATATTGAAAATTTGTTTTTAAGTTATGTTAATAATTATAGGAATTTTACCTAAAATAATAATCATAGAAATTTACTTCCCCTTTTTTACACTTTTATCTAAATTGTGGTTAAATGTAAAGGTGAAGCTAGTTAAAAATATAATAATAAAAGAAAAGATGGAGACAGCTAGATGAAAAACACAATATAAAATATAAAATAGCAAAAAATGAACAGGATTTGGTTCAACTGAGAGGTGATGAGTAGGGTGGAAATAGGCCGAGCCGAGCCAAGCTTTGCGTGGTCTAGGCCTGACCTGCATTCTCTTTTCGTGGCCCAAGCCTGACCTGTGACCTATCAATAGACCAAATTTTATGGCTTGACATGACCTTTTCGAAGGTCTGGCCTGACCTACAAGCCTTCTTAAAAGCCTATTTAACAGACAATTTTATCAAAAGAAGGTCATTAGGCCGACGGGCTAATAAGCCTTTTATATATCATTGCACTTTCTTTTCAAATAAAAAACTTGTTTCATTGCATTTCAAAAACTAAACCTATATCATTGCGGGAGAGGTGGACTTGGTAGCGGCAGATCGACAGTGGCGGCTGGCTGCAACCTGCGTCCCGTGCGGGTGAGGATGTGCTATGCTGAATATGTCTGGAACGTTTCTAATCTAGGTTAGGGTAGGGACTTTGAGTTTTCTTTTATACTAAAGTATACGTCGGTTTAAAAAATTAAATTATATATAATTAAATTATATTTATTTATATTATTAATAAAAATAATATATAAGTAGGCCGGTCTGTCAGGCCAAATAGGCTTTTTAAATTGTTTGGGTCTGACATTTTTAGTTAAACAAGCCTTTTAAAAAGCCTAAGCCTGACTTTTTTAATAAACGAGCCAGGCCGGGCCGAGCCTTAGACGAGCCGAGTCATAGGCCCTTGACGAGCCGCCTGACCTATTTCTACCCCTCACTGATGAGCAAAGATTCAAACCACTTGGACGACATGCATTCATTGTCATTTGTGCACCTTTTATTTTGTATATTGTTAATAAACTGGAAAAAACCTAAGGAGACATCTACTATATTAGATTTTTTTAAAATTTTGGGAGAGTTAGAGCTCCTCCCTGTCCAAACTAAGGTCTGCTCCTGTGTGCATTGTTCACGCTTCAAGCGGGTAAGATTGGTGGAGTTGAGATTTTACCTTAGGAGAAAATATTAAATAACATACAAAAAAATTTAGATTAATCTTTTTTATTCAAGCTATTCTCAATGCTGATAATTGTAGGACTAATTCCCACGAGTGTCGAACATGACATTAAACGGGCAGGCCTAAATTAAATATATTTTTGATTCATGTAAAATAGACACATAATTACTTTAGTCGGAATTAAATTTAATCATTTCTAGTGTTTACAAATAATTTACACATAGACAATATACACACAGACCTGTGAATTCAGTTCACGATTACTTAAACTCAAGATAGTAAAATATTGTCTGGGAGATTTTTCTAGGGAACTGGAGAGGGGGTATTATCATAATAAATAAATTATTAGGATTTCATAAAAATAAATTATTAGGATATCTTTTTTTGAACGTATTTTTTTTTGATGGAATTGGACGTAATTATTAGGATATTAAATTCTGCTAATTTATCATTTCATTTTAAAAAATAATCAGGTTAGAAACTATTATTTAAAAATTAATATTTTGACCTCCCATCCCTCGCTTTCCAAGAACCTGCTCCAAAACAATATTTTATTTTATTTTCAAATGTTTGAAAATGTCAAAAGAAATATTCATATTCAACAATGACAAATTAAAATAACAATCTCAAACTAAACACAACATCTTAAATCAATAGGATAAACTCAACATGGTTTGCCAATAATTTTTTTAACTTCCACCATCACATAAACACAAATAAAATCAAATGTAATTCATACTTAATTTAAGTGTATTAATGTGAAAGAATGAAATAAAACATCTTTATAAAAAATTTAAATTGAGAGTGAATTAGTAAGATTAAGCCATAAAAGGATAGGGGTACCACAGATATATAATTTTTATTACATGTAATATGTAATGTAATAATTAATATTGCCAAAAGTGCGCTACTCGGAATGAAAAGAAAAGAGATAAATCAAACCCATCAGAAAGACACTCACCCACAATATCTTCCCCAGGGACATTAGCCTCATTCAAAGTCCCAACAATCTTCTTCGCCTCTTCAGTAGTCCCATTCTGCAACAAAGCAAATTTTCAAAGCATCAATTACTCTGTTGCATCATATGAATAGACTTGATCTAATTGCTTCCACAACACGAGCTACAAGATTTGGTGAAAAAAAATAATTCTACCAGACCAATATTACAAAAAATTCAAGCGAACAATTCCTTTGAGCATGCATGTACGACCCAAACAAATTAAGACATGGAAAGAAATTAAGAACAGAAGACATGCATACGCATTTCCAGTTACCACCGATGAAGAATTTTCGGCCCATAATAGACCTTTTTTTTTCTTCTTCTTCTTAGATTATCGAAGAACTTTGGCGCCCATTTATGCACTGATGTTCTGTCTGAAGAGCATCTCAAGAGCCAACGCTAGCTACGTACAAGTTGTGAATGTGAAGTGTGTGGAAATATATTTTATATTTTTTTAAACGTTAGAATTTTATTTTATTTTATTTGGTCACCATATTGATTGATTGTTTTGTTGGTTCTCTCATAAGATTTATCACTTTAGTTTAGTCGTCAAATAATATTTTGATATATGTTATTATTTATGAGCTAAAAAAATTTAAGACTCCGTATTAAAATATTGTCGAACCATCTATAACTAAAGTGATTTTATTGAATATTTATCTCAAGTTATTTAGATAACTTTATTTAATTTTTCAAAATATACTTTTTTTCTCTTATGATTAAAATGTGTGAGATTATTTTGACCCAAGTTTTCTTTTCACATCTCAAGTGCCAAGGCTGAAATCTTCTCTTCATTAGATTCTGACATGGAATATAGAATTGCGGCCGTTCTTGTATGTTAACTCAAATGGTAAGAGTTAGGGGATATAAGGGTTGGGTGGGATGAATGGTGAAAAATCCAAATTCAAACACTGAGGAGGGACTAATTTACTAACATTACTAATAAATAACATTTGTCTATAAATATATATATATATACATATATAAAGCTTGTTTCTGTAAGTACTCTGAGTTTTCATTTTATATTTGCAAAATGTTTTTTACTTTCCGCATGTTCTGGTATCAGAGCCTTTTCCCGTGAGGGAAGGGTTCTGGAATCAGTAGTTAGTTTTGTTGGATTCGATCTTTTGTTTTTCTGCAACTTTATTTCTTCTTACTGTTTTCATTAATCACCTTGTTATTATCTTCAAGCTCTTAAGACTTAGTGTGAGGTATCCCTGGAGTCTAGTGGTCCCGGCAGTTAAGCCTGAGAGGTAGTAAATCCGTTGGTTTAGCTAGATTGGGAAGAAACATTTTTATTAAGATCTTAAGTAAATAACATGGCTAGATTAATCAAAACCCTAAGTGAAATGAGTTTAGGAAAGAACAAACAGATCATGATTCCATCAACATCCAACTCTGGTTCTAGTAACCAAGATCAAGAACTCTCTAGGGTAGCCCAACAAGAGTTAGAAATAGCTTCAATAGAAAGAGCACTTCAAAATTGGTCAATCCCTATAGTCAAAAAGAAAGAAATATATAAACAACACACTTTATTCAATAGATCAGACGATTCTATTTTTACGATAGAATGTTGTCAACACAGTTCTGATCATACCAGTACTATAAAATTATTAAATGAAGATGTTTTAGATCAACACATTAAAGATGGTTTTAATTTCATTCATGTAGGTTTAATACAAGTGGCCGCAAAACCTAACTTTCGTTTAGGAATCAATTCTCCAATAATAGTAATGTTAAGAGATATGAGGCCACAAGACTCATTAATTGCCGTCCTAGAATCAAATCTTCATGATGGTCCTGTTTTCTTTAATTGCTATCCAAACTATGCTATGAATCTTCAGAATAGCTGGACCAAAAATGCCATACAATTAGATCTATTAGCAAACAATGATATTTTTGAAGAAGAAAGTGATCTTTTCTCAATAATATATAGAGTATATTATAAAGTTTCAAAAATCAATTATAATTTTAAAGCCTTAAGATCATCACCAAAAACAAGAAACCATTATGCTAGAAGCAAACCTTAAAAGATCTTGGGTACAAGTTCCAAAGAAACTTACTCATGAAGAAGTTATGAGTAAAGTTCCTGAGGAATGGGTATTCAAGAATTCCCTGCCTCAACCAAAAGTTCATAATACTCAAGTAAGAGAATTGTTTCAAGAAGGAGCAAATCTCACTTTAAGAATGAATAGATCAAACTCATTTAGTATTAGATCTCCTCAACAGTTATACAGAGTAGATCTTCCAAGATCTTATGTATCATCAAAGCTTAAAGGATTAGATACAACGTCTAGTCCTAGTATAGCAACACCTATATATCAAGATGAAGAATCTAGTAATTATTCTCCAACCCCTTCGCAAATCAACATGTTAAGTAGGGTAAAACCTAGTTTTGAAATAGACAAAGATTTCATTAGAAAAGATTTTATGGCTGAATACAATAAAGATAGAAGATTATGGTACTTCAAGAATTACAGTAAACAAAAACTGAAACTCTTAGGACCTTATATTATGAAGAAATGGAAGTTTCTAAAACAAACATCTATTTCTTTGACTGGTTCGAAAACCATTGTATTAAAAATAATCTTAATTATCCTTTCTGGAAAAACGTCAATCCAATCATAAAAATAAATACTACTTGGAAAACTCCTGATAATAACACTATTACTTCAGAATACCCTCCACAAACTGGAGTGAAATTAGTCATAAGAGATGGTCATGAAATCGAAGCATCTCCTTATAAGGCAGAAGCTAACAAAGTTCATCAACAGTTAAATTTTACAAATACTATGTTAACAGTTATGTCAAAGCAGCTAGGTAGAATAGAGGTTCAAAAAACTGAACCCTCTATTACAACCAAAGAAGCTTCTTCATCATTTACCCTAGGAAACCCTTTGCAAACTCCTATTTTTAAAATTCCTCAATACACTAAGGAAGAATTTAATTCCTTCAATCTCTCGGGAAGTGTAGAAAAATTGAAAGAAAAATCAAACAAGCTTTCAATAAATCATTTAGATAAAGATTTAAATATCAATAAAATTAGAAAGTTTGGGCCAGATAACAACACAAGAGCCTACTATCCAAGACCTTCCTATTCTGATATGAGGTTTGAAGAAAGAAAAGAATTTATTCAAAATACCTTTAGTGGAACTAGCCTTGATGAGTGGAATATCGATGGCTTTAGTGAACAGAATATATTAGATATTACTCATCAAATGATCATGGCCGCCACAGCCTATAAGGTCCATAACAACACAGATAGAAATGCTGCATTAATGATTACTCATGGCTTCACTGGTCAGTTACGTGGCTGGTGGGACAACATCATGACCCCTGAAGATAAATCAACCATATTAGAAAAGAAAAAAGAAAATGGAGAAGAAGATGCTGTAGCAACATTAATATATACTATTATACTTCATTTCATAGGAGATCCTAGCATATTTAGAGAAAGAGCTTCAAGCCAGCTCGCCAATCTCTATTGTCCTACCATGTCTGATTACAGATGGTATAAGGACACCTTCTTCTCAAAAGTAACCTTAAGAGAAGATGGTAACAGCGCCTTCTGGAAGGAGCGCTTTATTGCAGGATTACCTAGATTGATGCAAGCAAAAGTATTAGATAATTTATCACTTTTCAACCAAGGGAATCCAGTAAACTTTGGTTCGCTATCATTTGGACAACTTCATAATACTATAGTACACACAGGAATACAAGTTTGTACTGACTTCAAACTTCAAAACAAAATGCAAAAAGATATGCAAATCTCGAGAAAAGAAGTAGGTAGCTTTTGTGAACAATATGGAGTAGAACCTCTACAAGCTCCTAGTTCAAAAGCTAGAAGAATTAATAGATCCAAAACTAAGCCACCTCAGGGCTATAAAAAGAAAAGACCATTTCAAAAGAAAGCATATGAACAACATCCTTCAACTCAAAAACCTACAAACAAAAAAGCCGTAAATCCTAATAAAAAGAAAAATGTCTGCTGGAAATGTGGAAAACCAGGACATTATGCAAACAAATGCAAAACTCAACAAAAAATAAATGAATTAGATTTAGACCAAAAACTCAAAGATAGTCTAATTAGTGTTCTCATTAATAATGAAGACCCTCACTACTCTTCAGAATATGAATACGAAGGAGATGAAGACCAAGATGTAAATCTGGTCGAATACTCATCAGACTCTCATTCTTCTTCAGAAGAAGAAAGAGAATGTGTCAAAGATAGTTCAGGATTCTGTGATTGTGCAGGATGCTTAGGACAAAACGTCAATATGCTAACACAAGATCAGACTATGAGTTTAATCTCTATAATAGACAAAATGGAAGATTCTCCTTTGAGGGACGAATTCCTACAACAACTAAATCATTTGATCAAAAAGGAAGAAACCTTGAAAAAAGATATTAGCCCTCCAATAAATAGTATGAATGAGATTTTCAATAGATTTCGGCCTAAGCCAACAATAACCTTATCCGATCTTCAAGAAGAAGTAAAACTATTAAAAGAAGAAATTAATCAATTAAAACAAAATGATCTTAGCTTAGAATTTAGATTAATGGAATTAGCTGGAATAAAGATTATTGAAACCCAAGAAACTTTAGCTAGTGCTTCAGGAATTAAACAAATCCATGATAAAGAAGAAGAAGAACCAAATGAAAATTACCTTAATCTCCTTAATATAGTTATAACTCATAAATGGCATTCTGAAATAACCTTAGTCATTAATGATTTTCGAATCAATATAATAGCTTTAATTGATAGTGGCGCAGATGTCAATTGCATTCAAGAAGGATTAGTTCCTACTCAATTTTATGAGAAAACTAAGGAATGAGTCAATAGTGCAAATGGATCCAAAATGAACATTCAATACAAACTATCAAATGCCAAGATTTGTAAAAGCCAAATCTGTTTTAGATCTTCATTTGTACTAGTCAAAAATATGACAGAAAAAATTATCTTAGGAACTCCATTCATCTGCCTATTATATCCTATTGATAAAATAGATGAAAAAGGAATAGTTACAATAGTCTTAGGAAAGACTATTACTTTTCCATTTATAAAGCCTCCTCAGGTAAAGGAATTAAATTTATTAAAAGAAATCTCCACCTCCAAAATAAACATGATCTCTAGAAAAAAGAATCATATTAATTCTTTACAAAAGGAAATAAAATACTACAAAATAGAGGAACAACTCAAGAGATCTAATAATCAAAAGATTACATAAAGCAACTATATTCTCAAAATTTGATATGAAGTCAGGATATTATCAAATTTCGGTGAAGGAGGAGGATAGATATAAAACCGCCTTTGTCGTCCCTTTTGGTCATTATGAATGGAATGTAATGCCACAGGGTTTGAAAAATGCGCCTAGTGAATATCAAAACATCATGAATGATATATTTTATCCATACATGGATTTCACCATTGTATATCTAGATGATGTCTTAGTATTCTCAAAAGGTATAGATCAGCACGTTCAACATTTAGAAAAATTTATAGAAATCATTAAGAAAAATGAGTTAGTAGTTTCAGCAAAAAAGATAAAAATCTTTGAAACCAAAACCAGATTTCTAGGTTATGAAATTCATCAAGGACAAATTACCCTAATACAAAGATCATTAGAGTTCGCCAAAAACTTTCCAAATGAATTAAAAGAGAAAACTCAATTACAGAGATTCCTAGGTTGTGTTAATTATGTAGCAGATTTTATCCCCAACATAAGGATAATTTGTGCTCCTTTGTTCAAAAGGCTCAGGAAAAACTCCCCGCCATGGTCTGAGGAGATGAGCCATAGTGTTAGAGAAATCAAAAAATTAGTTCAAAGTCTACCTTGTCTAGGAATACCAGATCCAGATGCCTCATTAATTATAGAGACAGATGCATCAGAATTAGGATATGGTGGGATACTTAAGCAGGTAAAACCTCAGTCTTCAAAAGAGCAAATAGTTAGGTACCATTCAGGTATTTGGCACCCAGCTCAACAGAAATATTCCACAGTCAAGAAAGAAATTCTTTCAATAGTCCTATGTGTTCAAAAATTTCAAGATGATCTTTTTAATCAGCACCTTCAGTTTTACAAAAAGATGTTCAAAACCTAGTTTCAAAACATATTTTTGCTAGATGGCAATCTTTACTTTCCTGCTTTGATTTTGAAATAACTCATATCAAAGGAGATAGTAACTCCCTCCCAGATTTTCTAACTAGAGAATTTTTACAGGGTAAGCATGAGTGAAAAGCCCAAGTCAAAAGATCAATACGGACCCCCACTGGGTTCTTCTTCAACATCCAAAGACAAAGCACTTGCAATAACTCCTCTCAAGAGTGCTGGATCATCCGTACCAGCCACCCCGTCAAAATCCTCTCAAAAATTTACTACCTCACAAATTGTCAAAACACCTCCTCAAAATCAAAAAGCTCCATTAGTCTCACTGACTAATAAATATACCGTATTAACTCAACCCTCTTCAAAATCTCCTGTCAAAACTGAGTCAACAGAATATCTAGAAAAGCCAGAAGGCTTGCCATCTCTCATCATAGAAAAAGAGTATTTCCATTTATATCCCAAAGAGATAGCTACCCAATTATTTCCTCCCAACTTTCAATATGTCCCAGGACATCCCAAAAAGACCCGACTTTTTTATGAGTTTATCCTCGTTGATTCTGACTCAATAGAGGTTACTCATAATCCAGACAAACAAGGAAAGATAGCCTTTTCAAAAATCAAAATCATCAAAGTTCTTTCAGCACAAGATTGGAATGCCCCTCTTCATTACTTCAAAAACTTTTCTAGGCAGTTTGACCCCCCTAGTTATAATTACTATGACTACACAGATGCTTGGTATAAAGCCCTGTATCTTAGACCCTTTCAACACTCTTGGTTTATATGGTTTCAAAAAGGGATTTCCCTGAAATTCCCACAATGGTTCAAAGTCTGGTTCTATCAAGTAGGTCTGGATGAATCAATTTTTCCTGAAGAAGTTAAGCCTTTATTCAAATATTTTGTTCAAAGGACCAACTTCGTTATGGAGGAACAGCTCCTTGTGTTCGCAGCTTCTCAAGCCATCTCATGGATATTAGCTTGGGACTGGAGATCTGTCCAAATCCTTGATGATACAGAATTATACCAACTTTATCGAATCTTCAGGATAAAGTGGTGGGCAAAGTTCAATATTTCATTAATACAACAAACCAAAATTGAAGCATGGATAAAAACCTATCAGCTTACTCAAAAAAGCAAGAAGCAATTATCCGCCTCTCCTGCTCTCTCGCAAGAAGCCGCATTTCTTCAAGAAAAATCAAAAATCATGGCAGAACTAGCCTCGGCCAGCTCGCCAGTGGAATTTCAAAAAAGATTAGATATGATATCAGTATCAGGAAGTCAGAAATCCGATTCATCAGCTGAAGACACTTCATCAGTCAAAATGGAAAATCATCTTCAAGATAATGAGGATGACTGTTTTGGAATCAGTTATCATCCATTCAATTAATCGGCCCCTACAAAAGGACAAAAAGATCAACATCAAAACTCCTCATTATGGCAGACCAAGAATCTGTTGCTTTTATCATAATCTACTGCTTTTATCATGTAACCCTAGTTGCTTTTGTAAACCATAGTTACTTTCTTAAAAGTAATCATGGTCAGAATAACCTTAGTTACTTTAAAAAACCAGAGTTACTTTTACAAGTAATCATGGTTAGTTTAATGTGTATAAATAGGCCTCATAGAGCTGAAGAGAAGGCATCGGGTTTTTCCCTACCTTCTTCTCTCTCTCTCCCCCTCTCTATGTTTGTAATCCCTGCAGTTTATCCTTGAATAAAGCTTGTTTCTGTAAGTACTCTGAGTTTTCATTTTATATTTGCAAAATGTTTTTTACTTTCCGCAAGTTCATATATATATATATATATATATATAGAATTATAGAATCACGACAA
Organism: Lotus japonicus; assembly: GCF_012489685.1. Lineage (NCBI taxonomy): Eukaryota > Viridiplantae > Streptophyta > Magnoliopsida > Fabales > Fabaceae > Lotus > Lotus japonicus. Next base: position 80,329,981 of record NC_080043.1, on the reverse strand, counting down.
AGTGAAATGGGTGTTAATTTTCTCATCACCCTTTTAGATATTCATATATATCATCCGCTTTCACACTTACAATTTGCGAAATATATAAGTGCGATAAATTTATATGGTGAGAAATGTGAGGGTGGTAGAAAAAAGCAATGCCCAGGCGAACTTGGTAGGGTTAAGATCAACTCCTTATGTAAAACCTCAAGGGAAGGATCACCAGACCCCAGAGGGACAAAGCCCTCACCCACAAAGCAATTTGAATCAGACCCTAGACATAGTAAACGCAAGAGAAATGTCACTAACCTTAAATGAAAATGAAGAGGAGCGAATGCGCAACGCACCACAACAAACAAACAATAGTGCCCAAACAAGCCGCAACAAAGAATTTAGAAATCTTAGCAAATCTGAAGATACTGGAATAATAAAGCCAACATAATCAATCATTTATATATAGTGAAACAATTCACTTTTAATAAAGGAATTTCTGTCAAATCTCGAACCCCCACGTATTTTGATCAATTAAGGGAACCTGGCTTTCGTGATGACCATTAAGTTGAACCCGGCTCAAGAGATGGGCCACACTTCAAGCTCGTTAAATTCAACGCTAGCTTAAATCTTGGGGTTGTGTACCCTCCGAGTTTGGGGCCTAAATCCAATTCATGTGATTGGTCACACTTCAAATCCACTAAAATTTTGTCCAAATAAATCCACTAAAATTAACACTTAAAATTTCAGGGTTGTGTTACTTGTGTATCTCTGAGTTTGGTAGAACTCGTAATTAATTAAGTTGGATTTAATCTCTTTCCTTGTATCCACACAGTAATTCACTGACATTTTAGTCAAAGACTTTCCTCGTAGCATCGCAAGTAACTTTTTGATAATAAGCACCGCAAGTAATTTCTTCATGATGATTGATTTGCGGGTTATTTTCCACAAAAATGCAATCTGACAAATTAAAACTCAATGCTGGTGTCTCACATGGCCCGATTTTGTGCCAATATATTTGTCTATCCACTAAGAAATGTTGTGCTAATTAATCTATGGTGGGTAGCTAGAGACTAATGAATTCAAGATAGTGTCATGATGTAGCCCTGCTACCTCATAATTTTTTTCTAACCATTGGTGCCAACAACCCATTGTTTCTTTTTTTGTAATTTGAATATTGTTTCAGGATAATGAGAATATTGACTCATTCCATAAAAATGACCTAGCTCGAATGTGAAATCCCAAAGCCTGACATTTTGTACCCAGAATGTTTGTTTATTTATGAAAATTTTATACATATCCAAAACGGTAGGCCACTAGGCCGATCATTGGATTAATGGATAGGGATGTGTATAGCCGTATAGGTAATTATAATTGTTTTGTAAAAAAAGTCATTATTTAAAAGAAAGTCAACTAGTTGACCTGTGACAATATTTTAGTAGGGTATTCCCCTAAAAAATCTTAAGGCACTACGACATGTGCCGCCTCTAAACTTAAAACTACTTACTATTTCAATATTAAGAGATGTTAATTTTAATTTCAACTTTTCCCAACAAAGCACCCTCATACATCACATGCCACATAACCTTCGACCTATGACACGATGACAGGCCACAAATATCATGCCTGTGAATAACTTATAATTTTTTTTACGGGGAATCACTTATATTGGATACTTATATGTGGTATCTTAAAAATTGTTTTATGGGGTACTCGCATTAAGTAACTCGATCAATAGTTTATTATTATGTTATTTAAGGTAATACATTTTTTAGATTTTACTTTACTTATTAATAAATTTTGTCTCATAAAATTCATTTAGTGGTGGGAACTAATGATGGTGATGAAGATGCGTATAAAATGACCATGATTGATAGATGAATACAACGCTGAAAAAACAGCTCGCAAATCTCGCGTCCCTAAGAATGGAACGCTACATTTTTTTTGATAGGCGGAACGCTGCATTATTACGATAACAAAATCAAAATTTCAATTATGAGTCTTTATTATTGAACAAACTCATTTTGAGTATCATACCTTAATCTGGCTTGAAGTACCACAAACAAGCGATATATATATATATATATATACCAAGAGGGGTTCGGAAGCAGATTTAAGGGGTTAGAATTAAAGCTGGTAAGAGAAGTAGGATGCGGCCAGACTGCAGAATATAAAGATAGACTGGAATAATAAATGCGCAGTAAGTAAATAAATTAAAAGGAGGCTCAGTCTTCCATTGACAGAATAAAATAAAGCAGGAGGCTTAGCCGTCCATTAAACAAGATTGCAGAAGATTGATATTATTGAAAACTGTCAGGGAGAGAGTTTGCTGAGCCTTTGATATATTCTATGTCAAAATTGAAAACACTTAAAATAGCTTGCCATCTAGCAAAAATTTGTTTTGAAGCTAAATTTTTAACATCTTTTTGTAATATATCCTTGGCAGATTTACAATCTACGCGGACTAGAAAAGCATCAGAGAACATATCCTCAAAGGTTTTAACTACCTGCACATAGGTAGTGTTCAAATTGGTATGAAACCTCTTACTAGAGGTTCACTAGACGTCGCCGTTCTTCTATGTTTAAGAGATACTAGACATAACAATTTTCACGACTCTCTCTTAGGAACTATTGAATCTAGCTTGAGTCATGGACCAATCTTCTTCAACTGTTATCCGGACTTAACAGTAAGTCTGGATGACAAGAACATTCTTGATGTTCTATTCCTTAACATCAAGCTTCATGGATATGATATGAAGGAAGGATCTATCCCAATCACCTTAATCTACAGAGTTCAGTATAAGGTTATGAACTCAATCAAATCTCATTTCCTTAAAACAAGTTGTGAAAAGTCTGGAGAAACCACTTTGTTTCTCACTGATAATAAAAAAGCTAATATTATCGTCCCAAAAACTATTCAATGGAATGATATCACTCTACCAGAGAAATGGTCAATAGAAAGAGCTACACCGGCTCAATCTATTGTCACCCCTGACTTCCGTGATGTTATCCAACACCAAACTGGGCAGGTTGATTTAGTCTTTGATAGGAGAAACTCCTTTTCCCTCCCTAGATCGATCAGAACTAAAGAAGACTTTAGATCTACTATGTCTAGAAGATCTTTTTCCATGTCTCGGACCAATTCCATCAGTAGAGCTCAACCTGAACCCTCCCATGATGAATCTACAATCCACCTTACTGGTTTTGAGACTACAACACCGGTAAAAACAACATACCAAATGGATAATGATGACCAGAGATCTACTTTATCCCCAACCTACTCCTCCATTGAAACCCCAAATTTCATTGGAGCAATCAACATAGAGTTCACTATTGATAAAGAATCTCTTAGAAAAGATTTCTATTCCGAGGAATGGACTCCTCAAAGAGAATGGTTCTTCAAAAACTACCAAGGCCAAAATAGAAAAAATATCCAAGAGCCATTCTATAGGTTTCTTGAACTCGTCCAACAAAATATCCCTTTTTTCAACTGGTTCCATGCTTATACCATCAAAAAAGGGATTAATTACCCTTATCAAGTCGATGTCATAACCTGGCAACTAAGCGATGAAAAAACAATACAATCAGATGTACCTCCCAAGGCACCTTTTGTGGTTAAAAATGCCCAAAACCTTCGTGTCCTAGCATCCCCGTTTAAAACGAAAAGTGAGGAAGCAGTTACATGGAAGGATATCAAAGATATCATGGAACAAGCCAACTACACAAACAAATACCTTCAACAATTAGGTGATGAGGCTTATTTCCAACTTTTGAACAGAGGAAAGGTTAAGATGGAAGCAAGAGGGGTTAGAGAAAGCAGGAAGAGATAAGACTTACAGTTTATCTCTCTAGGATCTGACTATCTCTCTGCGTCTAAAGTGTGCCCTCTAACATAAGAGGGGCTCTCTATTTATAGGAAAAATAGAAACACTGTTTGAATAGTTCCGGTTATCGACTGGAACTGTTCGGTACTAACTACAGTGAAAAGTCAACTTTGCTACAGTAAAAAAAGTCAACTTTGCTACAGTAAAAAGTACAATTTTTGAGATGAAAATCAAAGGAGATCTTCTTCACTGTCTTCCAGGCTGTCTGGGACGAAACTGGCGTTAGATTATGATTGAGAGGGTATCCGATGCTTTTCCTTTTTCTGCAAAGGGTCCTTTGAAGAAGATGCTTGATTGTCTTTTGAATTATTTTGTAGTATTTGAAGGGCAACTTGGAGGCTTTTCAATAAACCTTCCTCTGAAGAGGCACCTGCGAGTGCTGCAGTGATGTGAGCCTTCTGGTTGAGCAGGAGGCAAGATTGAGGACTTGCATGATTCAGATATTTCTGATTTGTTCTGATCCAAAGATCAATATTTTCTTTTGAAACCATTGAAGCATCAAAGATTTTCCACCATTTGATTGAGGTTTGCTTGTGGAGCTCAGGAATATTTTTTGTTTTAATGAAGTACTGCCATGCAAAAATCCAAGACAGCGAAAAGATTGTATAAAAATTTAAACTAACCGGATAGTTGTTTAAATCTTTATTCCAATTTTTTGAAAAAAGTTTGAATCCCTCCAGTACTTCGGGGGGAAAAATATCTTTTGTAGGTCCAAAGAAATCCCACCAAGAGTGGAACCAATTTGGAAAAGAGTAGTTGGTGGCTTTCTTGAAATAGATAAGCCAGGAATGTTTGAGATTCTTATTTTGGAAGCCGAGGATGGTATTTTCCCAGGCTCTGACATGGTCCCAATAATTAAAACCTATTGGATCAAAGTTATTGGAGAATTTCTTGGTTTTGTTGGGATTGCTACCAAAGTCTGAAGGTTTAAGAACTCTCATGATTTGGAAAGTTGAATGGGTTATTAGGGATTCATCATTTTTGTCCCTAAAGTGTTTGATTGCCACATTATCTGTATCTACAAGAATAAACTCATAGAAGTTTTGGGTTTTGTTGTGGCTGATTGGTTCAAGGTGGCTTGATGTCGGAAAAACTTTTGAAGCTGTTTTATCGGCTACGAGCTCACCACTAGTTTGGTCCTAATACTCTGGTTCGATCAACATGACAAATTTGGAAATTGGTTTATTGAGATATTCTTGTCTGGGAAGGGTTGATTGGATTGGTTTGGGATTGGCTTGAATGACTTGGGATTTCTGGGTTTGGATTATTGTTTGGAGTGATGGTAGGTCTTGGTAACTATCATCATCTGCAATGCTAGCCCAAGTCTTTTTTGGAAGTGTGGTTAGACCTTGTTCTTGGAAGGCCTGAAGGGTTTGGAATGGGCATGCATAGTCTTCCTTAGTTTGTTTGGATTGGACAAAGCTTTGGGTGGATAACCTAGATTGGTTTAGGGTGGATGACCCATTTTGATGTAAAGAAACATTCTTACCTCTGGATTTGCTGCTTCCCCTTCCTCTGGAAGAAGAGGTTCTGGAGGCCATTTTAGCCCCTTCCCTGTAAATATTCATATATATATATATATATATATATATATATATATATATGAGAGGAGAGCCCTTGATGCACGAGGTACACACAGGTCACTGCCAGTTAGTGAGGTTTTAAACCATCGTAAATTGTACAATATATTTGATGCTAAATGATTTAAACCAAATTGATTCTACAACTGTTGTTGGGTGGGTCACGATCAAGACTAACCGTCTGTGGAAGCTGTTAAATGATTTAAACCAAATTGACTTCCTGATGTTGGAAGTTCATTGCTTGGGTGTGCTTCATATTTACAGGAAAGCTAATTCCTCTGCTGACAATTTAGCAAAAGCAGGTTACAATCGATCAAATACTCTCTAGTGGCGTTCTGAGGGGGTTTGAGGAGCCAACCCTTTCTAGCTGCTATTTGCTTCTTGGCTGCTTGGCGCGCGTGCTGTTCTTTTTCCTTTTTACTTGGCTGCTGTTATGTTCAATGCCTTGTTCTCTCTTTTCTTAGCTACTTCTCTTTAATTTCCTGTTGTTGTTTTTCTTTGGCTTTGGATGCCTTGTTCCTTTTATGTACTCTGTTTATGCGGGCTCTTATCCCAGCTTTCATTATTATATATATATCATCCTTTTGTTTCTAAAAAAAAATTATTTGATGTTTCTTTTAGTGGCAGCTTTTAATCGCCACTAATTGCAAACTGTATTTTTTTGAAGTTTGGCTGCTATTTGCACTCTGAAACTACCAGAATTATCACCACAATATATTTTTCTATCTGCTTAATGCTATGTAAATTACCTTTATTTTGTCGGCTATCAATGTAAATATGACGTGACTTACATAATTTGCTAACTATTTGGGAGTCTCTAAGAATTGGTGATCTTGTGCACGCTATATAAATTACACCCTAACTTGAAGATACCAAGCATACAACTCCAAGTTAAAGGCTACTATTTCAGCTAAACGAGAGAGACCAATTTAAAGGCCCTTATAAGCAGTGACCAATTAGTTGTAACTCATCACCAATTTTGCATTGAAGCCAATATTAGCGTTGTCCACGACCAACGCTAACATTCGACAAATTTATTTTCAGTGCCATAAATAGGCAAATAGCGTTGGCCAATCTGATGCTAGAGTCAGCAAGTACAACTCATGCTAATTATATGAATTTGCATTGGCTAAAATGTCATGTGAGTTGTGTTAGCTTAATCGACACTAACCCTAGTGTCGTCCACCAAGTATTAATAAGTATGAATGGACACTGTAGGATTTCCGTCACCCCTTAAACACACTCACTCCCTGAGTTGCATGAAGAGAATAAAAAGAAATGAAATATATATAATTGATGATTTGATATGAAAAGAAGAGAGATAGAAAGAAAAATGAGTGAAAATGAAATAAAAGAGAAACTAATGTGTGGATAAATTAGAGGGATCGAGGCATTATCGTTTGGGAAATAATTTCATACTCACCCCAATCTAACCTCCGCCTAGAGATATATATGAGTATAAGAGAGGGATTTGGATCCCCTCATGTGGGATATCCACATGACATGGTCATGTGAGCAGATCTTGACCATTCCTTACTCTTAATTGAATTTGACGGTGGTTATTATTTTATAATTAATTTTCTCATTTTCTATAGTGATGAGGAATGCGACTTGGAAAAAAAAGGAGAAAATAAGGAAAATGAGTATAAAATAGAGAAAAGAATGTGAATATATCAATATATTATATGTTATCTTATTTTGTCTTTTTTTTTTCTTCATCTGAAAACTATCTTATTTTGTCTTTAAGTGCCCTACAATTTTTATTGGAGGAAATAAATTAAATAGTGGGCAGTCATATAGAGATGATATAACTACCTTCCTTTGCCCACGCAAGTGCCATGTCAATGCATTAGGCTAATGACAACATCTAACAACCAGAGGCTAACTCAATATTTTTAGAATATGGATCCTCTCCAGCACGATACTTTCTCCAGCCCCTCCAGCAGATTTTCATCCATTGATTCAATCATCTAATAGTTGAAATTATTTTAACTAAAAAGTAAGTGTTAAATCACATTTAGTTCCTCTAACATTTATGTTTGCTGCACCATTCAGCCGCTGGAGATAATCCAAATTCATATTTTTATCAGCCACCACATTATATTGCATTTACTAATCTAAAAGTTTAACTCCTTGGACTTAATTATTTCCATTATATAATTGAAAAAGATTAAGATAATGCTCAATTTAAAATAGGGAATGATTTGTTAACATTTTCAATGCACGTGGATGAAAATTGGCCTATATACTTAATAAATATTTATCATTTAAGTGTTTGCACAGTGATCGAAGGGCAATGAGTCAATGAGTTACTGGGATGATCATTTGATCACTGGTTCGAATGCTGGACTTGGTGTTATTAAAAAATTATAAAATAGTCCAATACAATATAAAGTTAATATATAAATAATAAAAGAAATTTCAAAACATTGAATAACATGATGGTGTAGTGGTTAACATTTCTTCACATTTCCTCGAGGTAACAATACAATTTGAAAGGTCAAAATATATTAAATATTAACTGCACAACTCCAAAATGAGCTCCCTTGTACGGCCTGTTATCAACATATCAATAAAAAAACACAAAATAAGTTACTCAGCTCTCGTCGGTTCAACAAAAAATCAGACGAGTCACCATTTTCATCTAAATCGGTCGATTTGTTCCGGTTCATTCTGGTTTGAATGCATGACCGATCCGATTGTCAACTCGAACCGGCTAAGTCACCGGTTCACAGTTGGACCGGTTTGACTGGCCGGTCCGAGTGTAATAACACTGGTGATAATAAGTGTTAACAATTATATAAGCAATAATTTATAAGTTAATTTAAAAATTTATAGAAATAAGGGTTAGGTAGGATGAAGGGTGAAGGGTCCCGGGTTCGCAGAAGGGATTAATTTACTAACATTTCTAACAACTAAGATTTGTCTATAAAAAAAAGAGCGCTAGCACATTAATAAGTAGGTCAACTCGAACAACTCATAAAAATGATCTTAAAACAACTTGTACATAAGTATAAGTTATTTACATAAATTCTTATAAGAAAAATGATATCTTCACACCTCTCTTTGAGGTGGAGAGAGGTGGAATGAAGAGAGAGATAGGAAGAAAAGAAAAAGTAAGAGAGAGAAAATATTATATGTGATAAATGATAAGAGGAGAGAGATAGAAATAAAAAGATGTGGAAATGAAGTGTTTAAAAAATGAGGTGTGTATATATCATTACTCTTCTTATAATCATAGTTTGTTTGTGTCGCTTTCTTTCATTTCACATAATAACATTGTTTGATTTACCTTTTGTTACGTTGGGTAAAATAAAGTTTAACATTATTTGATTACAAATGGGGTAGTTTTTGTTTTGTGATCACTTTTCTATTTTATAAATACGTTTATAGTATGAAAATTTGGTTAACATGTGTTCACACTTTGAAAATATCTCATTTCTCTCTACCTCTCTTTATGTAACATTACACCATATATCCCGTATAATTAAGGCACTCAATTTATTTTTCGTGGCATCATCAATAGGGGTGTATACCGGTCGGTCTAGTTCAATTTTATGCGGAAAAAGTAACCAAACCAATCAATTTTGGTCGGTTAGGAATGTACACGGGTCGGTCTAGTTCGGTTTTATGTTGAAAAAGCAATCAAATCAATCAATTTTGGTCGGTTTGGTTTGGTTTTGAGAAAAAAATTCTCAAATCCAAATCAAACCAATTCAATGAGGAATGGTTTGGTTCATCAGATCCAAACATTTACATGGCAATAAAAATGCAAGAAACTTAGGAGAAATTTGAAAATTTAGCCAACATTTTAAACGACCAATCTACACAAAATTTGTATTCATGGAAATGAAAAATATGAAAATAAATCAACAATCAGAGTGAAGTGAATCATGAAAATAGAGAGGGGGAAGGGAATGCATGTGTGACTTATCTAGAGAAACCAACAAAAACGGTGGAAGGCGAGGAACTCTGAATCTGCGATGATGGTTAATGATTGAACTATGAGATAAAGATGATGATGCTGAATGCTGAGTTGATGAGGAACACAACTACGATGATATTGATGAATGATTGAACGATGAGATGAGAAACGGAAGAGTGATGATGATGAATTGATGATGATGATTGAACGATGAGATGAGGAACGAAATGGTGTGAATGATGATTCGATGAGGAATGGTGATGTCGTGAATCGTAATGATGATGATGAACGATGAGATGATGAGCCTTGTTTCTAATTGGTGGGATGGTTAGGGTTTGTGTGTGAACAAATGAGAGAATAGGTCTTATGGTATTTGGAAGTCATAGAGTATGCTTGTAGGGTTGCTAGGATTACCTTGTTTCTCCCTAAACTTTCACTCACAACTGTTCCACAATGCCTAGTCTTTTTTTAATAGTAACAAAACTCCCATTCGATTCATCGACTTATCTGTTTTTTCAAACTTTCAACCCGTGATTTGAACCAATCACCCTCGGGTTGGCATGGATTTTGTTCAGGTTGAATTCGAACAATATAAAAAATCAAAACCATCTTCATTGATTTGGTTCATCAGGTCGATCTAATTCAATAAACACCCCGTAGATTCTTTTCAAGTTTCAATCGTTTAGATAGAAAATCATCATCCACCACTTATTTTCACTTGCGGCTAAAGTGACAAAGCAATCAAAAAGAAAAACATGAGAAATATAATTAGTGATATGATATAAAAATTTAAACGAAATAAAAGATATAATTGAGATGGAAGGGAAATGAGTTGTGAATATATCAAAATTAAATAAAAAAAATATATACAACATGTGTAGTGGGTTTTGTTTGAACTAGTTTCTTGATTTTTTTGCAAGAACTACTCTTTGCACTCTTGTTTGCTTGTTTCCTGTTGAAGTACCTATTTGTACTTCCTATATATATATATATATATATATATAATATTTTGGCTTACCTAAAAAAAACTTGATAATTGAAAAATTGAAAGGCACACAGCAAGCAAGGTGGACCTCTGGGTGGGGTTGGAATTGTCTTGTAGCCTTCTACGATTAAATTAGTCAATGTCCATTTCATATATATATATATATATATATATATATAATAAAAGGTAGCTCACTTTGACTTAAGGGAAATGATGGGATTTGCATCGCGAAGGGTAGTTCAAACCCCGACGAATGAACAAATTTACTAATAATTAACAACTAACATTTGCCTATAAATATATATATATATATATTTGTGTGTGTTTATTTTAGTGTTAGATTCAATGCAAATGTTTAGCTTAATGTATTAATAGAGAAGTTAGAATTTAACATGCATTTTCAATTTAAACTATAATGTAGATGAATAATAATTCATACACACCTCATTTTTTTTATCTCATTTTCACTCATTTTCTTTTTTATCTTTATCTGCATTTATTATCAGATCACATATAGTATTACTCCTTCCTTTCTGTTTTTTCTCTTCTTTAATTATGTAGGTGGAGGTGAAAAATATTGGTAAACAAAATATTATTGATGTGATCGGAGAAACAATATTCTTATCATGTTGACTTCGAAAGAGATACAAACGCACACATATTCAGTTTGTCAATGTAGAGACACACAGTAGCAGCCAAAAATGATGGTGGAATAAGTTTGATTGATATTCCTAAATCATAACCACAAATAAATCAAATTCAATCCGAAGGGTCCCAGAACTGTTCCCTGTTTGGATCTCTGTTTCAAGCTTTCAAGCTTCAAGGGTACAAAGGATTGAGGTTTTTGTTCAGCTACATTAATTGTGTGTCTTGGAAAGCATTGTGTATATCAACAAACACCAGACCAGACCCTTGCCAAACGTGGAAGTCATGCACCAACCCACTGACACCTTCTAGTTTCCATGGTAGTTTGTCTTTCTCCATCACCTACCCACATAATTGAGACCTAAATACCAACAATGAGTATCTTATTCTCTATAGTCTATAATGAAAAAGGAAAATCTCAATACTCTTGTCCCCCCACTAACTCCTTAATGATCCCAGTGTTTCAGTTAAATTCAGATTTCAGATCCAGAAATGGTCCATATACCCTTTTGCCTGTCTAACTTTAATTTCTCCATGCAAAACCTCTTTTTCTCCCCCCCCCCCTTTCTGCTCTATATGCTTGTTTAATGTTATAGATACACATACTAAGGGAAAAAGGTGCATATTGTTAAGTAGCATGCTAAAGAAAAAAGAAAAAAAAATCTTAAAAAGAGAAAAGGAAAGATTCCACAATTTGATTTGATCATCAGTGGGTGAGAAAGAGAACACGAAGATAAGAGTGTATGAGTAATCTATTGCTCAACACTCTCATTTTCTTCCAATTTAAGACTTATTCACATTTCATATAGACCGAGACTTAATCAGTGTGGGTCAATCTCAAGGTTGCAACGTTGTCGCTCTAATACCGTTATTGGGCCACAAGCCGCATAAAATTCTAGGAGATCTTCACATTGGGATAAACACCAAACCAAGAATTAGACCTAAGAGAAAACGGATACCCAAAATTTTCTAAAGATAAGGAGGAATAGGAGGGATGAAGCGTTTTGTTCTGTTTTTTGTGCAAGATTTCAAAACTCAACAACCAATATAACCACAGTTTCGGCGCCGTTTGACCATAACTTATCATTCAACAGTCGCAAATAATTGAGAATGTAATTGAAATCCATTAGCCATTGGTGCGGTATTACTTTATGGTGATAGATAGACCAAATTTGATCATGGTGAATTCAGTGACTCAAAACAAAGGAAAAGAAACAAAATCTTGACCCTACTTACTGTCAATTCATAATAGCAGTGCACCAATTATTCTCACGCATCAAAATTTCTTCAAGAAAAGAAGATCATCTCATTAAAGTAACCACAATTGAAAGGAGCAACATTCTGTTGATTTTCCTTTTATACATATCAAGAAAAAAAGAGAAAAAAAGATCCTAAAAAGTAAAAAACCACAAATTTACATGACCAGAAGATAATAAAATTGAGGCCATGATTTCTGGGTCTGGGTTATCACAAACAAGATCATCAGAAATTCAGAAGCCAAAGCATCCATGATGATGATGAAGGCTCTTGTGCCTATCAATCAAGCCCTGAACGTTTCTGAATTCCTCAACATGGCAAGGGATGGTGATGGTTCCTTTCTGATCGAATCCATACTCTTCCTCTGCCTCCTTCAGAAGCTGCATGAACAGAGGATGGTTCAAGTACATCACAGGAACCACAAACCTCTGTTTCTCTTCGCCCTGTCCCACCTTGATCGCCATACACCCTTTCGGAACGCCTCGGAATTCTTGCTGCTTCTTCCCATCGCCGCCGTGCGAATGAAAGCTCTTGGGACTCTTTTCACCGCAACCCATTTCTTCAAAACCAGAGAGATTGAATCTTTGTGTGTTTTTGTGTATGCGGCGGGTGGAAAATCTCAGTGGAAAGTTTCTGAGTGTCTCAGAGTCATTGAATAACAAACGAAGAAACGCATAGTGATGCAAAGACTAACAGATTGTGCTATATTATAGGGACATGAGATAGATTTTTCAATTGAGTTGGGCCACAAGATTGTAGGATTCTAAACCGTTTGATCTTTGGTTGGTGATCATGATCACCATCCAATCATATAACTCCAAAAAAATTGAGATATAAAATTGAGTTTAAATGTATAAAAGTTCTGATATTTTATTTGGAATTTTTCAATGATCATTATGTAAATATATCAAGTTGTTAAAAAATAGGATAGATATATCAAGTTGTTTAATTTTAATTAATGAAAAGTTAAAATTGAATAATTATTTAAATATGTACTTAATTAATACTAATAATTATGTCAAAAAAAATTAATACTAATAATTTAGATTTGTTAGAAAGTAGTACTACTATTATTCTTTGATTTAATATCTATTTAATTAAAATAGCTAGTTAATGTTTTTTTTTAAAGAAGAGGTAGTTAATGTTAATTTGACTTTTATTTAAAAGGGATGTGTATGTCAAAGTGATTTCCTAAGAAGCCGTTCATGATGTGGTTAATCGCATCAAGATTTTTTTATTTTTTTTATAAGCTGAGAATTGTTTTTTACATTAAAAAGATAAATTGCACCCGTCATATATTAATCTCTAGACCTTCACTTCTACAACTCATATGTCTTCCAACTCTTATCACTTAAGTTATCACTCGGAAACAACGCATCAATATTGAGTATTCAACATGAATAAGAAAAAAAGTAGGCTTGAATTAGATGTTAATGATCATTAACTCATCAGGTGAAATGTCTGTTTCATCTTTTGCCCAAAAAAAGGCAGTACATTTAAAAACAATTATGGTGTTATAAATGTTATTAATAAAAAATTCATGCTAAAATTCTTCCATAAATGTCTATATATATGAGTTTAATTTGTATATAATCATAAGTCTTGTTTAGTGGGCAGAATAGAATAAGAGTATGATAGACTTTTATCATATTCTTTGTTTGAAGTAAATAGGATAATGATAGGATATGATATAAATAATGACAAATGTATTAAATTTTTTTTTGAATAAAAAAAATAATATTTATCAAAAATTAATTTTCTAAATTAATTTTTTTAAAAAGTGATTACTCTTAATTTTTTTAATATTTTTATAAATTAGTCTAGGTTTTAAAATTAACTAAAATTAAATTATTTTTTATTAATTAGCATTTTTTTGAAGGGAGCCTATTTTAATTTAAATTGTGTAGTTCACCGGTTGGTTTTAACTTAGTTTATTTCAAATTACTTTAGAGATTAATTAAATTTAAAAACTATTAAGAAAATGATTCATTTTTCAAAAGTAGTTTAAAATTTAAATTATAAATTTCAACCAAATTCAACCCCAAACAACTTTTGTTTAAGCTTTGTGTGAAGATTACAACTTCGAAGTGTGGTTTTGTAATGAAAAAACCAAGGTTATTAAAACCGGACCGGTGATCAAACCGGTGAGGGCATTGGTTCAAAGTTTATTGGTTCAACCGTATTTGAACCGTGGTTTAACCGGTATTATCGCAATAAATTAAATAATACTATTTTAAAATAAATATATAATATATGTAGTAAAAAAATATTGATTTCAATGTATAATAAGAAGGAAATATTGAATTACAAAATATATCCATAACTTCATAATATTTTTTTATACTTATTTTTAAATTTATATGTAACATTTACTAGTAATACAAATTAAATCTACCTTCAATTTTTTAAACTATTATTAGGAAATTTCCTCTAATAACAAATATACTCGCATCATGGTCTTTTACTGTGAATATTAATTTTCCAAAATGAAATTGATATTGGTTTTTTTTTTTATTAACCAAATTGATATTGGTTTAAAAGCAGCCGCACAAACACAAAAAATAAAATAAAGGAAAGTATTTTTTTTTTGTCAAAGGTGCATGTTTCATTGAAAGTTGATCTAAGTCCAAAGCCCCAGAGGGGATACAACCGGGCATAAAGCCCAAGGGAAATACAACCGGGTAAAAAGCCCAAGGGAGAGGAGAAACATCCGGCCCTACAATGTCACTAACGAAAAGGAGAACACCAACGGGGACCACTAACAGGACTGGCCAGTGGGAATAATAAATAAAGTAAGTACATACAAGTTAGTTGCTCTCTCAACCGTTGCAAATAAAGGAAAGTATGAAGAATTGAAGATATAACTTAAAAGGCAAAAACCAGCCCACTAGCATGTTTGAAGAAAAAAAAAGCCCAGGTAGAGAGCTTTTTAGAAATAGAACACAAACCCTAGTATTCACCCATCCAAGTGACAATACAGCCGCACATCACATTTATGCAACCTTTTATCATTTTTTTAAACAACCTTTATCATCTTCTCATCGTAAACCAGGTAAAAAATCAGTGAAGCAGCATAGGGGAAAAAACATGCTTTCCAATACACAAAGTTGTGAACTGCATAGAAGCAGTAGTTGGTACAGTGTTGTGAACTCGAACAGATCTGGGTGGTTGCCGGCTGGTACTGGCGAATCAGAGCTCGGGACGGCGTGTAATAGTGGCGCACGATGGTTCTGTGGGTGCAAAGAAGGAACCGGTCTAAACCGATGAACCACCGGTTTTTACCGGTTTTGCGGTTTTTAACCGGTTTTCACGGTTCTTTACCGGTTTTATTGCCATCCGATTTTTCAAACGTTTTAGACCGCTAAGCACTCTGGTTTTCGGTTGTACCGATCGGACCATCCGGTCCGGTCCGGTTTTAACAACCATGGAAAAAACTGAGTTTTGAATTCGCCTCACCTCGCTTGAATTTTGTTGAATTCACCTCATTTGAGTTGAATTTTGTTTGATTCGCCTCGGTCAATACGAATTCAATTTATGTCCTCATGTCTCCCATCAAGTAAGCACAGAATATGATAGATTTGTCTTATTAGGACTCAACTCATTTAAGGCGAAACCATGGTCTAAACGCGAATTCTCTCTGCGCAGCCACATCACCTCCATGTTATAAAAAATCACCCTATATTAAGATAAATAATTTTTTTACCCCTTTTTAGTAATTTTTTATTTTTTTCGCATTATTATAAAAATTCATATTAATAATCACAATGCATAAATACTTCATGGTAAACCACGATTGAAGCACAGTTACAATTTTGACCTTCAAAATCATGTGCTAGAATTTTTAATCCAAAACGACTTGTGGCTCTTAAAACACCAACATAAAATTGACCATGAGAGAAGACATGTTGTGAGAGATATATTTCCACTTGTTTAAGGGACATGTCCTTGACTTTTATTGGTAGTCATGTCAAAGGAAATTACAACGAGAAATTGTCTTCTTAGAAACTTGTTATGGGAGTCGGTCAGACCGACCGACCCCCTACTGTTCTGGGAAACGACCAATCTGACCGGTCCTCGACCAAGAATGACAACTGACCACTTTAATTCAAGCTCCACAACCCTGGTGGACCAGAACTAGAAGGCTACTATTCTGGGAGTTGGTCAAACCGACCGACCCCCTCCAACCTATCCCAAAGGATCACTCTTGACTACCGACCACCTGCTTCATCGACCACACCCAGGGCGGGTGATGCAAGCTAGAAGAGTGATTCGAACCACCTCAATCGTCACACCACTGACTCTAGACCCCTGTCGCAAGAGGGTAGGGGTATAGCCCCAGATTTAGCTACTGGTTACTAGGAACCCCTGACTCTTGGATCTCTGAGCACAACAGAGGCTGCAGGGAAATCCAACGGTAAGGAGACCCCTAGAAGCCTAGGCTCTCATGACCTCCAGAAGCTACCCAAGCCCCTGGGGGAGTATAAAAGACTCTCTCTATCAGAGAGCAAGTAGGTTTTTTCTAACACACAACACTTAGGAGATTTCACAAAGGTTCTTAGACTGACTTTAGAATCGGAGTCTTTGCAGGACGCCCTCCTAGGCTCACCCACAACGATCGGACCTAACCCCTTCTCCTTCAACCCCTGATGCGCTCCTTCACCCCTCATATCACAGCTCGCCACCGCTATCTCTCATAGTCTTCTCAGCACCTACCCCTCCTGGGTAGTCTTGGTCGTGCCTCAAAGTTCTGCATTAACCTAAGACTTTTCAAGAGTCCTATGATATGAAGAGTTGTTGCAGCATGCACATTATCATTCGCTTAAAATCTCCATAAAAAACTAGAGGGTTGGAGAAACCGTGAATATCTCTAAACTATGTAAATGTTGCGGGTTAATCCTCATTGCAATTTAAAGGAATACAAATTTGATTAACTTAAACGCAATCCCACTTGATGTCATTGTCAAAACTATATCCTCCCTTTAAACTGCACAAACAGCTCTCCAAATACATATTTTACTAGTTCCCTCATACACATAGTCACATAGACAAAAAAATAGTCCAGTGTTATCATTTAAAACAACATCTCTGTTCATATGTCATTTGGCATAAGTTCATTTGACAAAGTCTCAACTCTCAATCTCATAGAAACCAAACTCATCCATAATTAAAAAGTAAATATCAAGTACTAAGATATTGAGTTGTGGCATTCTTTCCAAATTTCTTCTACAAAAAAAGATCATCTCATATTCTCATTAAAGTAACCACAATTGGAAGGAGCAACATTATGTTGTCTTCTTCATCATCATCCTCTACTTAAAGTTTTCCTTTTATACATTCAAGAAAAGAGAAAAAGAACCTAAAAGGTAAAAATTTACAAGACCATTTCATTCTAAAATTGAGGCCATGATTTCTGGGTCTGGGATATGATTAGAACAGAATCAGAAGCCAAAGCATCCATGATGATGGAGGCTCTTGTCCCTATCGATCAAGCCCTGAACGTTTCTGAATTCCTCGACATGGCAAGGGATGGTGATGGCTCCTTTCTGATCGAACCCGTACTCTTCCTCTGCCTCTTTCAGAAGCTGCATGAACAGAGGGTGTTTCAAGTACATCACAGGCACCACGAATCTCTGTTTCTCTTCGCCCTGGCCCACCTTGATCGCCATACACCCTTTCGGAACGCCTCGGAATTCTTGCTGCTTCTTCCCATCTCCGCCGCCGTGGAGATGGTGGCCGTGCGAATGGAGGCTCTTGGGGCTCTTCTCACCGCAACCCATTTCTTGAAAACCAGAGAGAGGAACGAGGAGGACAAAAAGATTGAGACTGTGTGTGTTCTTGTGTTTGCGGCGGGTGGAAGAATCTCAGTGAACGTACGTTAGGTGTATAACAAACGAAGAAACTTGTAGTTACCCAAAGACTTAACAGATTCTGCTATATTATAGGGACAGAGAGAGAGATTTTTCAACACAAGATTGTAGACTTAAAAGTGGGACTCTTTTTTTTTTTTTTTTGAAAAGAACCTGCGATAAGTGGGAAGCCAAAAGGTCTGCGGTTACTTAAAAGTGGGACTCTAAACCGTTTGATCTTGGTTGGTGATTAATTATAATCACCATCCAATCATATAACTCTAAAAAAAATTAGTACATCTAAAAGATAAAGTGCATCTTTGATATATTGATCCTTGAATCTTTATCTCTAAAACTCATATGTCCCACCGGTCTTATATGATAGAGCTCCAATAATTGAGTAAAGAGTAAAAATTCAATATTTTTCTTTGATTTAATATCTACTTAATTTAATGAGGCAACTAAACATATGTTCCTATTTAACTATTCAAGAGAAAATCTCTCAAAAAAAAACTATTCAAGAGAAAAGAAATACCCATATTAAAAGGGTAATTACTTTCATCAATTTGTATAAACTTTTAGTAAATAAATCATCAATCTATTTAGTGAAAAAAAATTAATGTAATGGTTGAATTAATAAAATTTAATATCTACAAAAAAATATTAAGTGAAATATATTTGACAAAGTTACTCTGAAATAAGTTCAATATTATTCTGGCCGGTCAAAATTAACATCAGAATGAAAATAATATAATTTAATATATATTAACAATAACAAAAAAATGTTGGAGAGCACCAGGAAAAAAAATATTGAAAGGTTTATTTAGTTTTTTTTTATAAGCTTAGGCTATGTTTGACATGTTTAGCTGATAAGCTAGCTGAAAGCTGAAAAACTACGTGATTGAAACAAAAGTGTTTGGTAAAACTAGCTGTTAAACAAGCTGAAATTGTAAAAGGACAAACTTGTATAATTATTTTTATATTTAACATTACTTTATTTTCACATCAATACATATATGATATTAATATTAAAATTATTATCACTTTAAATATTTTTATTAACTCAAGTTTTTTTTTTTTGGAAAACCAAACGGAAATATATTAAGGCAGAGAGGATAAAACACCAAACTGCAAGAGTACAGAACAATAATAAACAGCAAGGAACAAAAGCAAATAATACAAAGACAAATAAAACAGAGAAAAGGAAAACTAAAAAGAGGGGTCAGGAAGCTAGCGAGCCGCAACAAGCGCATCAAGACAACGAGGACAACAAGCCAAGTAAGGATTGCTAACAAGGAAAAAATTCGCGAAGGCTTGAAGCATGACAAGAACCACAGCACAACCCGCCTCAGTGAAAAGCGCCATTGTTCTGCGAACTAGGATTAGATACATTACAAATCCAGAGAGGTGAAGCTCGATTAACACCATCCTTCGCTAGCTGATCAGCTTGGTCGTTTGCTTCGCGAAAGATATGCTGGATGCTGAAGCAGTTGACTTGCGAAACTAGATAATCAATTTGATTGAGGTCGTTAATCAAAGCCCATGGTCTATTGCTTTTCGAATTTACCCACCCCACCGCCAAGGAAGAGTCACTTTCAATTGTGACATTATTCAACAAGAATTGGTGGCAAAAGATTAAGGCCATCAAGATCGCCTTTACCTCCGCTGCATATGCCCAACCGTCGCCAGTGCTTTTTGAGAACATTCCCAGAATTTCCTTGTTTGCATTGCGAACCAGCCCACCAACACGGCAAGGGCCAGGATTGCCAAAAGAAGACCCATCAACATTGAATTTGAGGGTGCCAAGTAGAGGGGGATCCCATTGTGCAAAGCGAGGCCCAGCAAGGCGTTTTTTGATCTTAATATTACAATAGTTGGATAGCATTTGAGAAATATCATATGGGCAGTCAGGCCAAGCTCCCTTTACCCACCATGTTGCGCGTAAGAGATGCAGATCCCACACATCTTGAGTTGAGAAACGCTTGTCTTTAAACAAATCATCATTTCTACCAAGCCACAAGGACCAAACCAAGGATGCTGGAATGATTTTCCAGCACAGTTTATTTGTAGCAACAGCCAAAGAGTCCCATTCTTCCATGAGCATGGAAAATGATCCGGGCACTACCCATTGTGTTCCCTCCCAATTCATGACAGCACACCACAGGGGGCCATACTTTCGCACAATGAAGAAACAGATGTGAAACAGATTCTAGTGTTGATTCACACATATGGCAAAGATCACTAACTACCACATCATCTTAAAAATATAATATTAATTTTTACTTATTTTTATTAATATAATACTTTTAGTACTTATGGTGCGTAGCGGTGTGGCGGGAACTGCATACGTAAGTGTGAGAGAAAAATATGTTTAGTGTTTTTATAAATATATAAGGGTAATGGTGGTATTTTAATAAAATAATAAGGATAAAAATGAAAATAAATTTAATAAGCTATAAGCTTTAAG
Source organism: Lotus japonicus (assembly GCF_012489685.1). Classification (NCBI taxonomy): domain Eukaryota; kingdom Viridiplantae; phylum Streptophyta; class Magnoliopsida; order Fabales; family Fabaceae; genus Lotus; species Lotus japonicus. Next base: position 80,309,422 of record NC_080043.1, on the reverse strand, counting down.
CTATAAGCTACATGATATACCTTATAGCTTAAAGCTTTAAGCTACTGAAATAAGCTCATTCACCAAACACTTTTGAAGAGCTTTTAAGCTAGTCAAATAAGTTTTAAGCTAGTCAAATAAACTATAAGCTAGCTGAAATGACATGCCAAACATAGCTTTAATATATGTTTTCCAAATATCACGCTACTTATTTTATTTTTGTATTTTTGGATGTGGGAAAGGAATAAAATTAACAAATGTAGAGAGTGACACGTGGATGGGGTTAGAGCTGAAGAGTTGACAACTTAAGAGCATCTCCAATGCATGGTTGCTTATTGGGTTGCTTAAATGCTATTCTGGTGGGCCCAGACTGCCACATGGGATTTAAGCAACTCATAAGCAACCCATGCATAATTCACTCCAGTGCATGGTTGCTTATTTTACTTTTAGTTGGACCCCACTGTACCTCATATGTTTATATTTTTTATTTCCAACTAAGCATGACTTAAATTTAAATATTAATTAATATTTATAACAATATAAATATATTTAAAATTGGACATGGTATTTAAAAAAAATTCAAACAAAATGCATTACATTATATTGGACAAGTCTTGCCATCCTTTCCCCTTTTTCCTTGACAAGAGATTCCGCCTCTGCCATCTTTTGTTCATCGTTGGAAGTTGTTGTAGCCTTTGCCTTTGCCTTAGCCTTTGCCTTTGCCTTCATATCTTTCTGACCTGGTGGACGGGAAAATATTTGTACTACCTCATGTTCTGAACCATCGATTGATGTGTGCACCCCATCAGTAGAATGTTGTGACTGCTGAGAATAGATTGGCATTGCTTCTCCTTTCCACTTGGGTTCATCTTTCAACACCCGCCATGCATGCTCAAAATTGAATGTTTTAGTCTTTTCCATTGCATTATACAATGAACATGCATCAGCCATGATATCTCTCTCAGAGTAGCCGCTCTTCGGAGGGTTGGTAACTTTCTTGTAGCAACCGACAAAAGTTGAGACCGCTTTACTCAATGTATGAAAGCGAGACTTCAGTTGAGACCATTGCCTCTCAGGAGAACCTACTTTGCGGTACTTGTTGTATTGATGTTCAATCCTCCGCCAAAAGGTTTCAGCCTTTTGATCAGTTCCTGTTACCGAATCCTTTGAAATGTTGAGCCATGTCTGGAGAAGAATTATATCGTCATTTTCGCACCATTTCAAGCGTTGTTTTTTGGGTTTCTGGTCAACACCTTTAGCAGGGAAAGTAGTCTCATCAAGCTCATCAACCATACCTTCAAATTGTGTTTCAGGTACTTTTTCACTACTGCTACTAATTTGAGGGCTATAGGAGTTTGGTGGTGGTGGTGATGGATGCACAAAATGAGTTGGATTTTGGGAACCATCTCCAGCATGTGGTTGGTAAATGCATGGTTGTTGTTGATACATTACATATTGTGGATTTGGAGAATTGTTACCGGCATAATGTGGTTGGTTTTGGTAAAAGATTGGTTGTTGTTGTGAGACTTGATATGGTGGTGGTTGTATTGAGACTTGGTTTGGAGGTGGTTGTTGTGAGACTTGGTATGGAGGTGGTTGTATTGAGACTTGGTTTGGAGGTGGTTGTTGTGAGACTTGGTTTGGAGGTGTTTGATACATTGAGCTTTGTGGATTTGAAGAATTTTCAAGAGTAGTAGAAGATTGATTTTTCAAGTACTCACAATAAGCTTGAAAAGAAGGATTCATTGAGTATGTGGGAAGAATGAAATTGTGTGAAAGTGTAGTTGTGTAAAAAAGTAAAAAAAAAAATGGTACAAACATCTTATTTATACTTGAAAATAATTAAACTTGAAAATAATGATTTTTTTTCCTTGTTTTGGGCCAAACGGATACATTGAGTCCAAAACGCACCGACCCAGACTCAATAAGGCTCAAAACGCACCGACCCAGACCATGAATCTCGAAGCTTCCTTCACTTTATCCCACTCTCTCTTTTTTTCTCCTACGGTTTCATTGTTTCAAAACACACACAAACCCTCTTTCTCTCTCACTCTCTGGATCTGGAAGCTTCCTGCTCAAACGTCAAACCCACAAACAACTTTCTCTCTTCATCTCTCAAACTCACATCTCTCACCGTCTTTCTGCCTCCATCCGCGGTCAAAATCGAAGCTTTGATCTCTCAAACTCACATCAAAATCGTTCAAAATCGAAGCTTCATCGTTCAAAATCGTTCAAACCCTCTTTCTGCCGTTCAAAATCGAAGCTTTCTTCTCTCAAATCACATCAAAATCGTTCAAAATCGAAGCTTCCTCGTTCAAACCCGTCAATACCCTCTTTCTGTCGTTCAAAATCGAAGCTTCATAGTTCAACCCTCGTTCAAACCCTGTTTCTGCCTCCATCCGCGTTCTCTCTCACTCGAAGCTTCATCGTTCAACCCTCGTTCAAATCAGATCAGCGACATGCAAGAGAACGGAGGTTTCAGCCTTCAGATCGGCGACATGCAAGAGACCATCTCCGTCGCCATCACAGATCCTCTCCATTTTTTGTGTAATTTTTTTGATTTTTTTTGTATTTTAATGGTTAAATCTGTGTTATGTATTTCTGAAATTTTGGATTGTTGAAATTTCTGAAATTTAATGGATTGTTGGATTGTTGTTCATGAATGTGTTCTTCCCTCTTCTTTTAACGATTTCTGTTGCTGAATGTAAGAGAAAAAACAGTTTTTTATTAAGCTTCAGCAAGTTAAGGAGCGTTGCTTATTTAAGCAACGTTGTTTAACTTTGGGAGCTTAGCAACGCCACCTCAGCAAGCTCCAATGGGGGAGAAAAATAAGGAACGCAACTTAACTTAAGGAACCATGCTAAGCAACTCCCGTTGGAGTTGCTCTAAGAGCATCTTTATCCATCACATTCAGTTGAGTGTCTACATTTCATTTTTTACAATTTTCCATAGTGTCACATCATCTAAACCACTTACCAACTTTTTACTTCAACCAAAAAACTCTTAAAAGTTTCTCTTGTAGATCCCACAATCAACTACATACTTTAGGGGATTAAATGATAAGCAAATATAATAATATTTTATATGAACATATTTATGAGAGACACATAAGAGAGAAGTGTCTACACTACCACACTCAAATTAGACATGGTGGAAAAACCATTTCTCTCAAATGGTGTGAAACACTAATAGTAGAGTCTCTTTAGTGTGAGACACTCTCATTGGAGATGCTCTAAAAATGCGATAAAACAACAGACAGCAACAGCCAATAACATGTCTCGAACATGTCTATGTGGAGATCAAACGCGTCAACGTTACATCATTATGGGGCCCACTATACACATATCAACATGCATATATACGGTACTAAACGGTAGCATACAATTTTTGTACTGTTTCTCATTGAATAAAATAAATATCTATCTTATTTGTGGTTTGTGAATATCAAAAACTCATTTATTCATTATTATTCGTTATTTTAATATAAGTTGTTTTGTTTCGATTTTTTTGTATTACAAGAGGAAAACTAAAAAAAAGTAACAACTGCTAGTGTAAAGCATCAACACACAAGGAAGCGATGAAGAGGGAGAAGCAAAAATGAGGAATCATGGCAATTTAGTTTGCGGTTATTTGGTTGATTTGGATCCACTGTAATGTGATTGTGTTTCGTGAAGGCCATTGGGATGTTGGCAGACTAATTGTTTTGGTCCAATTATATGGGCGTGGAAGTGAATCTCTGCAGAATGCCCATGTTTCAGACTTTCTATGTATGAGTGGATTAATAATCCACAGCTATGTGCCTATGTCTGGCAACACTACAACAAAAAGGCTTTTTACTGGCAATAAATATATCCTTTAGCGGCAATAAAAATGGCCGCAATTGCTTTTACCGGCAAAAGCGACTTCGCCGGTGCATCGGGGGTCGGCAAAGACTTTGCCGGCGCTTTTACCGTGCGCCGGTAAAGACGTAAAAATGGCCGGGAAAAGCAGTCATCATTTAGCGGCCATAATTTCCGGCATTAACTATTGCCGCCAAATGTGATTGTTTGCATTGGCTTTTTAATACCAATTTTGGCGGTTTTAAACCGCCAGAAATTAGTTTCTTAGCTGCCAAAAAATAGAGCTTACAAATCAAATCTACTTGCATAAAACTTACACTAGCGCTAAAGCTCTTACCACTGAATTCATTACCTTGTATAATATAGTTTCAGAACTAAAGTAGCAGAAAACCATGGAAGTATGAACACTAATGACTAAACTACTCTACAAATCAGATTTTAAACCAATTCATCATTTAAATTACTTCAACCAAATTGGTAGTTAATAAATATCGTGTCATCTACCCAAAGAAAATGTCAAAGGAGAGAAGTATTTCTTTCGACTTCACAATATGAGAATTTAGCACAAAACAAATTACCAAGCCAGCTATGTAGTTTTCACAAAAGGAGAAGGAGAAATAAAGGTTACTTACTTGAGAAGTAATTTTCTTGGTGATTACAATTCAGGAACAAGACAACAAATTTTCATTTCCCTGGTTCAGTGATTAAAAACGAACCTACCATTAGCCAGGCAACCATAACCCACATAAAAAATGATAATACTAGAACACACACTTACGCTTACCTTGATAGTATGTTGGGAGACATGTTTGCAACCTGGCATTGAAGCTCAACACGATTTTCTTGGTGGATTTTGCCTAATTAATAGACAAAAAAGATTGAGCGCTTGAGCAATGCCAATCACTAATCAACTTTAACAAAAATCACAGTAACCCTTTAGAGATGCACACTTGCTTATACAAGTAGTGAGTTCAATCTAAATGAATAAGAACAACAGCCACACAGTAGCAAAGTAATTCTTACTTGTTCATAGTGTTTAAAGGCATAACCAATCAAGAGTTTCATATTATTAAACAACCTGTAAACAATAAAAGATAGAGATAGGAAGTTAGAGTGGAGATTTCAGATTGAAAAACTTACCTTCCAGATTGGCTTCAGATATACAATAAAAAACATATCACACAAGGCTAATTGTTGTTCATGCAATAAACGAACTTGGGAAAGCAAAGCAGGATAGAATGCAAAAAACCCAAAACTACCTTCTTCCCCAGTATTCTTTCTTTCCCCTTTGGAAATTACCTTTCATATTCCCAGCAACTCGGCCAAAAGAACCCAAAACTCAGCATCACCTGCATTGTCAAACTCTGAACAAATCAACCTTAATGGAGAACAAATGAAAGATTCAAAATCAAGAGGTGACAGAAACAAAGGAACCCAGCCTGTGTTCCAACATAATGTTCCTAACCCAGCCACTACCCTTCTCAAGGGTTTGAAAAAAAAAGTGAAAAGTAAAAAGCCAGCTGCAAGCCCAAACCCTCGGGAAGGCACAAGTAAATGCAAATGGATAATAGATAAAAGACACACAAATCTAAAAGTTTCAAACAATTTAAACTTTGTTAGGTGTTATAATATAAATATGCTGCACAAACTAGCTAATTTTGCATCCATCGGCTACAGGCTCCTTCATAGTCCTCACATTTCATCACCATTCCATCGGCTTAAGCTTATATTACTAAAGACTGTTTCTTTTATATCATGTATTGTAATCAAGTCAAGTTCATTCTTAATTTTAAACACCTGTCTATTTGGCAATTGACTCTCATAAGTGGAAATACAGTGGCACACAGGACAAAATACAAAAAACTTCAAATATCATAAAAAAGGAGTAAGATCAAAGATGAATTTCAAATACCTCCATCAAGAGCACCAGCTGCGGCGCACATTTTTTTACTTGATTCACGGAAAGCTCGTAGGCGTTCATATCCCTTGAAGGCTTGAACACGCCACTCATTGTGTCCCACCGAAACCTTCTGCTCCCTTTGCTCAATACACAATCAACAAGAAAAATTCAATGCTGCACAAAGTCACAATACAAATATCGAATTCAGAAAAAGGAAAGCAGAATCTAGAACATTTTGATAATAATTAGCCATCGATCAAGCCCTAATTGTGGGACACAATAAGGATAGGTCGCACATTTTCAATTTGAACAAATTTGACAAGAACCAATAGTTCCAAGTTTATCAACGAAAATCAAAGAGAAGAATAATGAATAGAAACCTGGAATCCCCAAATTGAAGAAAACAAATTTATCTAACTGAAGAGAAAAAGGTAATCGAAGGTGATATACTAAAATAGGTTTAGAATCAGATAACAGGGTTATGCATCAAAATTTTAGCTAACTGGAATCCCCAAATTGAATGAAACTCCTTTCTCCTACCTCGGTGAAGCTTGCAGTCACAGGGGGAAGATGTGCTTCTGCTTCGTCTAGCTGCTATTACCGTTGCAATGGGAGCAAACAACACGAGGTGGTTTTCAATCGTCATCTTCGGCGTGATTCCGATTACCTACACATCAAGAACAAAAGGAGTGAAGAGATTGAAACAGAGTGAGAGAAGAGATCTTTCACTTTCTCGGGAAAATGGAGAATTCTATCATTTCCTGCACTATGCGCGATCCCAATTTGGCTCGCCGTCAAGATCGGTGGACACCACTGCGCTTCCTCTGGACGGCACTGCTAGGGTTCGACGCCGCCGCCTCTGGTTCACCTTCGCCGCCGCCTCTGGTTCACCTTCACCGCCTCTCTGCTTCTCTCACAACACGAAGAAAAAGGCTCCGCAATCAGATAAAAAAGGTTAACGAAAAGAGAAAAAAGTGGTAAAGTAGTTATAACGCGAAGTTACAATTTTTAGTAGCAATTGTCATAATTGCAGGTATTCATCAATTAATTGCCACAAATTTTTTAACCTTTCAAGTAAATTGCCAGCAATAGCGTTATTGCTGCTAAAAATTAGTCGCCAAAGACCATTTTTGTTGTAGTGCAAGTATTTAACCTGGTTGATATATGGGGATTGGACAGATGGAACTGGGTTGGAAGGAACTATAGGTGGTGGTTTATGGGAGGGGCATTGGATTTCTTAGCATATGCTAGGTAGGTGGGGTGCTGGTTCATTATTGCTCTCAAATAGAAATTTAGACTAGTATTTGCATATGACTGTAGACCACTTGCCGTGGGCAATTTAGGAGCTTTGCATCCCTTGACCTGACACTCAATTGGCTATTGTGGGCACTTGACTTGTATCTAGCCGTTTGGGGGGGGGTGGGGATCAATGTTGTTTCAAGCTCTTTATCTTATATCTTTGTTTTGTTTCTTTATTTGTATTGGGTTGAAATACCTCTTATATTTTTAATTATCTAATATATCTCTTAGCTTATCTAAAAAATAAACCAACCAAAGATACGATAACATTAGACAGGGAATCCTCTAGACTTGATAAGGAGAGCCCTCCCGCGACGCTTCCCTAGCCAAGAAGTTCGATATTTCTGCCCTAGGAATCAACTTAATACGCATAGTCCAAGCCCAGCCAAGCATTTGTCTACACGAGCCCAGAATGTAGCCACATCAACGTTGTTCTGGAGCATGCACCCCCAACGACATTAGCACAATTCAAGAGGCACATGATGTCTCTAAATCCAAGGTTCCATGCGTGCAGCAATCTCATGACCATAGCTAGCAACTCTATTGTATATGCATTATCGGGGCCAAACTCATACATAATTCGCCTAGCCAACTCCCATTGCGATCCTGAATCATATATGCACATCCCATTCTAGTTGTCCCAACCTTCTAGCTCAACGGCCACAATAACCGTCCCGACACTTTGTAATTTCAAGAGAGTATTAATTATATGTTTATCAACTTAATCTTAATTCCAATATCGTATAAGAGTTTATTATAGACCGTTTGTTGGTGGAGACCTCTCGATTTGGGGCACTCTACATATGTCAAATAATCATGCAAATTTCACGCTCTAGATGTCCATCATTGGCATGAGAGGTGTGTTAGAAGTTCCACATTAGCCTAATGTTTATAAGGAGAGAGCAACCTACTCTTGAGCCAACTTTAAGATTTAATTTAAATCTCCTAAATTCTAATAATTATACTTGCATTGCAGAACTTCTCGCCGCATTCCAAATCTTAATTAGGTCATATTTATGGATTATTACTAGTAATTCAACACTTAGCCATGGAGAAGAAATATACATATATAGAGCATTGCATTTAATACGTGAGAAAGTAGATATATATCCGTTGTCCTCAATTATTCCAATAAAAAAAAAAGTTGAATTTCGGCACAAACATGAGAAAGTTTCTAAGTTACATATATAAAATTATATTGCTAGATAAAGATTCCCTCATATCAGCACCAAGTAGCTAGCTATTTGTGATCTTGTTGACATGAAGGCTTGTGATCTTGTTGACATGAAGGCCTAAAACAGTTCATGACATGATGGCGGTGGTGGTGTTCCAGTGGGTATTTTTCCCTATCAATATGGTCTTGAACATACCTAAACTCCTCCACACGACAAGGGATGGTTAGCGTTCCTCGGTGGTCAAAACCATATTCTTCCTCCGCCTCCTTCAGCAGCTGAGAGAAGAGTGGGTGGTTGAGGTACATCAAAGGCACCACAAATTTTTGTTGCTCTTCACCGTGCCCTACTTTGATTGGCAAATAACCTTTTGGTATATGTTCTGATGGGACCACTTTCCTTCTCTCGTGGTGGTGGTGATGGTTGGTGGGTGAAACTTGTTTGAAATTGTTATCTTCTCCACTGTCCAACATCGATCACAAACCAACAAGACTTAAGACAGATAGTACCCGAAGTTTTTGTGTTTAGGTTTCTATATAAGTGTGATTCGTGGAGAACAATAACATGGTGGTTTTTATTTGTAAGTGTATTGGATAAAATAACCATGATCTAAACACACCAATGATAGAAGAAAGAAGGTTAATTATTGGAGGATATGGCGGCAGAGAACGTCATTGATCGATCATCACGATCACACTCATTAAAGGAGAGATGACATGATCAAGATGGAACAAAACAAACCATTGCCAAATTAATTAAGTCGGTTATTTAATGATAATCGCAACAACCCATTACTTATGAGATCATATACATTCACCCAAAGTTTTGAATAACTATAGGCATAGTAAGCTAGCTGAAGCTCTTACCTTCCCCCAACGTTTGCATTTGGGGATGGGTAGTATACCATAGTTTTGAATATTTATTAATTTTTATTTGTTAAATAGATTAGGTGAATTATGTGGTACCTTTAATTTTTTTGCGGTGTGGTACCTCATTAAGTAATTTTCTAGATTATTATCATGTTATTTAAGGTAAATACTACATCTTTAGATTTTACTTTATTTGTCAATTAATTTTATCTCATAAAATTCATTTTTTTTAATGAAAAATAAACAAGTGATGAAAACGAATGATATCATAGAGATGCGCGTAAAATGATCATAGTTGATGGATGACATGGATGAACAAAACTCATAAAGCATAACTCACAAATCTTACGTCCCTAAGAATGGAACGCTGCATTACTACAATAGAACAAAATCAAAATTTTAATCAATACATGAGTCTTTATTGTTGAACCAACTCATTTTGGGTACCACATCTTAGTCTAGTTTAAGATACCACAACAAGCACCAATAAATTACTCTAAACCACATAAAAAGTAAATATTGCGTAAAGTTATCTTAGTTTTAACCACTCAGTAGATAGTATTTTGATATGTGTCATGAGTATAAATATTTCAAAACACGTGTTAAACTATTAATTATTAAGCCACATATGTCATATTGATTTTATTTAAGGTAAGTTTTGAATGATTTAGACAGTAAAAGAAATTAAAAAATTAAAATTAATAGTAAGGATAAAACTTGATATTCTCAAAAAATAAAAATTACAATTGAGAAAGGTTATCCCAAGTTCTACAAACACCGGTAGGAATGAGCAACAGTTGTTTTTAGGTCAAAAATTCTAAAATTGACACAAACTACACATAATCTTCTTCCATTTCTAATCGGCTAACGCCTAAGATGAATTGAGTGCAAGTACCTCAGGCACTAGAAAACATTTGTTTTTCAAATGCATGAATTTTTCCCACTCACAAACATGCATGACATCAGAATGTGAGTCAAGGTGAATAAATGTATTTGGAAAGAATAATGTTAATTTCGTTCATATTTCTTTTCCACCTCCACCTTAGATAAATAGAAAGAAAAATAAGTGATATAATTAATATGTTATGTGACAAAAGATACATAGAGAGAAAAGAAGAGAAACGTGCGAAAATGGATGAAAGATAGAATAAAGTGTGAATGAATCTTTGTAAACTTACTAAATACTGAGTAAACAAGAATGGTTTATTTTTTACTAGAAACAAAAATGATTTAAAGCAATCCCCTTGGGTTTTTTATTTCTAGACACAAATCCCCTAGAGACTAAGAAATAAGAATAGTCTTTTATTTTTATTTTTGTCTAAGAAGCAGTTGTATATAACAGGCCGAAGCCAGGCCCAAATTACAGGCGAACAAAAGATATTATGCGTTTGACCAAAAAATTGAGTGTTCAATGAGACTGTGTTTCGACCCAAGAAACTGGACTGCTTCCAATTGATTTTCGTTTTTGCTAGTAGCTTATAAAAAACTTCCAATCTGTACGTTGATGGAAAAGATTTGTGTTTCAAATTTGTTCTGGGACGGACGGAGAAGATCCACAAGGGGACGACCGGTACCCCCAATATGGTCAGTGCCGATTAGGATAACCCGGGAAGGCCCCCACGGGGATGACCGGGGAAGGACGTCCAGGCCCTGTACCACAAGCAGAGCGACATCCTCCCCCGACCCAAGAACCTGGACCCCACCACCTAGGGGTTGACCTAGGCCCACCCTACGAAACTAGGGTGGTTGGAAGGTGGGTCCCTAGGCAATCTAAGTCGTTGGATCACTGGAAACAACAGGAGGAGCTAACAGAAGGATCCAACGACCCTTAACCCACCGGTACGGACCATGCATGACGTTGCATGGCTCCAACCCTAATTCCCCAGCGTGTATATAAGGGGGGCTACACATCCACTCCAAGGTACGTTATTATCTTCACCTCATCACTCACTTACTCGATTCCCCTACTCACTTTGGCATTGGAGTCCCTTGCAGGAGTCCCTCCCGGGATCGCCTAGCTCGCCAGCACGCCAGTCCTACTGCCCCAGCACCCCGTGATCCTTCCCGATCAAAATTCAAATATATCATTTTAACAAAAAAAAAAGTTCAAATATATCATGCACAATACATCACTGTTTAAAAATTCACATAATATGCTTTTAATCCTTTATGTTTTTTTTTTTATAAAAACGTATTTGTAAAAGTCAAGAGACAACACAAGATTGCAAATTTATACTCAAAATACGTACTCGATGGCTTCAATGGTCAGTCACAATGGTTAAAAGTGCTGGTTAAAACCCTTAAATTGAGAGTTCGATTCTAAAAAGTTGCATTTTGAGGGACCTTAGCTTTCACTACATTCTAAAATTGCAAGAACAATTTAATATAAACACAAAATTATGTTCCTGATGGGTACTTCAATGTTACCCTTTGTAGCTTATAAAAGCTACCTAAAGAAAAGAGTTACTAGTTTATCTGTTGCAAATTCCCTCAATAAATAAGCATATGCATTGAGCCATGTATCTGCTTGAGTTCAACAATTCAATTAGCTGGTCAAGGGATTTCAGCCCTAACTAAATCAATTCATATTTGCATATTTCACCATCTCCATTTGGATTCTTGATACAGATGCCAGATTCCATATTTGCAATCCCCTTTCTATTATATTTGACTGCCTACACTTGAATGATCCCTCTTATGACAGTGAAATTTCCAATGTTTCTGCAAAATTGGCCTAGTGATCAAGAACATTTCACTGTCTAACAACTTTTCCTTATATAATACCTTGGTTCACTCCAAATTCATATTTACTCACAACCTCACTAACTCACTTAATTGCTAACTAATCTTCCAAAATTCTTCCTGCGTCATTCAATGCCTACACTCTTTGAAGGTGATTTGGCAAACTGAGATGAACAACAACTTGCACATGCTTAAAAATTCGTATTGTATCTTATGTCCAGTTACCCAAAATTATATCTGTGTTGTTGATATGCTTTTTTTCATATAAATTATTGATTTATTTGGTCATAAACACCTCTGACCCATCAATTTAAAATTTACTATTGCCTTGGTTTGCAAACCATAATCGTCCACTCGTGACAATTTGATTTCACACTAACAACTTTTTTTGCCTTGGTTTGCAGGCCAAAATTGTCCTGTGGTGACATATAATTTCATTTCACACTAACATCAATCTGTGAAGAAAACTGTAATCTGTCAATGAATTGACCCCAGATCTTTGATAATTGTGGATTCGCTTTTTATTTGGGTCCCGTCAAAGCAAGTCAGGGACACCATGTTAGTATATAGTACTGGAGTGATTGGTAACAGTTTTTTTGGGTATCTAAACTTTACGGGGTTTATAAGTTGGCATATTATACAAATTGGTCAAATTCCATAAGTTATTAGATGGCAAATAGTCATTTAAAACCTATGTTGCACGGGTACGGGTACGGTATTGGGTATGTGGTACGCGATTTTTGAAAAAACAGGGGTACGGGTACGTTAGATATATGTATATATTTTTAAATATAATATATAATAAAATATACATAATATTTAAATATAAATAAATTATGCAAAAAAAAAAGGCAAAACGTCGTCGTTTTGAGCTAGAAAAAAAAATATAAAGGCCAAAACGACGTCGGTTTGAGCCCAGGAACCTTTTTTTTTTGGAACGGGTAGGTACCGGGTACGGGTACGCGGCCAAAACAGCCGTACCCATGCAACAGAGTTTAAAACCAATTTTTCCACTGTTGATTAGTAGGATCATATGTTCAAAAAGATTAGTAGGATCATTATTCATTAATTAAGGAGATAAAAATTATTGTTAGGCTGCATCTAAGGCTAGAGCCAGCAATATTAACATGTTTGTTTCCTTCCAACTTAGAGGGATGAATTCTTCCAATAAGAAGAAAAATTGAAATCAAAATTAAAGTCGCATCTCGATCCAATGCCACCCTAGAATATGTGTCAAAGGGGTCTAATTCTGCTATTCTTTACCTGTGGGCAATCACTTCATGAGATGGTACACCTTATTAATCTATATATGCATGGAAAGACTACGAGTTCCTCATTTTCTTTATTTATTTATTTATTTAATTGTATTTTTTTGTCTTTGAAGTATAATGCCTATGCGATTTGACTCCCTCATTTTTAATAAAATTGAGCGATTTGAGTCATTAGATTTTTAATTTTTTATAATCAGGTCCTTTCCCTCCTTCAATTGACCATCCATATAACAACATAGTTTGCTAAACCGACATTTGTTTTTTGATTAATTGCTAAACCGACATTATACCTCAACAACAAAGTGTAATTAAATGATTTCTTTTCTAAATAATAGTACAATTGTACAAATGACTTCAAAAAGGTTTTTGGGTTTAATTTTTTTTAGGCAAATTTTAATTGTTGATAATATTAGTAAATAGTCATCCTCAGAATTCGAATCTTAAACTTTCACCCTCCCAAATCTTTATGTTTCTTAGCTCTTACCGATTGAGCTAACCTTTGGGATTTTTTGGCTTACTTGATTTTAATCGCTCAGCAATTATTTGTGGAAATTGACCATAAAAGCTGTATGAGAATTCAACAATCATGGCCCGCATTTCCTCACTCTATCACAAATATATCATGCATGGGAAAACACAAAGCAACCTTGAGGGGTTCGACTTTTTGATTTGCTTTCCAAAAGGTCAAAAAGAAATCCATTTTCCCAAAAGCAATTCTTTTTGAGACAGTGTTCACATATCGGTTTTTGGGTGAAGTCCACGTTAAAGTTTTTGGGTGTTATTCAATCACACTCGTTTATTTTATTTATCTCTCGATCGGTATTTCCGATGTATCAAAAAACAATGAGTAAAATACACTCACCCCCCTCAAGATTTGCAAGAATGACACTTCACCCCATTCTTTTTAAAAATCTACACTCCACCCCATTTTTTATAAAGATAAATTTTAGTGACGAAAACAAATTCGTCACTACTAAAAACTAATTACTAATTAGTAAAAATTTAAATAAATTTAATGCATATACACTATCATACATTAATTTATGAAAATAATTTTACTGAATTAAATTTAAAAAAACCATCCACTTTGTCTGTTAAGTCCACGTCCCATCTATCTCCAAATCATATTTCTCACCACAAACGGCCACCACCAAGCCTTTACTCCCTTTAACACGGCTCCACTGTCCCACAATGTGAAACCCCATGGCACATTCATGCCTCAAAGTTTTGTTGCGACCTGAACCCCAGAACGTGAATCGCACATCCCTAAAGCCACTTGTTCAACTACTTCTTGTGAATTTCACCCCTTTAAGTTGTGAGCGAACGCTCTGTTGGTCTTAGATATTGTTGGATTTTGTTAAAAACGATGCTCCACCGCCTCGTTGGGCTCTAATAACCTCAGATCCACTTCATATTTTCATAATTTTGTTTCTCTATTTTCTTCACCCATTTGTGTTGCTTTTTTGGCCTACAACCCAATTTTGAAAATTGGAGGTATAAAGAGATTATTTTGATTAAAATTGAATTATTACCAAATATGAAAACACAAGCATGTTTCACTATGTTCGAGATATGGTTTGTAAATCGGGCAGGTGTGCTATTGCATTATTTGCATTATGAATTTACGGAGGAAAAACGCGATTGAGAGAATGATGAGGATTGTGATGTTTTCATTTTTAAATTTATTGGATTATATTGATTTTTTTTTTGAAATTATTGATTAACAATTTAAATAATAACTAATTATTAATGAAAAATATTTTTCGTCACTAAATTTGCCTCTATATAAAACGGGGTGGGATGTAGATTTTAGATAAGAATGGGGTGGAGTGTAATTCTAACAAACCTTAAGAGGGGTGAGTGTACTTTACTCAAAAACAATTATACTTATTAATACTTATTAAGAAAATATACAATGAGAACATTATTTAATTCAGTGGTTTTTAAAAAAGTTTCATAATCTTTCATTTTTATTCTTAACTAGTCCTTTTACCCGTGCGATGCACGGGGGATTTTAATTTTTATGTATTGTACGAAAAGTTTTAAATTTGTGTTATGTTTATTTAAAAATAATTTATAAATTAAAATGACAAAAATAATTTTGAATATAAGAAAACACGAATTTGTAATTTTTTTACATGGAGAATGTGTTTGTTTTATTTTGTAGAAGAGCAACTATTTTATTTATTCGTGGGTTTTGCGTTTAATGTTGCACTATCTAATTTAGTTTCTTATAGAGGAAAAAAGTTCTTTTGTTACCCTGCGGTGCACGGGGTATTATTTATGTTTATTGAGTTAAAATTTAATAAAATAATATTATCTTTATTAAGTTTATAAAAACAAAGTTATGAATTAAAAAAATTAAAATAAATTTTAGATGTAAATTAACTTAAATTTTGTAGTATTTTTTGTGTGTCACATGTATTTAATTTGTATTTGTTTTGTATTAATGTAATAATTATACTAATTTTTGTATTTTACGTTTATTTTAATGTTGAACTATTTAATTTGGTCTTTTATATAATAATTTAATTTTTTATTTTATTGAGATGAAATAGTATATGAGTTTAATGAATGTACACTGTCAGAGTAAAGAAGTTTTACACTGTTATCCAATTATTGTATGTCATGTGGGATAAATGATTATATTCTTCATTTATTTTAATTAAATTACAATTATAGTTTCTGATGTGACGGAAAACAATTGGATGTTTATGTAAAAAAAAATTTACACCAACAGTGTATCTTCCTTTTTCTCATATTATATATGAGCTGATAAAAGACATTGAATAAGTAATGATTATACTAATATTTTTTTGCAAACAGAATGATTATTACATTGAGAATGTAACTTGAGATTTTGATTGACCCGCGAGCTTTCCCGAAATATAAGAAAAAAAATAGAATAAGACAATAATTAGTATAATCGGATAAATATAATGGAATTTTATTTATTTATTAATTTAATTTTCCCATTCATTAACTACATGGAGCAAGAAGGTTGCAACTTTTTTTGTTGTAACACATTTTTTTTTGCAGCAAAAGAATTATTAGATATATTAATTAAAAAAAATTGTGCAAAGAAATTCATGGTAAAATTCTCATTAGTATAATTTGATTCAACTGTTTAATAAAATCATCACAATACACATTTTATCCTTAGTTTAATATTTATATATTTTTGAAATCCAAAATAATTTACCATGTCCTATGGAATTTTGTAAATGATATTAACATTTTAAATATTAATAATAATAATAAGAATAATACTTATTATATTCTATTTTTTTTTGATACATCGGAAAATACTTATTATATTATATAATCCTAATAAAATTATCATGCATGTCCTATGGATTTCAGTAACTGATATTAAATATTTTAATTAGTGTGTAAATAATATTAACTAAACACCAATAAAAGTGTAAGTGAAAGGGTTAGTAAAAGGTTTATTGTTGCATTCATATCAACTTTAATGTTAAAATTTTAAAATTAATTATGCTAAAGAATAATATTAATATTTATTTATGTATTGTATAAATTTGATAATAATTTTTCATGCCTTGTGAAATTCCGTAACTGATATTATAATTCCCAAGAAAATTTATCATGTCTTTAGGAATTTCGTAACTAATATTTTATTTTTATTTGATGTGTAAAGAATATTAACTAAATAATTAATGGTAAAATCTCAAGCTTGAATTGCTGAAGATTAATATAAATATTAATTAATACATTTAGGTCTCACAGGTTTAGAAAGAGGTAGCTGGTTCTTTTGGTTTTGTTGGAGGTTACTCTAGTTCTCTTTTTGTTGGCGGCTGTTTGTAGGTTTTTGGTGATTAACTTTTTGATGTACTAATCATTCATTCCCCCTGGATTTGGATTTGAGCTTGTTCTCAAACCTTTTATCATTTATATATATATATATATTTATCTTTTTGCTTTAAAAAATATTAATTAATACATTATATAAATCCAAAAATAAATTATCAAGGAATTCCATAAATGATATTAGTTTTGTTTTTAATTTTAGTATTAATATAAATTAATTTATTACATATGACTGAAATGATTTATGATGTCTTAAGGAATTTCGTAACTGATATAAGTTTTCTTAGATTAATATTAATAGAAAATTAAAATAATTCATCATGTCCTATGTAATTCTATTATTGCTAATAACCCACTATGTAACTAATATTAATTATAAATTTCTTGAAGCAGGAAAGATTAGTCCAACATTTATTTTGGTATTCATATCAGATTTAATGTTTAAACTCCTACCTTTTGCACCCAAAAAGAAACCTACCTTTAGTTGTTAAAGATTAGTATCAATAGTAATTAATTTTTTATAAATATAGAATAATTTACCATGGCTTATGGACTTCAATAATTAATATTAATTTTAATTTACTGTGTAATTAATTTAATTAAACACTAAATAAAAAAAACGTAGGTGATATTAGCCAATGGAATCATTTCCTCTTGTAACAAAAAAAAAACCAATGGAATACCATCTCATATTAACCATTTATTTTGGTGAGTAATTTTGGGATCCTTATAAATTTTAATGTTAAAACATCTACCTTTATTTTTAAATAAATATTAATTATTATATTCTAGATATCTAAACTAAATGATCATGTTTTAAGGAATTTCATAACTAATAATTTTTTTATTTCAAAAGATTAAGAACTCTACAATCTTATTTGTCTTGTTACAAAAACAATTATTTTGAAACTATATGAAAAAAATTAAGAATTCTGAAAATGCGTAATGTTACAATAGAAAAATACTAAATTTGTATTAGGGTGTATTTTTCTTGTTTTTCGATGAAGCAAAAAGAATATTTTTTTTCTTCAAATATCATATTATTTTAACCACTTTATCCTTATAATCAATCACAAACTAATACCATTTAACCAACTAATTAACCACTTATAAAAAATAATATAATTTATCGTTACCCTCTTAGAGTATGATAAGGTTTGCCTTTCTTTATAAAAGAAATATCTCTCTTCAATAATAAAGTTGTATCTTTGTCAATTCACGAAGAATAAATCAATTAATATTGAATATAATTGATTCATTCTGATGGTGGCTAGACAAATTAAGAAAGCTCAAACTTTTTGATGCAATAACATGATGTTCATAGCATACTCTTAAAATTAAGTATAGCAAGCAACACTTGGAAATAACATATCAAGAAAGTTGAAGAAACAAAGAAAAGTCATTTACAACACTATTGTTGTCATGCTTCTCAGAATCATCTTTTTCTTCTTCTTCGTCTTCCTTCTCTTTCCCCCTCTTCGTCCTCTTTAATAGGAGTTGTACCACCTGACTTATATCTTTCCCTTTCCCACTCCTTTCAATATATGCATTCAACAATAAATCAACTTGTGTATTGAATGACCACAAATAGAGAAAAAAAATTGTTAGACTTATAAGAGAGTTAGTGGAAAGTCAGTACTTATAATTGTTGTAGTGAAAAGTTTTTATAGGTATTGATATTAAATTTTATGTTTAAACTGTCAACTTTTAATATTTAGGATTAATGTCTTGTATATATCCTAACTAACTAATCATGCCCTCTAGAATTTCTTAACTAATATTAATTCTAATATGTAACCATAAAATTCTTCAATAACCACATATAAATGAAAAAGAAGGCATTGAAACTTATAAGAGAGCTCCTCCAAAATGAGGGCATTGAAACCTGTAAATTAATGGGTGACAATTCTTGGCCTTAAAAAATTAAAATGAATATCTTTTTAATAGAAAGTAGAAGATAGGTTTAGAAAATAATTCTCTTTAGGATAGCTCAAGTGGTAGGAGCTGGGGTACATATGAGTTGGGTAGGGGGAGGTCCAGGGTTCGATTCCTGGAGGGTGCAATTTATCTTTTCGATGTATCAAAAACACATTAGGAGAGAATCAATTGAGATAACAATATGAGAAGATAATAAAATAAATTATGGTATTAGGGAACTTCTTGAGCCCGGAGATACTTCATAAGATGTTATTTTTGAAATCATGCACCCATATGAGGAATAAAATAAAGAAGATAACAACCTAATGTGAAAAAAAAAATTGAATTGAGGAATAAAGACTGTATCTCACTGGAGTGGAAGAGGAGAAATGAGAATAAAGAAGAAAACAACCTAATGTGAAAAATAAATTGTAGAAAAATAAGTCTGAACTCTGAAGTCAAAACGCAGAAAGAAGGAAAAAAAAGGAAAGGTTCTTACCACAGTCGGAGAGAACGATCTTGCTCTTTGTGGATTTCTTCCCTCGCTTCATTTTCCACAAAACAAATGGTAGAAAAAAAATTAGAAGAAGGGTTCTTACCATAGTTGGAGAGAGCGATCTTGCCCTTCACCGTTTTCTTCCTTCTCGCTTTGCTTTCTCGAGACATATCAGTTGGGAGACAAACCCCATGCTTCCTCCCCACAATCAACAGCAGAAAGTAAAATAAAATGATGCTACCTAAAGAGTCATTTTTAGGAGACAATGAAACACTAAAAAAGTACATAAAATGCAAGAAACTTACATATTTTGAAGATAATACATTGGAAGAATGGAAACAATAGAGGAAAAATCTGAAAGAAGAAAAATTGAAATGAAATTAGTTACATGTAAAAGGAGAACAAAGGCTACAATGTATTAGGTTAAACGTAGAAACAATCATTTGGTTGATTTAGTTGATAATAAAACAATGAAAATAAAAAAAGCGTGAAACTTCCATTAACTGAAGATTACCGTAAAGTAAGGGAAGCAACATCATAAAATTGTGCATGAAACACAATTAGAGAAATGATAAAGGAGATGAATTTAACCGTTTAATGTTACAACTGGAAGTAAAGAAAAATTATTTCTAAAATGGAATAAAAGATAAGAAAAGATCATAACAATGTTAATAAGAACAAAACATGCATCAATGACAAAAGTGCATTAAAATGGGTCACTTCTACCGATTGAATTAGTGATAACAGTATGCATATTACGAATAAACATTGAATCTTATCGCAGTGGAAGATGAGGAATGAGAAGAATGGATGGGAAAAAAGAAGATCGGTTGAGAAGAACGTATCTTGAGAACGAAATGTGAAGAAGAAATGATTATGAAATTAGAATACATAAATCAAAAGGAGATAAAAGGAAAAAAGGGCTCTTACCGGATGGATATTGATGATGATGGAGAAGAACATTAACGTCTAAGTATGAAAAATGATGAAGAAGAAGTGGCTGATGAAGAAGAAATGGTGCTGTTGGAGAATCCAGTGGGAGATATTTCTTGCATATGAATATAGGTTATGGATATCATGATGAGAAAGATGAAAAGAATTTGAAAGGAAATGAAAAGACTCAAAACTCAATAAATTTATGGGAGAAAAATGAAGAGACTCTTGCTGATTTTTGTAACCACAATCAAGAGTTACAAAAGTAAAAAAAAAAAAAACCAAGAATGTGAAAAGGTTGCTTAAAGGGTTTCTTAAGAAAATAATGCACGGCTGTGATTAGAAGCAATCAACGGTCAAGTTTGATTTCATAATTAATTAGTCACAAATTTACATATATGCCCATGAAAAAATATTCATTCATGTGCATTGATTTATTGAATTCTCATCTTACCCTCAAAATTTCACAAACTCTCCCTTTATATAGTTTATAGATTAGTGTATTGAATAGTGTGGAAGAAAATTAATTATTAATGGTAGTCAAAATTTTAGAATTACAAAAACGAAATAAATAACTAAAATTTTAGGGGTATATAAGGAAGAATAAAAGAAATCCTAAAATCTAATATGGGTTTTTATATTAAGAGACGTCAACAATATCTATGGGAAGTCTTATAAAAAAGGAACTGATCGTGAGGGTAATATCTATCATTTCTATTTTTTTCGTTCTTAGAATTAACGTGTGAATAAAGTATTAGTGGAAGTTTTGAGTGTATCATGCAAGTCATAAAATCACTATTAACATACTATTAGATAAATAATTAGTAATTATAGAAATAAAGTTAAATAGTTAGTAATTGTATTTTTATTTATTAATTTTGTCACCTTGACCTCTTCATTAATTGTATTTTTACCATCCTCTCATAACTCTATTCTCAATCTTTGTTCGAACATTGTAGTCTGGTGTAGCACCTCATATGTCGTGTAAGTATGCTCCTTAGGATTGATCAAGATGTTAGAGTATTAATTAGACACTTGAAAATAATAATCCGTCCCAAATTGCATAGTAACACAATGCGAAGGTATCACGTTCGCACGATACCTACCGACTCAGATACCCTCAACAACGAGTAAGTGCCCTAAGTAGTTGATACAAGTGTTTAGTATGATGCCCTTTTGAAATTCAATTTGTGGGTTTTTTAGTAATTTTCACCGAGTAATACATATCTTATTTGTGAAAGGCGGTTTTTTTTTTTCTATTGTGATCTGAAAAATTATATAGAAAATTAGAAACTAGATGAAGGAGGATTAAAAAATGGTCAAAAAAACATAATATATTAAAAGTAGAAGTTCCACAAAGGAGGAGGTATTATCATCCAAGCCCTTAGGTAGGTTAAAATATGCTTATAGATTCTCAATGGCCCAAACCATCACTAATTTACTAGCGGAAAAAATCGTCAATAACAGTTTCTGATGATGTACATACTGACGCTCACACAATTGTTGATGTTAATTTGTCGGGAAGTTGTTATTGTCGAGACCATCTGGCCATTACTAAGGGTTTTTTGCCGTTTTGAAAGGCAAGTTTTCTTACAGTGACATATGGTGTTCAGTAAAATTTGCAACCAAACCGGCGATGAAAAACCAATCTAAGGTGGGTGGCAACAAAGGGGAATGTAAAACAGACATAGTTGGCAAAGATGGTGAGACTACAAAAGTGGTTTGATTTTGCGTTGATAAAACCAACGCAAAGCCGAGACAAAATGGGAAAAACAAAATAACATGATTTGTTTACGTCAACGCTAATTTGCATCGGTTAAGTATCATTCAGAGTTAGCAGTGGTGATAGCTAAAATCTCATGCCACTGTAGTCCGTTCTCTAAATGTAGACAAATAGTGGTGGCTAGAGAACGACTTTACTTTTACCCTCCACCTTATCGAACACTAATTTCCATGTGTGAACAACTCATTTTGTGGGCGGGAAATTGAGCATCAACTAGATTTCTCCGTCCGAGCTTCATTATAAGTATATCTCTCTCACTCTCTCTCTCTCTCTCTCTTCAACATAATCAAAAAGTCAATTTTAACCTTCCTCCGCCCATCTCACTCGTCAGCCTGTTAACATGTTTATTAAGAAAATAAATATAGTTCATAAATCACTCTTTTTAAATTTCATGAAACTTGATAATTTATTAGGAAGATGTTATTCCTCGATAGCTAAATATTTTTTTATTCTATTTTAAATTATTTTTAAGGGAGACTATAGGAGAAGGATAATTGAATGAAAGTTAATTAAAATGAAAGATTACGGGTATAATATGAAACATGAACACATTTTAAATTCTTGTAACACACCCTTAAACTTCAAATAAAATGGGATAAAGGAGTAAGATCCGAAGAAAAATTCAGATTCTATTGCTAACTTATTCGAGGGAAGAGGGTTTGAATAAATGAATTGCGTTGAAAATTGTAGAGTGCACATTTGCGTGCACGAATGAATATGTGAACAACAATGGTGATCTTAAAGGGAAAACAGTGATGGGATGAGCACTATTTTCCCCTATGCTCCTAGCTGATCTTTTTCATGTACCAATTTCTGAATCAAACTCTTTTTTGATGATGTTATCTCTTCCAAATTAAATCCCCGTGCTCATGTAGAAAACAAGGCAAATAGAAAAGGTTAAATTCATAAAGGAGATATATACCAGAACAATTCCTTTCAAAATTAATCACTGAATACCAAAACTTCACATAAATGCAAACCTGTAAAAGCATACCGGGTACACTGCAGTGATGTCTGCTGCACAATAATGCTCAGTTGATTAATTGAATGATGACACACTTACCTGCACAAATCTTTGCTTTCTGACAAAGCATTGAGCACTTTTCTTATGAACATTGAATCTTAAATGATGATGATCCTTAAATAAAGAAGTACCCTGGTCCTTAAAAAGCACGATGAGCATTTTTTTTGGTGTTAACAACTTAAAATGCACAATTGTTTGCTAAATTCATGATGATGATCCTCAAAAAAAAAGGTACACCTTGTCCTTCAAGAACATAGTGTAACATAGTGATCAAGAAGGATCTTTTGATGAACATTGAATCTTAATCAACACAAGCAAAGAAAGAATCTGGCTACATACTTTTGACAGATTATTTGAATATAATGTGTAGGGATTCAGCTATAACATGAGATGTTAAAGCTAAAGATGTCTATTGAATAAACAACTATATCATATGGTTTAGCAGCACCAACAAGAAAACATTTACATACCTATACTTGGAAAAACTTTATTCTATTATAATATCTGTATCGTCACTGGTCAGATCTATCAATTTTACTTACAAAATGATATGGAAACTAAGGACAGAGAAAAACAGAGAAAAGTATAGATCTGAATGATACTACTGAAACCACACAGAAGGAAGGTAAATGCACATTACAATTATATCTAAAACAACAAAAACAATATCATCAATCAATTAAGAAAAATTGTTAAACAAATCCAATAAGATCATAGAGATTAGAGACAGAACATAGGCCAAGAAACCCTAGAGAGAGAAGGTGGAAAAATAGGTAGAGAGAGAAAGTTGAAGTGAAAAAGGGGAGGAAGATGGAGTTGAAAAAGAGGAGAGAATGTTTAACTGTGTTCAAAGGTGTCCAGATCTGAGAAAACATGGCAGAAACAGACAGATCGGAAAACATAGTAATTGGTAGTAGTAGTAGTAGAAGATCTGGCTAATGATGAACATGAAAAAGGTGTACCTGACAACAAAAAAAACACCATCATAACTTGATCAGAGGAAAAAGAAGAAATTGAAAAGGAGGTAATGATGAAAGCCTTTTGAAAAAACAAAATTGGTCAAAATGCTTCATCATTACACCAATCTGCAAACTTCCACCACAACCATCTTTAATTGATCCAAAATCCAAACCGCAAGGCCTCAGATCTGGCTATATTTGACAAAAAAACAAAACATCAGAGAGAGAGAAGCAAAAACCTACAAGAGTAGTAGTAGTATAGTAGTAGTCCACCTCCATCTGCAGAGGCTATGTTGTTACAAAATGGAAGCGTGTAATTGGGGGGAATGAAGCCTGGTCCGACAACACTTCGCATTCCATCACCCTAAATTTGGATGTTGCATTGGATCAAGTCGAAGGGTCCTCGAGCCAGACAACATTCCCCTCAAAAAACCAAAGCTTCCTGAAAATAGTGGGTTAAAGTCTTAATTCTTTAGTGGGGGTATGAGAGATATGAGCTAGCTACTTTTTGACAGTCTCTGATTTTTTCACTCCCACGAGTCTCGCCTAGGTTCAAGGGGGGGACTGAGAGAGAAGGGGGGAGAGGAGAAGAAATGAGTGGTGGTGATGATGAGTGGGTGAGTGAGAATGATATGAGGGAGGAGAATGCAGAGAGGAGAGGGGTTATAACAAGAGTGAAAATTAAATTAAAGGAGGTGTGGAAAGCCAACGAGATAAAAGACAAAGGATTGGTGCAGGGTAGACCCTACCACCTGGGTTCTCACTTCCAGAAATGACCACGACCCCATGCACCCAACCACACTCAACCCAACCCCCTTCTTATTAATGGTTCCCTCATCACTTACCATTTACCAATCTCCTACATTCATAAAATTTAGATCATTTAATCAAAGATTGATCAGCTCATATTTTTTTTTTAGCAGAATTGACCGTTGAGATATTTTATAATTTAGGTTGTTCGATTGAAATCAGACAACTCAATGTGAATTCATGGACTTTCTGACTCGAGCAATCCAAAATCCTTACTCCCTTGTTTAGGAATACATACATATATTAAAAAATTCAATTAACTTGGTTATTCTTTTAAAAAATATAATTTATTTTCTTATTTTACTTTTTTTTATATTTTACCCTTACGTTACTTGTACTTTATTTCTTCTTAATTATTTGAACATTTTTTATTCTGTTCGAAAAGTGGAAAAATTAAATGGTTGAATCAATGTATATCAATAGATGTTTTTCATGGCTGAGCCTCATTCATGCACGGGCATTACTCTATTTATTTGTATTACAATAACATTATTTAATAAAAAAATAAATTAATGGTGTCTTAAAAGAATAGTTCAAGTGGTAAGAACTGATAACATATGAATTGGAAATTGAAGGCTTAGAGATCAATTCCTCAAGAGTAATTTATGTATTAAAAAAAGAATTGAGTGAGCATTGAACAATTTTTTTTTAGGTAAGTTAATTTTCCGTCCGAGCAAAAAAAAAAAAATTAGGTAAAAAAGATGAGAATGCTGGTGATGATATCCACCGTTGGATTAGGGATGTATGGGGTTTGATGTTATGTCCTCGTACGAACATTGACTGTACCTGTTATTAAGGACCCGCAAAACCGAGACCGACCATTTGATGGAGCATGATGTGGATGATGGTGTCATACGGTGGGAGATCTAGGTAAGGACTCACCATACATAGATACTGTAGCTTAGCATTCAATTTTTGATATGAAAGTAGAGGGAGAGAGAAATAAAGGGAGACATTGATTGTTGACCGTAGGATTCTGTGAAAACAAGGTACGGATTGAGAAGGAAACACAGGCGATGAAAGTGAATGAATGCTCCACAATCCACAAACTGTGTTTTTTTTTGGTCAAACACAAACTGTGTTTATATGGTCAATCAAAATTCAAAAAGATAACCATGTAACCAAAAAGAATAAAAATAACCAATCACATAAATGCGGGGTTACATTGCTACTTAATTTTACATTATTGTCTTGTTTTTGTTTATCGTTATTTTAATTTCACAGTGTTTTTTAAAAGAGTTTCTAAACATGCACTAAGAACATGTATATATTGTTTAGGAAGCCCAAAACCCACGTGTCTTTACCGGCCGATCGTTTTCGTGTGAAACAACATTCCAACGAGCTGCTTCATTTCACTAGACAACAACGGTGGTGCCTCTTGCTTCACGGCATTGGAAGTGTTTGGGCCAGTGTGCAAGAGACCAACAAATAGGATTATTCAAGTTAATTTTCACGCCTCAGTTAGAACTGATACGGTTGTTGTGTTAGGGATGATAGCTTGGGATCGTTTTGGAGAGGTCTTGGCTGCGGCAACATCGTATTCTACTCATGTGTTATCATTAATCATTGTCGAGACTATTAGTTTTCGTTGGTTATGACATTAGCTTCTGAGGTGGTAGCTCTTATCTAGCTGTTGTTGTTCGGGATTGTTGTTTGATTACTACTTTTTTTTTTTTTAGTATGTTGATATTTCTTTTGTTCATATGATCGACAATTTTATCGTTGATTTCCTAGCTAAGAACTCTTCCTCATACGCTAATTTAGATTGCATGGAAGAAATTCCTCATACGCTTTTATCTACTGTTAAATGCTTTTTTAATCTTCTTCTTCTTAGTTTGAAGACATATTTTTTGTTTCAAACAAAAAAAGACATATTTTTCAACTTTTTCAATGGTGAAAGAAGTCTCGTAGTTGTTGTTCGGAATTGTTGTCTGTTTACTTCTTTTTTTTTTAGTATGATGTGCCGCTAATTTTCTAACTAGAAACACTTCCTCCTACGCTAATTCAAATTGCAAGGAGAGAATGCGTTTATTTTAGTTTTTTTTCCCTTTAGAAAATCAGTTTTTAGCTAAGAAAGTAATTTCTTTAATAAGTAAATCAGGAAACTCCTTTACATTTTTTCTATCATTTTTTTCATTCATTTTGTATAAGCCATGGTACTATTGTCCACAATAGACGTGGGTGTAGATTATATAAATTAAACCCCAGAAACGAAGAAAGACATAATGATGATTTAAATTATTTTGAAGAAGATAAAGGAATCAAAAGTTAAAAGAGGACTAACAATTGAGTCAGAGGAGTGGTTGAGTTATGAGATGCCCGATAATAGGAAACCCCATTTATTATGCAGCTGTTGTTCTTGACGTGTTATGCTTTTATATTTATTTTTAAAAATACTCCTTCCGTTCCTGATCTTTTGTTGTTTAAGGTTATGCACATTGTTTAAGAGTGCAATCATTGATATATTTGTTGACATAAGCACCCCTATTTAATGTTCTCTTATAGTGAAGAGAGAATTATAGTTATTGGTTAAGAAATTTGTTATGATTTTGATTGGTGAAAATAAGAGGTGGTAGGTGAGAGGTATAGTATTAAATGAGAGTATATATGGAATAAATTGAGAAAAAATGCATTGGATTTATAAAACAACAAAAGTTTTGGAATTTAGGCCAAAAGTTAAAACAACAAAAGATTAGAAACGGAGGGAGTACTACTGTAAAATAAATGGGATAAATGCATTGAATTGCATTGGAAATAAATAAATAAAAGTAAATGAGAGTTTGAAAAACAAAAAGAGAAGGACCTCGTAGTGTGTGTAACTTTTAAGCAGGCGAAGAATTCGAGGGAAGTTACCGACAGATGGGGCTGAAGGAACGGGGTCCACCCTGCCTTTTACCCGTCCCAATTCCTCGCCGACTTTTCCGTTTTTCACAGGGTCAAACGACGCCGTTTTAACCATGTATAGGAGCAGATATTTAATCATTTTTTTTTTCATTTTTAAACTAATGAAATTTAATTAGACGTTTATATAAACTTCTTTTAATTTATACTATAGTACTCATAAAAATAAATTGAAAATTAATTTTGGCCGTGACTGGTCGCTGGCAACCCATTTACATCATCACATGCCGTTTGCCAACCAGCTCCTCAATTTCATCCACATTTATTATTATGTATATTCCTTTTTGCACATTTTAGACTTCAAATATTCTTTTTAAGATTTGTAATACGATTGATAGCGATGGTACTATTGTGAGATTTAATTCTGAGGTAACGTGTTGGTGGTGAGAAGTAAGAACTAAAATTCTCAAAAAAAAATTATTCTAGTTATAATAGTGTTTACGTGGATTTTTGGTAAACAAATATCATCTTAGTTCGACTAAAGGAAGTTTAGATTCAGGGTCCTTTTGAGAAAACGCTTTGCCAAAGTATTGTGTGTGTGTGTGTGTGTTTTTCGACAAAAACGAATTGGTTTAGACAGAACTGAATTTCATTAAACACGGGTCAATTACAAAGGAGTCACATACATAAAATAACACAAAAACTAACAAGAGATGTGGATCTCGACAAGAAAATGCATAAAGGAACTGGGAATTAAATAAGCTTAAACACGAGAAAACTAAAGCGTTGGTTCTGCAACATACTCCTCCATCATCACGTTGTGCTCCTTGAGTCTCATTGATGCGGACATTTGGAGCTTTTGGTGAATTTTCAGAGTTTGAGTTGGGAACCCTTTTTTCTGCTGCTACTTCTTCTATTTATAGTGTTGTTCCTGCCCACATTCTTGGCGGTTTTTCTTGGATGCATGATGGCTTCGTGGGTTTTGAATTTTGGCGCCATGTCCCACGTTTAGCCGGTGGTCTTCGCGCACGTGACTCTATTGCCACGTGGATGGTTTTGAGTCGTGGGCAACCGTTGCTATTCGTGGCATCGTGGGTATATGCACGTGCTTGTAGTTGCTTGTTACTCGGTAGCTGCCTCTTCCATTAAGATGATCGAGATTTCTTCATCTGCTGAGTTTGTCGAGATATAGCTCTCACTAACTTGACTTTGAGGGACACCGTGTGCTGAGTTGCCGATTTCGCCATAACCCTTTCTGTCGAGATCCTACCTCCATGGTGTCGAGAGTCGTAGTACTCGTAATTTTTAGCTTAACAGTTGCCCCCCAAGAATGTTGGTTGTCGACTGCTTTAGCTTGAAGACACCAAGCATTTTTTATCGCAGCCGTTCGATTCCAACGATTCAAGTACTTTGTGCTCTCGACCATTCGATCTTCAAGTCCAATCAGCAGCCATAACGTCTGATGACTTCTCCACTAGCTGACAGTTATAGCCTTTTTAGGGCCATGATTTCACCTATGCCAAAAAGCTGAGAG